>NC_064875.1:27218438-27263438 GCF_943734745.1 Anopheles darlingi | reverse complement strand
ATGATTTTGGGAGTAGCCGCCAGCTAAATACCGTTATGATATGTTGTTCTTGTGGAAATAGTTAAAATCAGGTTGTTGAATAAGAAGAAGAAGAAGCAAGACGATCTGTTGAGCGTATTAAGAACATAAACCCTATAGTTTCATGGAAATAATACCTGATTTTTTTTAAATAAACTTAAGGGGGACTAAGGTTTATTCGGGAGGTTAAAGGCCTTATTTTTGACGATTTTTAGTGCAGAAAGCACTTTAATTATTTTACCTAAATTTCATATTAGACTAAATAATTTCAAGAATATTTCGTTGTATTTCGTGGATTTTTTGTATAACCAACGTTCATGGCATTTTATCTAGGAAGGCGAGTCTGCAAAAATGTACTTTTTACGGTGCCAATCATAGCTGTCTATTGAATCATCGTAAAAATTCAAATCATTTTTTTGATAAGATTATAAGTTTTATCAGGTAGCCCCATCAAGTTTTTGTTGAATTTCTCATTTTTAGATTTTTGGCAGATTTTTGAAATTGAAAAGTGATGCTTTTTACAAATTCGCCTCAAAAAAACAGGTTGTAAATAATTTTAAAAACAGTATCAACAATTTTTATAAAAATTCAACGGGACAAATAGGGTATAGATTAAGTGTTCAAAATTTCAAATCGATTGATCAAATATGGTTTTTGCTACGATGGGCGCTCCCGTTGAAAGCATAAGTTTTAGGATAAAACGCTTCAATGTACCGAGATGCATTGAGAAATGTTGGTTTTATTTTTTTATCTAAAGTGAGGTTTTCCAAAAATCAATATCTTTGTCAGTTTTACTTCGATTGATCTAAACATTTCATTTTAATACATTTAAAAGGATAAACAATCATTTAACATTATTTGTAAATAGAAAAATGCAATTCGTTCGTACTTAAATGGACAAAACAGTGACATCATTTTGAAGTTTTTGGATAACAATATGAGATTTGTATTCAAAGTAATGAATAATAATCCTTAGAATTGGATAAAGATATGATGACAGACATTGAAATGATTCATTGAAGAAAAGATTAATGGACTTTACCTTCCTAAAAGAAACGAAAAAAAGGAATAATCCCATACACGTTTCTCTAACTATGTCGAACAGAAGGCCACAAAAGCAAAAGAAGGAAGCAACTCAGCGAACACCGGTGACAAAACCAGTAGGTAGGTTGACCAGATCAAGCGACACCGCGGTTACAGCGGCTTGAAATGTTTGACTTCTGCGAACTCCTGTTCCTCTCTGCCGGTGACACTGGGCACCAATGAGAGGGCCACTTGCCCACTGCCCAAGCGCATTATGCGATGCTAATCCTAAACGCAAAGATACGCTCTACACCATCCGACGCCGCCTGTGGACGTCCCGACTTGCCTTGTCCTGGTCTGTTAAGGGAAGAACCGGGACGCCGCCTAATGTCGCGCCGCGGCCAGTGCGCGTGGATAAAGCGGCGGCGACGACGACGACGACGACAAAAAAAATCAAAAAGCAAAAAATGACCAACCAAACCAGCACCAGAGACCCCTAGCCTAGAGTACCTAGAGCCATGTTTCGGTCGCGGTCGCGGCCGCTCTTGGTGCTACTCTTGGTGGTGGTAGTAGTAGTAGTAGTAGTTCCGCGGTAGCCGGGTAAAACATGCAGCCAAACAACTGCGAAAACATCGACCCCCCATCGACTGGCGTGTTTTGTGTGCGACGACGTCGACGTCGTGGCCCACGTACTTGGCCCCATGCCGCCATGTGGTAGTGTGTGTAGAGTGTGGTTGATGCTGATTTATTGGAACAGTATGTTCTCCAGCTACCAGCAGTAGCATTAATGGCAGAAGCAGCATCAGCGGCAGCATCAGCATCTCGCGAAGGATTACGGGTCTGCGACATGCAACTTTAAACGTTGACCGGTGTAACAGGGACCCCGAGGAGAGGGGGGTTTAAGTTACTGCCACCTCATTCCGTGTGCTGTGTGCCGTGTGTGTGCGCGACACTATGTTGAGCATGTGATCTTTGGCACTGGCCGGAAAGGCGACAGTTGCTCATGTTGCCGCACATGATATACAAAGCAAAAGCTGTATTGATAACAGCCACAGTGTCTGGATGTTGGAATTTAAATGATTTCATTATTTAAACAAATACTTATAAACCGATGCTATCAAACACAATAAAGCACAAGAAGAATGAAAAGAAAGCATCGAATGAAATACAGATCAAATGCAGAAAGGCAGAAAGTTATGGTCAATGAGATTTAAATGCGTGTAGGATAAAAAGGCGACATGTAAACTCCTGAATATGCTCTACATTGTACATAAAGCGCTCTGCTTAACCAGTACGCTACGTGACCTCAATCCTCACACGATGCCACGACCCATAACGAGTCAAGTAATAAATTCAAATACAAGTCCCATTGCTAGAAGATCTCTAGATTAATACAAATGATACTCTGCGCTCCTCCTCCGTTTTTATTTTTTGCTTTCGCATGGAAAAGATCGGAAATCTCGGCCGGTTCCGGGTCCCCGGGATGGTCTCCCGCTAACCTGTCATACGTGGGCGCAGCAGATCAACCGCGGAACAGCGAACGACGCCGTCGACGCCGACGACACCGAAACAGTCGACTTTTGGCGGCGCAAATAAAGTAATGACAGCGCATTAGCCAGTATGAGGCCAGCATATGCACACATGCTCTATGCTGGAAGGTGGCCAACGTCTCTCTCTCCCTCTCTCTTCCTTTCCACGATCTTCGTACCAGGTCTTTCTCGAAGGTCCAAAAGCTGTACCGTATGCTGCGAAGGGAAGGGCGGACCAACATCTTTATCTCGTTTGGCGCACGCGCGGGTACACGGGGGCGCGCGTCCAGTTGACATTTCAATGCCTGCAAGTAGGGAGGGTGTAGGGGGTGGTTATGCTGTGACCACAGAGCTTTTCACCACCCTGATCCCCCGGGGTGACGGGGGATTGTTTTTCCTTCGCGGCGAAGGGCGGAGAGTTATGGATTCCTAGTGCTTCTAGTGGTCAACTCATGTAGTGACCCCCTGGGGCCGGGGGAGGCAACGTGGTGAAGGAGGTAAATCTGCAGAAGATTTGGATCTAAATTATCGCAGCGAAGCTTCAATGCTTGTGAAGCGACTGCACCGTAGGAGAGCTTGTAGGAGTGATGGTCGAATGCGAAACTCCGGGTACTGGTCGTGGTCCTGGTTCAAACGCCTCCAGGAAAGTGGCCGCAGATACGCCGAAGCTAATATGCCAGGAACTGTCATGCAGGTTTTGGAATGTGGATTCAATGAACCGGAGAAGGGGGTTGATCGCTTCCCAATCAACCTTTCGTCGACACGTCAGCACGACAGCTCGCTCGGTCCTTTCGGTTAACCTGCGTTAATGAGATAGATGGATTGGACCTGGATCCTGGTGGTGGATTCGTTATCGTTCGACGACATCATGCAGGTAGCAACCGCCCGGGCGTAGTGACAGGAGATTATCGTGGGTTAGTGGCACGCGGCTTTTTTTTCGGGTTTATCCTGCCCCCGAGATCAGACCGAGTGTTGACTGAACGGCGTGACGTTTTGTCTAACAAAACTTGAACGATCATAATCCATGATCCGCGATCGCGATGGCGATGGTGTGGAGACCGCTTTCAAGTTCACGTGTGTCACGTGCGTGAGTGTGTGTCTTTGATTGAATGGCCCAGATGTCGCTGAGGGTAAACTGTGTGATGTTTTTGGTGTTTTGTGTGAGAGGTTCAGCCGCGGTGGGAACTATGCCACAATATAGAGAGCGGGGAATGTGACCCAACATATTCGCTTTGGCGGCAAAGGACCGGGATTAGCTGTCATCGTTCGTGAGAAAACAACAGCAGGGCACGTATGGGATTGACAGAAACAAATGCGAATCTACGTCTGAGGCATGATGATTTTGGGAGTAGCCGCCAGCTAAATACCGTTATGATATGTTGTTCTTGTGGAAATAGTTAAAATCAGGTTGTTGAATAAGAAGAAGAAGAAGCAAGACGATCTGTTGAGCGTATTAAGAACATAAACCCTATAGTTTCATGGAAATAATACCTGATTTTTTTTAAATAAACTTAAGGGGGACTAAGGTTTATTCGGGAGGTTAAAGGCCTTATTTTTGACGATTTTTAGTGCAGAAAGCACTTTAATTATTTTACCTAAATTTCATATTAGACTAAATAATTTCAAGAATATTTCGTTGTATTTCGTGGATTTTTTGTATAACCAACGTTCATGGCATTTTATCTAGGAAGGCGAGTCTGCAAAAATGTACTTTTTACGGTGCCAATCATAGCTGTCTATTGAATCATCGTAAAAATTCAAATCATTTTTTTGATAAGATTATAAGTTTTATCAGGTAGCCCCATCAAGTTTTTGTTGAATTTCTCATTTTTAGATTTTTGGCAGATTTTTGAAATTGAAAAGTGATGCTTTTTACAAATTCGCCTCAAAAAAACAGGTTGTAAATAATTTTAAAAACAGTATCAACAATTTTTATAAAAATTCAACGGGACAAATAGGGTATAGATTAAGTGTTCAAAATTTCAAATCGATTGATCAAATATGGTTTTTGCTACGATGGGCGCTCCCGTTGAAAGCATAAGTTTTAGGATAAAACGCTTCAATGTACCGAGATGCATTGAGAAATGTTGGTTTTATTTTTTTATCTAAAGTGAGGTTTTCCAAAAATCAATATCTTTGTCAGTTTTACTTCGATTGATCTAAACATTTCATTTTAATACATTTAAAAGGATAAACAATCATTTAACATTATTTGTAAATAGAAAAATGCAATTCGTTCGTACTTAAATGGACAAAACAGTGACATCATTTTGAAGTTTTTGGATAACAATATGAGATTTGTATTCAAAGTAATGAATAATAATCCTTAGAATTGGATAAAGATATGATGACAGACATTGAAATGATTCATTGAAGAAAAGATTAATGGACTTTACCTTCCTAAAAGAAACGAAAAAAAGGAATAATCCCATACACGTTTCTCTAACTATGTCGAACAGAAGGCCACAAAAGCAAAAGAAGGAAGCAACTCAGCGAACACCGGTGACAAAACCAGTAGGTAGGTTGACCAGATCAAGCGACACCGCGGTTACAGCGGCTTGAAATGTTTGACTTCTGCGAACTCCTGTTCCTCTCTGCCGGTGACACTGGGCACCAATGAGAGGGCCACTTGCCCACTGCCCAAGCGCATTATGCGATGCTAATCCTAAACGCAAAGATACGCTCTACACCATCCGACGCCGCCTGTGGACGTCCCGACTTGCCTTGTCCTGGTCTGTTAAGGGAAGAACCGGGACGCCGCCTAATGTCGCGCCGCGGCCAGTGCGCGTGGATAAAGCGGCGGCGACGACGACGACGACGACAAAAAAAATCAAAAAGCAAAAAATGACCAACCAAACCAGCACCAGAGACCCCTAGCCTAGAGTACCTAGAGCCATGTTTCGGTCGCGGTCGCGGCCGCTCTTGGTGCTACTCTTGGTGGTGGTAGTAGTAGTAGTAGTAGTTCCGCGGTAGCCGGGTAAAACATGCAGCCAAACAACTGCGAAAACATCGACCCCCCATCGACTGGCGTGTTTTGTGTGCGACGACGTCGACGTCGTGGCCCACGTACTTGGCCCCATGCCGCCATGTGGTAGTGTGTGTAGAGTGTGGTTGATGCTGATTTATTGGAACAGTATGTTCTCCAGCTACCAGCAGTAGCATTAATGGCAGAAGCAGCATCAGCGGCAGCATCAGCATCTCGCGAAGGATTACGGGTCTGCGACATGCAACTTTAAACGTTGACCGGTGTAACAGGGACCCCGAGGAGAGGGGGGTTTAAGTTACTGCCACCTCATTCCGTGTGCTGTGTGCCGTGTGTGTGCGCGACACTATGTTGAGCATGTGATCTTTGGCACTGGCCGGAAAGGCGACAGTTGCTCATGTTGCCGCACATGATATACAAAGCAAAAGCTGTATTGATAACAGCCACAGTGTCTGGATGTTGGAATTTAAATGATTTCATTATTTAAACAAATACTTATAAACCGATGCTATCAAACACAATAAAGCACAAGAAGAATGAAAAGAAAGCATCGAATGAAATACAGATCAAATGCAGAAAGGCAGAAAGTTATGGTCAATGAGATTTAAATGCGTGTAGGATAAAAAGGCGACATGTAAACTCCTGAATATGCTCTACATTGTACATAAAGCGCTCTGCTTAACCAGTACGCTACGTGACCTCAATCCTCACACGATGCCACGACCCATAACGAGTCAAGTAATAAATTCAAATACAAGTCCCATTGCTAGAAGATCTCTAGATTAATACAAATGATACTCTGCGCTCCTCCTCCGTTTTTATTTTTTGCTTTCGCATGGAAAAGATCGGAAATCTCGGCCGGTTCCGGGTCCCCGGGATGGTCTCCCGCTAACCTGTCATACGTGGGCGCAGCAGATCAACCGCGGAACAGCGAACGACGCCGTCGACGCCGACGACACCGAAACAGTCGACTTTTGGCGGCGCAAATAAAGTAATGACAGCGCATTAGCCAGTATGAGGCCAGCATATGCACACATGCTCTATGCTGGAAGGTGGCCAACGTCTCTCTCTCCCTCTCTCTTCCTTTCCACGATCTTCGTACCAGGTCTTTCTCGAAGGTCCAAAAGCTGTACCGTATGCTGCGAAGGGAAGGGCGGACCAACATCTTTATCTCGTTTGGCGCACGCGCGGGTACACGGGGGCGCGCGTCCAGTTGACATTTCAATGCCTGCAAGTAGGGAGGGTGTAGGGGGTGGTTATGCTGTGACCACAGAGCTTTTCACCACCCTGATCCCCCGGGGTGACGGGGGATTGTTTTTCCTTCGCGGCGAAGGGCGGAGAGTTATGGATTCCTAGTGCTTCTAGTGGTCAACTCATGTAGTGACCCCCTGGGGCCGGGGGAGGCAACGTGGTGAAGGAGGTAAATCTGCAGAAGATTTGGATCTAAATTATCGCAGCGAAGCTTCAATGCTTGTGAAGCGACTGCACCGTAGGAGAGCTTGTAGGAGTGATGGTCGAATGCGAAACTCCGGGTACTGGTCGTGGTCCTGGTTCAAACGCCTCCAGGAAAGTGGCCGCAGATACGCCGAAGCTAATATGCCAGGAACTGTCATGCAGGTTTTGGAATGTGGATTCAATGAACCGGAGAAGGGGGTTGCCTATTTCTGTTTCCACCTCCAAAAGGACCTCGAAGATGATATGCTGCATGCTGGGAAAGGGTTGCTGGAATGCAGAAATTGGCTCGAGCTTAAGCTGGATCGAGTTGGTCATTTCTTAGAAAACATTTCTCTTCCGGATGGAAATCAAATAGATTCCTGCATGTCAAAACTGCATGAGAGTTTGCTAACGTTGACTTCCCGGAGGGCGATGATGTGGACCAGGAATGTTATTGTAATATGCTTCATATGCATGGATGGATTCGTTGTAATGACGTTGGCTATTGTGATTGTGTGATTGGTCAGTATAAAATTCTATTCTATAGAATTATAGTCTATTTCTATGATTTAAAGAAACGCAACATACCCCCTTCTGATATGATTCACTATATTGGCGTAACTAACTATAACAAAATAAATGTATTTAATATTTTGATTTTTTGATCGAAGTTATCCAACAATATCAATAAATATAGTTTGATAACTCCGAATAATTTTCTTCAAGGTTATTACATTCGATTTAATTGACTTTATATATTCGAAGATAATGTACTCTTTATGTCCATATGTTTTGATTTATATTTATATATATATATATATATATATATATATATATATAGATTATTCTTTGATGATTTATATATTATCGATTTCATTATGGTTTTTTATGTTCAAAAACCGAGTATTGAAGAAACCGGTGAAAATCACTTTAGCTCCGGAGAATAGTTCATAAAGCAAGCTTCAAAATTAAAATCAACTGCCTAAACCAAACATCCCAAATCAAACAAATCAAGGATTAATAAATATATAGATAATTAAATCATAAATTCTTTCATGTTTGCAGTACATAATGTGATAGCTTAGGATGTACAGCATAAGCAGTACTAACTATGTGATAAAAAATGAAAAAAACTATGAACTCACACATGAAAATCAAATAAAGCAGATTTCTATGAACATTTCTGTTTCATTATTCTATAATTATTTCTGCTTACTAATGTTTTACTTAAGAATTTACTTAAAAACATCAATTTGAGGGTGATTTGCATAGAACCAAAGTGTAAATATGATTCCAATCCTTTAGTTTTTAGCTTATTATTAACATTAAAAATGTTCGCTATTGCAAGTAATTTTAAATTCATACCAAACAGCTACCTTCCATTTAAATGAATGTAATTTTGGAACAACTATGAGCTACAAAAGCTGTACACAAAACAGATGCTGCTTAAAACGAATCAACGAATGTGAAATACCCTCCCAGAGCTAAAGCTTGCATCTCAAGTGATGTGTTATATCCTCTGCTGCAACTGCAACTAATCGCATTTCAAACCAACCCCACTTTGCTCTGCACTTTCAACCAGCTCCACGTCAACCCGCGGCCTAGCGCCACTGACAACCGTGATGACAAATTGATGATTGAATCCGCTTAGAAATTCGCGTAACACGTCCTCATTCGATTCAGCTGCAAAATCCAATTACGATTAGTCATCATAAAATACTAACAAATCGCTCCACCTCATTCCAATGCGAAACTTCTGTTCCCACCAATTTATCACTATATGGTTGAAGGATGTGCATTAAAAAAAACTCATCAATTAAGTGAAAAAAGACCATAAATAACAATAAAACATGTGCGTTGTTGAAAAGAAGGTTTGCAACACTGAATCAAATTGAAAAATGATCAACAAAATAATCACCAATTGCTTTTACCAATGTTGACTGACTAATAGAATCGAGAGCAATGGAGAAAAGAGAGTGAGAGGAAAGACAGATCACGAGTCCATCCGGCCGTTGATCCTACATCATCATCATAATCGTCATCATCATCATCATCAATCCATAGAAGCGCACATGGTACACGTGACAAGTTTAAACCGTTTTCTTGTTCAATTCCCATTCCGCCTCAACGCCCCTTACACACCGAAGTCTTGGCGGTTCGTGTCGTCGTTACGCAATGCGCGTGTGGCCACGTGAGAACCGTGAGAGGTAGAAGGAGTAGAAGAAGGAGGAGGAAGTTTGCTAAAATAATTTTTCAAAAAAGAAAATGTAAAGAAAGATTCCCAACAACAATCGCGCCAACACCAAACACTGGGCGCCACGTGCCGGAGCGCCGCTCGAGCGCTCGGAAGGAAAAAGTAAAAGTCACGATATGTCAAAGGCAGTCACGCGTCGCGACACACTACAACGCGAGAGGTGAGGTGAGCAGAGGTAAAGACGAGCAGCAAGGGAGAAAAGATGAAGAAGACGAAAGAAGCGAATGTGTTGACCATAATAATGATCTCACTCGCTCACAACACTGATTAACGAGCGCGGACCACGCGTTGACCTCTCTCTCTCTCTCTATCTGGTTCAGTCAGAGGGAAACATGTGATTATAAGCCCCAAACGGAAAACGAAATGTTCGTCTCCAAACACACGGACGGACGTGCGCGCCATCGTTTAGTGTCGACGACCACGACAGGACGAGGATTCAAAATGGAGCAAATGACCGATCAGAGAATCGGAATCGGAATTGGGATCGGGATCTGGAAGCGAAGGGAAGGGTTTACAGTTACAGTGGGTAAGCTCTCCACTGCTCCTCCCTTAACTGCCGTAGGTCATCTCGTAAAGACTGCCACTAAAGTGAAACACTCGCGCCCTTTGCCCACCTTCCTTAGTTGACTCTTCAGTTCCCGGGATACGGCTCTGGACTGGATCTGGGGATACGGACTTGGATCTTCAACTTTATTCGAATTCCTTCGCTTTTTATATTCGTCCCCAAGATGTGGAGTAGGTGGGCGTCGACTTGGTAATTGAAAATACCCGAGACATAATAGGTAATTATCGGCGGTTCACTACTTTACAACCTTTACCTTCGCCTCTCGCCGGACAGAACGGTATTCTCGGTCCTCAAGGGCGGACCTAAGTACTGCCTTGGAGTAACCAAGTCTATTGTTTGTTTTTTATTTCTTACTTTCTTCTTCCCTTGAGTTGACTCTAATTGCTATCTGCTTCTCAAAAGTGATAAATGATCGCCCTAAACCACCACCACCACCACCATCAGGCCAGCCGGCCAGCGCGCGCGTGTTTTCGGTGAAGGTTGTTGAGGTTAAGTTATGCCGAAGGTGGCTTCGAGGATCGTCCTCTCCACCCTGCAATGTGGAGGGTTAAGCGAGTGTCACATGTTTTGCATGATAGATGGCGTCGAGCGGTATTCATAGTTTTCCGGCTATTTCAGGTCACCAACACCACCACCACTAGTTTCTCCTCTCGGCAAACTCTCACTCAAGTTAACCGAATGTGTGACAGTCTCTGGTTCGGTCGCATACTTGGATTGTCGGTGACCACCGGAGAACCTCTTCGTGGAAGTGAAACTGTCGTCAACGAGCAACGAGCTGCTACTACCTTTCGCACGCCACGCCACGAGACGAGGAATGTTTCGTCGATGTTCTGCATTCCATGCTGCGTGTCGGTCGGTCGTTCGGTTGGTGTGGAACTGCCAGAGCATGTTCGTGTTCCGTCAACCATTCCGTTGAAAGCGGGCGCGCGCGGTGATAAAAATGCATCCAACGACGAGTTCCCCGGGTGAATATGTTGTTCCGGGACTGAGCATATCATCGCTCAGCAGCAGCAGGTTAAGAAGTGGAGCCGAAGAGGGGTTTTCATATTTTTATAATTAATATTCGCGTTGTCACGCTTGTAGCTTTTGGTGCTATTTAGCAGTAGTAGGCAGTGTCTGCAGAGTGCAGAGCGGAGAGCAAAGGTTCTTGTAACTCGTTGACGTGTGATGAAGGGCAAAAAGGGAAGATAGGAAGGTTGTACAAAACACACACACACACACACACGCCGGGGTATGACAGCCGAGCCACACCAATTCCATGTTTTCCATGCCGAGAACGGGGCATGTTGTTGCTGCCAGTCCTTGGCGACTTCTATTTCAAGATCTGCAGCAAGCGAGAGAACGACCCCAAAAAAAAAAACACGGCTTGCTGGGTGGTCGCTTCACTTCACGCACTCCCATTTCCTGGAATGGGAATGCTTCGCGATGCGCTGGCAGCGGGTTAGTGAAGTGCAAATTATGCTTTTAACTACTTTGTTTTCTTTTTTCGATAATCCTACGGTCAAGACAAGTGTGATGATCATTCCGTTCTGCCTTACTGTTCCAACCTACTTAACATACACGCGTTCGAAGCAGTACTCCGGGCACTCTACAGGAAGTTATGTATGTAGCTTCTGGGCAACCGGGAGCTAGTATTCCGGGGAGCACGAGACGTATCGAGAGTAGATGGCAAAAGGATGAGAAAATTTATGTCTTTCTCCTCTCCAGCAGCACCCGGGGGACGTACAAAAAAGCAATTTCACTTAAGCTGATTCGAGCAAAAACAGTGTGCAAAGCAAGCAACCGGCAAGGCGAGCAATCACACACCACCGGAAGTGGCTGCTTAATTCTGAAATTCAAATTGGACACTCGCTCGCTCTTGCGCTCTCTTTCTTCAAGTGGTGTCCGTGCACGCTGCTCCATTGCTTTTCCGCTTTCCGCTTTCCCTACTATAGGCACATATCTTCATGACCTGACACCGGCATAGAATATCGGAAAAGGTTTTTCCTTTTCTCACTATCTCTGTCTCTCTCACTGTGTTTTTTTCTACGCTATGCATCTAATAATCGTTCGGTTGTCACGAGAGTAGTTGCAGGTGTTATTTGCTTCCATAGCAACCGGGGAAAAGCAGCTCTTCTAAGGCATGTTTAAGTTTCCAAAAAACTGATTATAGATATACAAAAATGGAGGACAAAAAAATCCTTTACGAAATGAAGAAAAGGAGTAACAGAGTAGATGGTCCCAGAACGTTTTAACGCACCCAATGCGAATGCAGCTAGCGGCTATAGGCTCCTGGCACACACACACACACACCACGCCAGTTGCTATTTATAATGTTTCCAAATTCAATTTAAAAGTTGCACTTTTATCGTCCGGACCTCCGGGATGGCCGGTTGACACTGGAAAGCTTTCATCACCGGCACCGGACCCGGGGTCGAGTGGAATGGGGTATCGCCTCTTAGGTAGCACACTCTCTCTTTCTCTGCCAGGACAACACTTTGCCACCCAGAAGGGTGTGTGTGATTTCCGGCTACTTTCCTTCTTCTTCGGGACCTTCTTCTTTTCTCTTCCTTTACGATGCTTTTCACCCGAGATTCGAGTTTCGATGTCAGCATTTTCTTGCAGCGCAAGAGGCACCATTTTGGGACGAGGTGTTCTGTGCAGCGCAGCGAGGAAAAGGACAGTCCAGGGCAGGATAAAAACTAAATTGAAAAATAATGGGCAATGGGCTAGGGCGCTTGGGGCGCCCGGCACACTTCGGGAAAAAGGGCAAACTTTGTGGCGAACCCCAAAAACCCCACGGTTGGTTTTTGGTCAAAGACACCGACGCCGACGACAGGACAGGGCAGTGGCAAAGCGATTCCACCCGGTGGCCACGGTGGCCACGGTCGGAGTCAGTGTGGTTGCTGATGCTGATTCCGGCCGCAAAAGCATAAGAAATGGGTAAGCTGAACGCTGGCTACAGTTTTGGCTACGGGAATAAATTGCATTTGGTCAAGAGGTTTTTCGGGTGCGGGATTTTTCATTACTTCCTCCCCAGGCAGGACACTGCGTTCGAATTGGAAGGAGTTGAAAGTTTAAAAAGTATTGTGGAAGAATTATAAACTTTGCATATTACACTCGTGGGGATAAGCTTTTATGAGGATAAGAAAGCTCCGTAGTATCATCGACAAATCCGCTAAATTAAGAACGTTAATCTTTAGAGAGAGTTTTGGTTCGCAGGAATTAAATGTTTATGACGATCAAGAGAATGTTGCACTTTTGATTGTAGAAAAAAGAAAATTATTTTGGATATTTAGAACAGATGTTTCCTTATATGTAGGACAGCGATGCATAGGGTTATCAGTACAATGAAAGAAAGCACAACATTGCTTGCAATTGAACATTTTGGAAAATATTTCGAAAGTCTAATACTTAAAAGTAAATTGTAAAATTGTTTTGTTTTAAATGTTCCTTTGAAAAAAAAGTCCTCCCAAACATTTATGCGAGATACAAAAAAAATAATCAAACGTGACAAACCAATGTAGAAAGTAATATCTGTGTGTATTTCTTGCAGCGCATTCAACATATTGATTAATTACATCGTTATGAAAAATACTGTTTTTCTGTTTTTCTATTTTGAAATCATTGTTTTTCTTACTTCAAATTGCGACTAATTTACTAAAGGGTTTCTTAAATTATTTCGATGAACCTGCATGTACCCAAGTTAACGTTTATCAACCCATATCCAAATACCAATCGAGTTTTGTTGTAAGGAATTAAATAACGATAGCCAAGTTAAATAACTAAATCATTCATTTTTTATTTGACTTTGAACAACTTTCGATATTTATTACTTAATATTTTCTTATAATTTTACGTAATGTTTTGCTATGTTTCGTCTGTTTAACATTCAATTTTTTTCAGTATTACGATGGATAGTGTCAGCGATGGAAGATGTGTTTATTAAAGAAATTAAATTTTTGTTGAATTTTTCTCTATTTCAATTTATGCTGTGGTTTATACGCACCTTGATTACTAAAATTAGTCTTCTATCAAAAACAAATATTTTAAAAATTAATAGATAGATAGATTCATACACCCTTTTCATTGAACTTTAACAAACAAACAGATCACATGCAACTGTACGATAATTGCAATAAATATAAAATGATATCCATACACATTCTCTCAAAAAGTTGATAGGGCCCTTTAACCACCTACGAACAAACATGTTCATTCCACGCTAAATTGGATTCCTCAACAAACTATGCATACCCGTGCAAACATTTTTCGCCCCCAAATCTCCGGCAATGTAATTTAGAATCTGTTTACTTTTGCATTTTGCAACGGTACCAATGTTTCCGGCCTTATTTAGTGCCCATTTCCGGTAAACCACATCAACTCAAATTTATGCTCCATCCATAAATTGGATGTCTCTCTTTCTCACTACTTCTTCCTCTCTCTCTCTAACGGTTCAGTTCGGACACCAGGTGTTCTAATTTTCATTTACTCTACTACTAATCAACGCGTCTGCTGGCAAACGATAAGACGGGGCCATGGCCATGGCTACTATGCTCAATTCCAGCATATCCTCGGGTTCACGGAGACTCGTATCGCTACATGCCAACCTCTGTCATGCACAAGACATGCCACGCCATGTCCCGTTCGGCAACCTATAGCGCCAGTGCCAGTGGGAAAGGGCCACGTGACAACTTGCTCAATAAACAGATTAGATAATTAAATAAATGTTTTTGAATGTTTTATGCACCCTCGGTGACGGTGCTGGTGGTGGTGGTGGTGGCGGTGTCCAAGTGAATACACCGCGCATTCCATGTTGCGACACATTATCCGGCAACGATACTCGCCGTCTCTTGGGCTCGGCCTTGGAGAACGGCGGAACATTTCAAGTGCAACTCCGATGCACCAAACCCATTCCCGTTCCTGTTGCCACCGTAACTAGGCGCCAGCTGCAGCTGCACCCGACACTCGTTCCCAGATAATGACACACACACACACACACACTGGCACACGTACACGCACAGGAAGGCATCATTTATAGAGGCTACCGGCTTCTAGCGTAGAGCGAATTGACAGCTCCGAGGTCTCCGGTGGATCCGGATCGACTGTTTATGTGGAACGGCAACTTGTCGCCACAAGCCATACCACTACGTGGTCCATGGTGGGGTCCATGGAGCATTCCCGCTGGATGTCGCTTCCTGGTCCTGGCACCAGGACCCGTTGGTGCACGTTGATTAAATGAAGCTGTCAAATCGAGTGTACATTAAATGGTCGCCATTTGCATCCCCGGGCTGGGCTGGCCCTGGTCTGGCCGATCCAAAGAACCAGAGGAGAAGCCCATGGCCACGGCCCGTTCTCTTACACCATCTCCACCGCCGGGATTGTCTTCCACGTTGACTTGGTTTTTGGGAAGTCTTCCGCCTCTCTCTCTCTCTCTCTCTCTCTCTCTTTCTCCTCGAGCACTATCAACGAGGAACTTGTTTTTACAGCAGCAGCATTGCCCCTTCTCCAGGACGGAGTGGCCTGGCCTGTCGAAACCGATATCGAGGTATTAGCTGCTGTGTGTCCGTGTCCGTGTCCGTGTATGTGTGCACTCATATCAACGGCACAACCGGCAGGGAACGTCGGCAGAGGATTAGCTACCAAGAGCTCTCCACGCCTTTCTCGACGAGGAAATGTTCGACGCAAAGAGTCAACTCGTTCTATTTTATAACTTTATCAGCTCTTGGCCATTGACGGGTTTGGTGAAACTTTTGGCCCCTCGCCTCACCCTCGCCCCCGGCACCTCGTCGGAGGAGTGCTGGTGGCTGATTAATGCGGAAAGGATGCCGGCTCTATGTTGCCACAAAATATTAATTAGCATATTTGACAATAATCCTACTCGGGGGCGCGACCTTCGCTCTCATGTCAGAGTTCATGCCAGTCCGGGCGGACGTCCTTATTATTGGGATGCGGAGCGTTAGCATACAGTATGAGCAGCAGCAGGAGTAGGGGGAGCAGTTCTCCGCGGATCTCTTTTATGAGCCAGAGTAGTCTTGTCAAAGTGGCGATGTAAAGAGGTGGGGAAGCTGTTTTCATTGCAAATGAATTGCGCTTATGACAAAAGCTGCTGAGTGATTGTAATGTTAGGCGAAAGCGATAGTTGAGACAATCACACGTACTGTTGAATGGTAGTTGGAGATTTCTCATTACATATCCATTGTATTGTCTTTCGTACATCTATTGCTTTTCTGATTGCTCTTTAGAATTATGCAGAATGGTTCTAGAAAATATTGAGTTTTCGAAGTCGAATAGGAACGTTGAGAATAGATTTGTTTGATTTTGCTTTAATTTCGTGCAACTTTCATGACTTTTTAAGGTGAAAAAATACATTTTTTCATTAGAGACTAAAGTTTTATTTAGTCTAAAATAAAACTCAACTCTTAAACTGTTTGCCACAGTGAAAAGTATAATATTCGTTGGCAAGAAAATAAAAAGTGTTTACTTTGATTCCATTTCTTCTGCCGTTCACTAAACTTGGACGTGGCCACTCACCTATTTTAATGTGTTACTAACTCAAGAATCAAAGCAGTCATCATAGTGATTAGTGGTACACACACAGAGCCACTAATAGTGCAGAAATTGCCGTTCAAGGTGGGATTGTTCCCCGAAAGACAAGGAATCACATACATGACTGCGATTGCATTGGTTTTCCTTTGGCTTGAGACTGTTTTCCCGAATCTCTTTTCGAAACGTAGAAAGCTTAATTCTTTCCTTCTGTTTAAACATACGGCCAGTCCATTCTTGGATATGTAAAAATAAATTCTTTCCTTCTGTTTTTACTTTCTCTATTTCTTTTTGTATCATGATTATTGCATATTTTTTGATTTACCTGATGAATTTTATAACTAACTTTTAATATAGCCAAAGAACTTCCCAAGAAGATTGTTATGTTTTTTATCAAAAATTTATGTTAATTTTGTTGATTCTTATTTACCAAGCCTAAGAGAGAGGGAGTATGCCGAAGTAAATGCAATAGAACAAAATGTTTCACACCATAACAAGTTCATGTCATAACAAGTACTTAACAGATGGGAAACGATGATTTTACTGTTGAGCCCATTTCTCATACGATTCTGATTGACAATCAATGGTTCTATCATTACAATTTTGCAAATTCAAGCATTTGCACTTTTTTTTTCAGATAAACATGATAAGTGTAAGCATGTCTTGTATATTACTCGAAATTATCTCTTAAGCAGTTTATAAAGATTGGAATGTACAAAATATATTCATTCGTTTACGTGTGTTTACCTGTAGACGTGTTTACGTCTCTTTGATTTGTATGAAATGGAAAATTAACTCTTCATTTCTTACTTCGCAATCCATCAATTAATCATTTATTAAAGAAGCAGAAAAGTAATAAAGGAAACAAACTGGCTGTAACAATTGAACAACACAAAATATGTTTTTAAACAATAAACAGAAACATTATAAAATGCGATGCGCATGTGTCTGCAAACCCTACACCATAACGATACATAAATCAAATCCA
This sequence comes from Anopheles darlingi, assembly GCF_943734745.1. Lineage (NCBI taxonomy): Eukaryota > Metazoa > Arthropoda > Insecta > Diptera > Culicidae > Anopheles > Anopheles darlingi. The sequence continues at coordinate 27,246,119 of NC_064875.1, read as the reverse complement.
TGCGTCGACTTCATTCAACTAATCCCCCTTTCGAAACTTCTCACCTCCAGTGATCAACGGACGACACCACCCAATGACCCAATTCTAACCCAACACTCCCCAAATTCCCATCCACCACCCCACCATCCCTCACGATCAAACGGTGCCAACGGTGCCGGTGCGATAGGAAACTTGGCCCATAAGAGGAGAGGGTCCGAAAATTAATTGAAATTGAAATCCCCTCCACTAAACCAGTTAACCAGTGCCAACCAGAGCCAGTAGACGGAGACGCTAGCGGGTGTGTGAAAGTGTAACTGTCTCTGCGTTCCTGCTCCAGTGTCATGTCTCCACCTCCGTCTCAGGCCACGTCGACACATAGATACACAAAAACCACAATCCAAGCGATTAGCACTCGATTCGAGATTGAATTACAGATGATGTGCTGTAATGCGCTGTCCAGTGTGATTAATATTAATCGTATCTTTTGCCCTGGTATCGGTCGTCGTCGGTTTCGGGATAGAACACACATACACAGGGCAAGTGGCCTTTGAAGGTGGCTCGATCGATGAAGATGATGATGGTGGTGGCAAGATGGCCGAAAGGCTTGGACAACGGATTCTCGGTGTGTTTCTCGATGACATCCAGGAAAATCCAGGGGTTCTATTGGCCGTGGAAATGGGATTAGGCAAGAGAGGGAGAGAGAGCTTTCCCCAGAAATTGGCTATTACGGAAATTGGGTTAATCCTCGCTGCGACTCTCTGGAATACTGCCTGTGGCCTGCGACTCCTGCGACAAGCGGCTTCCGAGGTCTTACATTTTACGCATAAATTATTCCAAATGGATGCTTCGAGTGGCCTGAAGTACGGCTAGTCGACAGATTTAAAACAGAACGTTTCTTGTCCTTATTTTCGGCCGGAAGTTTGTGACGATCGTTTGTGGCATACAGGAACCCTGTTAACGGTAGGTTATCTTTATTGAAAACTTTATCATCAGGTAGGCATTTCAGGTTTAGTCGCGGTAATCAGGACCGATATCAAAGGAAAGGACCAATCCCACAAAGTATGTCAAAAGTCACATCAATTCTGGGCGAAAGTAATGATCCCCCCCCCAATCACGGATGCTTCTTAAAGACACAGTTTTCGTACGCAGTAGAGGAATCCTTCCACTTCTTCCATCAAAGGCTACTACACCGAAGCCTAAGGCACGCCCAAAAACCTTCAAGAATATCCCTTCACGTAAGCTCCCCGGCCATGATTTATATCGCAAATCAATGTTCCGACGATTTGAAGAAGATAATATTTATACGCCGGCGCGCTTTTGGGCCAGACCGCACGTATGGCTACCGCCCTTTATCGTCTGCGGGCGTTCGCCGTGCGCCAGAAAATGGAAGCAGAAAGGTAGCCGACATCGGAAGCGTTGGGCGATAAAAAAGAAAAGAGAGGCTTTCGGTTCGCTTCGACCCCCTCGGGGGGGCTACGAATTCTTATCGGTGGCCCATTCGATCTGGCCGCGCAATTCATACATCCACGCAGCACATCCTTTCGTTCCGGCTCTCTGAAGCCGTATCGTAATGCCGAAAAGTACGCTCCAGGGCGACAGAAATGGCGTACCGGTTGGAATGGGGTCCGACTCCGTCACCCGGAATTCTGTCTGGTCTGTCCGCAGCCGACGTGGTCGTTAGTGGCCCTATGGACGCTCGGGGAACAGGGCGCCTGTCACAGTTGCCCTTTTGCAAAGCAACCCAACTCGAAGGTAGCGCAGCTCCAGCTTCGGAACACCGAACAAAACCCCTAAGGGCTCTTCGTTCTGTTTTTTTTGTGTGCTCTCGCCCTGGCCTGAATCTGGGGGGATGTATAGGGTCCCCCTCAAGGAATGCGACGCTCCATTGCGGTACGGTTTGGATTTTGATTGATTGATCTTCGAATATCGGGCCTGCGGAAGGCGTAATTTTACGAATACTTTCTTGAGCCGCCCGCTTGATGAAGCCGAAGCCCCCTCCGGCCCGCTCTTGTGTGAAGTGAATGTGTCCGGGATTGCTCGGGATTCTCGTCGATTTAATGGCGTTTTTATGGCGATTGCAGACTGGTACGGAGAGCGAGGAGGTGAGCGTGAATTGCTGGACGCATTCTGCATTCCCTTCGTTGTTTGGATGCGAATCAGCTTTCGTGGCTTTCTGTGGAGAATAGTTTTAGTGAAATTGTTTAGTTAGATTTGATTTCGGATGTGGGGGCCTATTAGTTAATAAATGGCGGTGCTTGCTCTGAGCTTACTGTAAGCCTTTGCTATATCAATTGTAATGAGATGCATCACTGTTTTCGATTATCTTGTTTCGAAATCAATAGTTAGTTTCATTTTAAGGCAGTTTTCATTTTTTGTTAGTTATATATAGTACTTAAAACTACGAATTTTTTAATCTCAAAAAGCAAATATTTCAGCAATCCTCCAATAGATCATCAGAAAGCAAAATTTGCCCATATTTAAATGATCATTCTAAAATTTTTTTACGAAAAGTTGAGCAGTCTTAGCTACTGTATTCATAGCAACAAGCTGATGGATCATATTATTTTATTAAATGCTGCTCGAATTAGACTGCCTTGAAGTGAACAAATGTAACAATCTTTGAGCAATGCCATCCAATTACAATTATTCTATTCAAGATGGTCCTTGGTCTTGCTAGAAAACAAAAGAAAATTACACTTTTTCAATGGTAGTTATGCAGCATTTTACCAAATAATATTTGAAAAATACCGTATATATAATGAATTAGAAGTATTTTAAAAGAACTTGACACGAACTAGATCCGAATTTTGATCATTTGCTAAATATTAATACCATTCTTTTCTACAAAACGAAGGATTCAGTTACACAATAAGAGCTAAAAACCGAAAGCATAAGTTTGTAATCCAGGGCTCACTCACATCCAGGATCCTGGTCCCTTATAACCTCAGCTTACAACAGCACATAAGTACGTCAAACAATATTAGGCTTAACCCGCAAAACATCTCATCAAATACGAGCGAGCTACATGACCTGCAACACAGCTACTCCCTTGCGAATCTGGCGATGAAACTTATCCATTGAACGTAATCAACGAAGCTCAGCATAGAATTAAGAGATTACAAAACCACACACCGGACACAAACATCGAACATGTACGGTAGACAATTTGTTGTGGTTATTTTGCTTCCAGCTTCAGCAAACGAAACGTCAGATTAAAGTCCATTTTCGGGGACCTGTCCTGTCATCCCCTCCAAGAGTGGTCACAACCCACAAACAACGTGATCGCAATGAAATTATAGCCGGACCAGAAATACTGCTTGCATCTTACCAACCAAAAACCCCTTGCCATGACCGGCTAGTGACAAATGGTCCAGGAAGGGAATGGAGCCTCAAGAAGTCCCATAGCCCCGACAACCGACCATAACCTTGTTCAACGCAAAACAATCCTTATCCCCGGCCTCTGCCAACGAGGAAAGGGAAAGACCTAAGCCACACGCACACGCACACACATTCGCACACGACCACACGACGTTGGTGCTCTCACACGATGAATCAAGCAACGGGTAATTAAAGTTTTCCCCAGCGAAATTAGTGGTGAGGAAAAGCCGGATGCGTGTAGTGGTCAGGCTCCTTCGAATCCCGGACCGCCCGCCCCCCAAAAACCGGCACGATGCATGCAATAGAGTCGGTCAATTGTGGAAGAATGATGGGACATGGGACCAGGGCTTGGCCAACGGCTTCTCAAGGGATCGCATGGGGCCGGGCGGAATGGAATTAATTTATCGCTTATTTGCTGCCTGCCCGGTCTCTGCCTGTTTCCCAGGGACATTGGCACTACGCTAGGACGAAGCGGAAGGAATGAAGGAAGGAAGCTACTCTTCTGCATGAGTGTAAGGTACGAGAAGAGCGCATTCTCTTCGGTCCTAGGACACGGTCTAAGGTCGTTTAAGGCCGGAAGACGGAAATGCCCTTGATGCTGCGGAGGAAGATTTGTTGGAAGGACGTGGAGGCTGTGGTTGTGGCCAGTTTTCCGGATGTGGTCGGTATTCCTTAGAACCTCACAAACGGCTTCCAACGGGTGCTGCGGAGAGCAATCCTTTTGGGGAGATGATGATCAACTTTCTTGGCTTTCTCGGCTTTGCTCGGTATAGCGTCGAGGCTATAGCGGAATGTGATCCTGTTTTCACTCAATTTCCTCGCAGTATACTCAGGTCTATGTCGAAGATAAACGCCGAAGACTACGGCTGTTGGCTGAGTCTAATCGAAAATTGCAAACTTTGCGCGATTACTCGTCGAAGACGTTGAGATGAGCTTTTTCTTCTACGCTAACTGGAACAGGAATAAATAAACGCTTGTTTAGAAGTGGATGCTGCATTTAATAATGCTCCATCAACAGAAGATCCCCAACACTGCGCTATGAACTCCTTCCAATCTACTGTATTCTTGGGATGGTCTGCAATATCGATTGGATTCTTCTAACAAACTGCTTTAAAGCAGTTCGTTGTAGTGTTGAGTGCTTTAAAACTAATCATACCTTGAAAGGCAATGCCCTGTTACCGCATCCCTAGCATTCGAGAAGCTTGATATTGATTGGACTTCCCGTCCCCGGGCCCGTCGCTGCAGGGAATAGTACGAGCGAAACAAACTTGGCAAAGCACAGCAACTTGCTCGAGTTGCTCACTGCGCGCACTGGAGCAACTTTCCTTCACGTTAAATTAAGTCCCATTAGGAAGAAAGCAAACTTACTAGCGAACAACGGCGCCCGTGTCCGTTGTGCTTGCCCCTTAGGGACGAGGGAAACCCATCGTCTAACCTCCACCATACCGCACCCACAGCACCGCTCCTTTGTAGGGTAATGTCCTAAAACAGAATGGTTTCTCCCCGTGTGTGTGTGTGTGTCGACAATGTTACCGGCACTCCCTCGAGAAAACCAACCACATCCTTCTTCGGGAGGGAGGTTTGAGGTGGGTTCAAATGAATGAATCCCCCTATCCACCAAAAGCGTCGAAGGCTTCGCCTTTCGCCAGTGTATGCGTGTGATGGTCCGAGCCCTTTCGCACATTGTTCGCTTTAATTTGTGCTCGCTCTCACTCCCGGGGCACGGCCAAGCACTTCTTAGACGTCTTCGTGCTCGTTAAATTGTTACATCAACATAGGCAAGGATTTCGAGCTACGATAACGGCAACGGCACGGAAGGATGGGGTGCCTCAGAAAACTTTAGTCCCCACCCGAAGATCCTCTAGACGCCACGTGAAGGCTTCTCACCTGCGCGGATGGTGGTTATGACGAGGTTCTGTAATTAATAACGGTTACCCCGACCCCCACCATGTCACGGAGGTATGCGAAATTTGCATATTTGCTTAGCTAGCTAGAAGGTGGTGCTGCTGTTGCTGGCAGCACCACCATCTTCGTGGTTCGAATGAATTGCATTTTCCTATTCCATTAAGTTAAATTGCTATTACCTGGTTGGGCTTCTTGGTTACCTTTTCTATAAATTAAAACTTTTGTTTGTGAAAGCTGAGGGCTTGCTTGGCTGTTTGCTGAGTTAGGTGATATCAAAGGATTAAACAAATAAAGGTTAGAATTTTACGGCAGTATTTAGAGGTGAAGTTAATTTTGTTTGAATCATTATACACGGAGAAGGAAGAATGGTTTAACATAATGCTCCATGTAGCACAAATGTAACTTACAGTATTGTTATAATTCTAGTATTTAGAAAATAATCAACATCGATTAAGTAGAAAAAAATACTTTACTCAAGGAAAAGAATGCTCATTTATTTTTAAACATTCTATGATATCGTTGAAATGAAAGAATTTTTCCCCATTTTTAGCTATATTTAAATATAGCTGAGCATAGAAATTGTTCTTAAAGCAATTATTGATTGTGTGTTCTTCACAATTACAGTCGATTTGGATTTATGTCATAAGGGATCCAATTCACAAATTTCTGGACTATCCAAATGGTTTCAATCGCTCAATAGATTGATAATAGTTCAAATCATACTAAATTAGTGAGAAAATTTTGAATTTCAAATACAACATCCATCAGAAAAGCCACGATTACTTCAAATTTCAGTAAAGCTTCCAAATTAATCTACTGATACAGACGACTTATTCAACATACGCTTTTTTCGTATCACCTAATGTACTATGCTATGACATTTCTTTGCTAATTTCCTATGATTGAACATTTTCGCTGCCACGATAAAAGAACGACAGACACCTAGATGCATCTAATACCTAGCTTACTGCATACCATACACTACAGAACGGAATAAGCAACATACATTTACATCCTTCAATTACAATCATTCAAACCTCTTTTATATATTTTTTGTAATAAGTTTGAAAGAGTCAAATAGACGTTATAAAACCCAAAACCAATTGTTCGCTATCCAGGTACGTGTTAAAACTAAAACATATAAACAAATGTGTAACTAAAAGTTACCGATGAAAAACGAAGAACAATTTTACACTCGTCTTACTAAAAAATACGAATTCAAAATACATTTTCCATCTGTTCCAAACCAGCTTAACAAACGCTTCGTTTTATCTACCCGTTCCTCCGCAACACGATCTCCATTACATACCAGCATCACTACGGCACGCCAACGTTATCGGGAGTCCACGAGAGACCCACCCTCAATCTTCTGCGACAATCCGTGCTTCTGGGCACGGCCGACGACGACCAAAAGAAAAGAAAAAGACATCGCAAAGGAATCCTTAACCGTAGCCGACCCCCGAGGCTGGGAAGGGGGAGTGAGGTCTCTGGGAAGTTAACTCCAAGGCCGCTTGGACAATCTTCCTACTTTACTGCACAGTAAGTCAGCAGAATCCTAGCAAAAGATTAATGAACCACGCACATGTAAGTTGGTCCTCCTTCTACTACTTCTACTTCGCCGCTCGATAGTGGAGCTCGCACCAGAGACGCCCTCGGTCCGTACCCGGACCTTACCAAACGTCCAACGAAGTAGAAAGAAGAGGGAAGCGGAGGAGAAGTACCCCTAAGGGGTTGCGAAAAAGGGGGGAAACAAAACGGCAAATCTTCTTAAACTGTCTCCGGGCGCCGGGCGACAGTGACCGACAGAAAATCCGCGACAGAAGTCCCGCACTGGCACTCGTATGGCTAGTTGGCCACTGTATTCGGTCGGCATTTTAGCCGACTCTTCGAAATCCTCGGCAAGTCGAAAGCTTAAGTAGCGCTAGTAACTAGAGCAGGTGTAACTCCTGGAACTCTTTCTCTCTCCCCGGACAACCTCATTACCCTCATTTTATTATATCCCGGGCCCCGTGGTCATGCAGAACGCCATTTGTGCGGAACTTGTGCATTCCACAATGATCACCGTGAGGCCCTAGAGGGGGTAAGGCCTTCCGCCTGGCATTGTACCGACGATGTTGCCGATAAAAAGCTGCTGAACTGCCACACTTAACCACTGGGCGCTGGGTATATAAAGATTTATCAAGCTTTGGTTCTTCGGCTTTTGCTCGGTTTGCTTCTCTACCGGCTCCGGATAGCCAAGGCCGGAGCGCATAGCATGCACCGGGCCCGTCGGTTGGTGGCCGACTATCGTGGGGTGGGGAATCGAGGAAATATTTAAGACCATTTAGTTTAATTTATCGTGACAATGGAAGACAGTTTCTCCTTACCCGAGCCAAGATTTATGATGACATCAGTTAAAGCGCCACTTGCCAGCGCTGCACCGTGAACTGCAGCTTGCGACTCCGGTAGGCAACGAGCAAGCGAAGAACAAGTGCGACAGGAAGCAGTCCACACACCAGACCCTTGAGCAAAGCGAACTCGCACCGGGGGAGGTCTACCTCTTGCTAGAGTTCCACAGTTCCGTCAATGAACAGCGAAAAGGCGGCTTCACAGAGCGAGGCCCCGGGTGTAGCGAATATTGATTTCAGCGAATGAACAGCAGCAGCAGCAGCAGTCCGGATTCCGAAGAGGGTCTAAAATCAGACGAGACTCTATATGAACCCTAGAGATCCGATCCATGGAGTCGTTTCTGTAACTCTTCTGTGATGTCGCCCCGAAACGGAAAGCAAGTTAGGTACATGCCATTGCTTCGGGGAAATTCCCCTTTCTCCTCTTCTACCTCTTCCACTTCTGCCGCACCTGGCGCTTTTCCATGTAGTTTTCCCCTGCACCAAAAGTCCCAGGGGGATATCGATTGATTTATACAGCGAGATACGTCCGCATTATCGAACCGCGCGTAACCTGTCGTCCGTGTCTGTGTGTCTGTATGTGTGTGTGTTGGACGGTGATACTGAGGACTGCACACTGAGAGGACCGGTTGATGGTTGCTGGTAAATGATTTGACCGCCGGTCCGTTCGTCTGTCAAAAGGCCTCAAAGGGAGAGAGAATGGGGGACGCCGTGCCACATCACGTCACCACATCGCTGCGCCCTGTCCCCTGTCCCTGTCATAATTGTATTTCCGAACCAATCGACGGCTCCGGTAATTAACGAGTGATTTGTTTTCCGATTGTTGTTAAACTGATTAAATTTTCAAGTTGCGCCCGCGTACTCGATGGCGACGGCTACTACGATGACAACGAACGATGAGTCCAAACGATGGAGCTCCGTGGAGGCCGCGTGGCAGCGTGGCAGCGTGGCCGCGTGGTGATGAAAATGGTTTTATGCAAATTGTCTCGCGCTCCCTCCGCACGCCCTGTGCCATCGTCAATTGGATTATAAACCATTTGTGGCGTACGCTTGACGTTCTCCTCTTCTGTGGCCCCGTTAAGGGTTTAAGAAGCGGTTAGAGGCCGAGCAGCAGCGCCATCTGTGATCGCATTTTAGCCATTTGGGTTTTCCCATTTCCGGCATCGGAATGGCACCGGAAGTTGGGCGAAATCAGCCCACGACCCTGCCTGCCTGCCTGGTGCCTCTGCATTAATGATGTCCTTCCATGGTGTTGTGGTAGTGGTTGCAGTTGTACCACGAATGATGCCAACTCATCAAATCACCTACTGCGATGATGGCCGTCGACGCCATTTCGTCATTCAATTATTCACCTGCACGGTATGTGTGCGTACTCAAGAGCCTTTCGGCCACTCGAATGAACAATAATAATTCCACAGTGATTTCAGGATCGATAGTATTCACGCACAGTGCTCAGAATAGTGAGTGCGAGCGAGCAATAGAGAGAGAGAGAGAGCGAGAGGTAATACTGTTTCTAATCAAATATGCAAATCTGGTTCGCTGATGAAGTGGTGGAAATCGTTCGAAATCGAAGCTCTAGCCAGCCAACAAGCGGAGGCTCGAGTTGATTCTGTCTGGCGATTAATGGTGCTCAATCTAAACCGTCGGCGATCGACATCGGCATCCAGGGCCAGAGATAAAGTAACTCAAAACTAACCCCACAAATCACTCCTGGAAGCCACATCCTGCGAAGAGCAGCGAGTTGGTGGCAGCTTTTTATACTCCAACAAAGCTGTGCAGCTCGGATAAAACCTTGAGCGTGGCCCCGTGGCTCGAGCGTGCACCTTCCGTATCCTGTCCGTCCTGTCGTCCATTGAAGTCGATTAGCGATTGAAGCCAACTTGGAGCCAACCCAGCCGTCCGACGCTGAAGCCTCTCTATCAATCAATCGAATTTCCCGACCAGCAGCCCGGCCGATCAGCACCAACTACTGGGGTTGTTCCTGTTCCCGGTGGTTTTTTCTGCTTTCCGGCTGCTTTCGCTGCTTCACCTCGCCCGGTTCAAGACACACAAGACAATGGAATCCAGCGCGTCGAAGAGAGAAGAAAAAAAAACAGCCGAAGAAGGAGAGCTGTTGAATCGATCTGGAATGCGTAGATTTGAATTCCAGCGTCCGCCCTCTGGCGGGCTGCGGGCTGCTCAGGACGAAAGCTGTCGACATAGCCGTGGTCGTGGTGTGCTTCGATCGTTTCCTTTTCGTTCGGAGGGCGGCTCGCTAGGTGAGGAAAACTCATTTTCGAATTTAATTTTCTGATCTGACGGCCCTTCAATCAATGCCCGCCTCGTCGATTGGACTCGAGCGCCAGGGAGTAGGAGGTCTTTTGCGTGGAGTTTGAGAGGAGGGAGGAAGGTGTGGTACGGGGAATGTGCGGCTCCGAAGAACCGCCAACGGTGATAGGATCGGAATAAAAATGGAACGATTTAGCATTCGTCATCTTATGGCGGCGTACAGGCTACTACGTTGATCGTTGGGCCTTCGATTTCTTCTCCCTTCTTCTTGGTGATGGTTGGAGGGAAGCACGTGGGGGGTTTGGACCGTGCCTTCGGCCGATGTGGCCGCGGGCGCACATTGACGAATCGAATTACGTCCGGGTGACAATTTTTCTTTTCGCCCTGACAGCTCCGAACAGAATGGCTCTATTGCTTGTTGGTCTTCCGCTTTTCGGAGGTTTCTTTCTTCTTTTTTCTTGTTGCCAACGCCAGCATCACTTGAGTGCCACCGACGCCAATACCACAAAGAGCGGTTGCGATGCGAAGGCGGCATGCTAATGCGAGGCGCTTAGTGCAGTGATGGGAAAAGCAGCTTTCAGGACGCGACCACCGAGCGCTATACTTACGCCCCAAACTCGTGTGTATGTGTGTGATGGATAAAAAAGTGCACTAAACAGGTGATAGCATGATGCTTTAAATTTAAACATTTCGTGAAGAGAGAACTTTAAAGTGAAGTCACCTTACGTTGGTTCATTTTATCATAAAAGATTCTGATATAAGAATATGATTTACCTTTCGAGCAGCACCATAAAAGCGGATCTTCGTCTACATTTTGAGATTTTTGGCCTAGAAATTGAAGAAAACGAACAATTGGATGGAAAAATCTTTTAAAATGACTAGTTAAGGAACATGGTGTTGAATTGAACCATATGCTCTATCAAATTTATCATCTAAAGTGCTGGTGAACGTAGCACGTTGTGATATTAATTACGACTTTCCATCGTTTTATAATCGTACGTAACAAAGAAAACGAGACTTAGCTCTATCTCTAGAAATTTTTCTAAGGAGTTTTGTTTATTCGTCACCAACATACTATAGTCTGGACAAAGGAACACATAGTAAGTAACAATAGTGTTATAACAACGGCATTAATGGCAGAATCGGGCACCACTAAATAAGTCATTTCTCAGCAAAGAAAAGTCTTTAAATGGATTAAAAGATGCCATTTTAAAGGTAAAAGGAAACAAATATAGGTTCAAAATTCACATCAATTTTTGGAAAGAATTTTTAAAGTTTTTCTTCGACATCACCCATTGGTGTGTTGTTTTGTGATATAACAGCTATACTAAAGAGTTCGTTTCTACGATGCGATTAGTATTTGGCTTGTTTTAGTAATGTTTCGGTTAATTTTATTTAAAAAAAACTGTTAATAACATAAGCATGGCGATGTTGTACAAAATGCAGCCGCTAATTCAAAAATCGTAATTTTAATATTTTGCCATCTGTTAGAAAGAACTGAGAGATCGTCATGAGCATCGTCGTATGTCGTCGTTAGTAAGTATCTCTACAATATTTAGTAGTTTTATGAAGTATTTGCACAAATTTCATCCAAAAGTATTGTTTAATGAACACACAGAGATAGTGTTGTTTTATCAGCTATCAGATACCACTCGCTATGCTACTTAAAGGTTACGTGTTTATCGGAAAGAGCTTATTCACCTCATCCTGAATCAACGAAACACTGTTAAAGGTAGTGTCGAACATTTGGCAACCATCAGAGCGGCATGGCGAAGGAAAGTTGAAAGTCATCAACCCACCCAAAAAGCATCGTCGCTTCTGATCAAAGTACTTGATGTACTGCACAGAGGAGCCAGCGCTATAATTACCACATTGTACCTCGGGTGCATCTCTAATCTTACCGTAGAAAATAGCAGATGCTTGAGGACGTTCCAGACCATTCTCCCTGTACTACGATCTGCACTCTTCGGACGCGGTCTAATTAATGGAATGGCGTGAAAGCTTCCGAAAGGAATGCCAATTCCGTTGCCATATACAATATCTCTGATAAATATACAATAACTGTAATATATCTGATAAATATACAATAACTGTTTGACAGGAGCTTATATTGTGTTAGCAAAAGAATGATGAGCATTGCCTAGCAATATTTAACAAATCATTAAACAAAAGCACATTTATTCTTTATCATTTTACTCAAATGTCTAAAAGAAAATTAAGTGGTTTTGAATAACATATGATGTTGTTTGGAACATACCAATTTTCAACCGAATATTTTTCCTATGAGCATAGAGCTGTCCTATGGTACCTTTATATGGATTGATTGATTTTATGAATTGTTCAGTTCGACTAATTTTTTCGATGTATTAATAGTTTTATTAGTATACTTTTATTACCATATTTGCCAACGATTTTCTTATACATTCTCCACAAATTCCTTAGACCCTTTTCTTATTAAATAGAACTTGATAGCTCTAGCAAATAGTGGTTGGAAGTAAATTGCATACATTCATTTGTCCACATTGGCTTGCCCACACATGGTATTGGTTTGATTATCTTCGTAAAACAAAACAATTCCATAATACATTCCACCCAACTCGACAATTGTGTCGAAATGGGAAAAACCATAACACCGGTCTCACCTAACGAAGCCGGCCTGTTAGCCGGGAAAGGCTGAACCTGCCCGTAGGTCATATACCAGCGGTCAAGCTCCTGACCGGGTGTCGGTCAGGCTCGTTTTCTCTCTCACCCTTCCCTAATTCGATGCCAAACGGAGAAAATGTCATCCTCTATTAACGTTAGTGACACGTTCGCACGATAACAATAATCTAATGGCTAATGGCACATTCTTTGCGCCCTTTCCTTGGCACAACGCCACACGGGGGTTTGTTGCCGTGTGTTCGATTCGCTCGGACAGATCTTGAGTTACAGCCAGGTCCCGGGAAGTCAAATCGAATCACCGTGGTTACCGGAGGGGGGTTTTCCCATTTTTTATGATTTACCAGCAACGGGTACGACACCAAGTCTACCTTCATTTCTTGTCCTTCCGCTTGACATGGGAACCATGGCACCAGAGTGAGTACGAGGAGAAGTAAGAAAAGGGCTTTGTGGACGTTGTGATGTGACGTTAAGATCTCCAGTTCCTCGGGATAAATCCAAGTCCTAACTAGTATCCCTGAAGAAAGCCTTCCGCAGGGTACGCTCCTGCTAGACGACACTAGGCCAAAGACTCCGTGGACCCCAGCAGTGTGAATGGCCTCGCTATCTGTCCTCTGTCCTGTGTGTGTGTGTGTCTGTTCGCGCCAATGTCCTATCCAATGTGGCGTTGTGTTTCATTACATCTGCCGCACGTCTTCGGTAATCACCTCGACGCTACTGGGGCGCACACAGTGGCGCTTCCGAGCCATCCTGTCGGCATTCATCTCGTCCTAGCGCACGTAGCGAGCGAGCGAGCGAGGGAACTAGTGGCAATTCGACTCCAACTATAACTTCCTTCGCTAGTGTTCCGAAGCTAGTGTTATCACGTGAGGAAGTTCAAAGAGCTGCACCACACTACGACGACGACTATGGGGACGTTCCTTGGGAGAAAATGTACCCACAGAACCCACCCCGTCTGACAACGCGACATTGGCGACAGAAAGAACGTTACAATTTATTACGTACTTGGCATTCATGGCGGCAAGCACCGACGGCAAACCGAACCCCCCTTCCGTTTGGTCGGAATGTCTGCTCCCGGCGAGGTATCGCCCTGAAGGGGTCGGAAGGCCAAAGACGGATGGGAAGTCGCAGCAGCAGCAGCAGGTAATGCGACATATGTTTAATGGAGCTCGTTTAGCGTTCGTCTGTGTCTGCACAGCCACTACTAAGCTTCCTCCTAATACCAGACACTCTCTCTCTCTCTTCCTCCGGTGTTGCAGTAGTTTAGCGTAATGTAATGCCTCTGTCCTACCAACTCGCAAAGACACGCAAGGAATTTGCACGATTCTCGTCGTTTCCTGGCCTCATGACTGCTTTCTTCTAAAAGGAGACACCTCTTCCCTTTGCCTCTACTTGGGTGGTTAAATAAATATTTACTGGCCTCTCCCTTAGGATGTAGCAGAACCGAAACCGCGCGAAGCGAGAACAAAGCGACGCTCCAGGATAATAGTTTTAGGCGAAAACGATTTCCTAGACGTGAAGATGCTCGTATGGGATTTTTATCCGACGACGAACTTCTACCGCGAGGGAAAGCGAGGACCGTGCGTTAATCGCCGCGAAAAGTTTGTGCTCCAAGCCAACACTCTCGAAAAGCTGAGTGGTGGTGGTGAACCATCTTAAGGTTACTGCACGGTACGTGTTCAAGAGTCTCAGTGTGGAGTATCCTGCTTCCGTTTTTCCTTCTGTACCATCCACCTGCAAGCTGGATGTTTCGCAGCGAACGTCGAGATTGTTTCGTTCAATTAGAAAATGACCCTCGGTTGTTGCTTCTCCACTTATCGGTCCACTTCGCTTCAAGAGGACGACGACGTGTTCAGGTTTAATTAAGGTGTTCAGTGGCATCGGGACGGAGCGGACCATCCCTAACGTATTCTCGTTATCCTTTGTTTTTTTTTTTTGCTGTCTTTCTCGAAGAGAGCGATGTGACTCGACGTATGCAAAAAAACGTCAAGCGACCGGGTAAAGTTTATCCATTTCCAGGGCAAAGTACTAATTTGTTTTATGAGATCCCTTCTGGTTTTTACTTCGTTGGTACAGCACCCAGTAGTACACTCGAGAGTCGAGCTGCTTATCAGCGAGGACAATAGCCCGGATAAGAAAACGTCACAATAAAACCACCGCTGTACTAGTTATCGAATCCTTCTTTTGTTCAGCTAAAATGACGTAGAGACTGTGCTAAAGAACTGCTCGAATCTCCAGCAATGCGGAAGGATTGCCCCAGAGAGAGCACTTTTGCTATCTTCATTATGGCTCGTTTGATGACAACAAAACCAAGGGCTTTGCTTTGTTAACGAACTGACCACGTTCTTGGCCATTAATTGAAGGCAATTCCGTTCCACCAATCTGAAAGGTTAAAGTAACGGTTCCTTCTAATGAACCGTCGATGAAAAACTCGCAATCGATTGAGCGGTTTGCTCGCACTTCGCGAGTCTCCAATGCTGGCTGATAAAATATCCAACGCAAATCCTCGTTCACTTCCGCAATTTCTGAAAAGCGTTCTCTTGGGATTCGTGTTTCTGTAGAAGCATGCCGAACACACACACACGCGAGACGACATGCCACACCACGCCACATTTAAACCGTTCTGGACCCGGAAGTGAGCTGATGATGAATAAAAGAGCAAAAAAAATGTCGGAAAACGAACCAGCGGAAAACCCGAAACCGTGCTCTGCTGTTCATTTCCGATGTGAAGATAGTCCGTGCTAGGAAAGCGAGCGCGAAAAGTAGGATTCGTAGATAGGAGAGATGAAAAAAAATAGTAGGAAAGCGTATCCCGTGTGGATGTGGAAAATTCATTGTTTCACCGACTGGGCTGCGGGGTTTATTTCCTACTACGTAGCACTCCGAAAAATGGAAGTTTTTTCCTCTGTTTTCAACATTCAATAAATTATACAAACACGGACACCGTACATGGTCCACGGGCGATGCCGTCGTGATACAGTACAGCGCCGTTCTACTAACACCCGTGTGATAGAAGCAACTTAACTTGAAAGCGGTGTTTTTTTTCAGGGAATGTGATTCAATGTGAGCTGATAGATTTATCCTACTGGTCAGAAATGTTGCTAGACTTTTATTTTCTAGTATAACAACTGAGAATTGTTGTTGAATTTTGAAAATCAGTTAAATCACTTGTTTAATTTCCCTTAAAATTGTTGATTTACTACGTTATTTAATAAATACTGCTCGAATATCACATATTTTAATTGTCATTGAATTAAATTAAATTATTCCTTTGATTAATGCATAATAGATTCAACGGATGTTTTGTTGTTCTCGTGGTTATCATATAGGTCTTAAGTTATTAGAATTGTTTTTTTGCTGTATAAACCATCCCTTTTTTTATTGCTCCTCTTTTTATTGATTTTGGCTGTTTGTCAAACATATGTTTTTTGTCATATAAAAGTATGAAAATAATTTCGATCTTGCACTGAGGATTAATTGCGCATTTACAAGTGCGTTTGTCATTGTCATCTGTTAATATTAGTCTAAATTTTGTAACATGCCAACTTGTGTTTCATTTCCGAAATTTTAAAAGAATCAGTTTGTTCATAAACATATATATTATAGCTGATTAAGTATTAACTAAGTACCTTTCAACAATGTAACGCGAAGCATGCTTTTGTTTCAACGACTTTCTTCTAAAAGCAATGCACTACAATACAATTACATGAACGCACACTGCAGCATTGCGTTGCATGGCGATTGCGCCATGTCTAAAAACATGTTTTCAAACATTAAACATGTCTTCACACTGCTACGTTACTGCTTACTTGAATGTTCCTTTTGCAAACAAACTACGGTCCCCAGCACCGCAGCATGCCATAACAGATTTTATCCGAAAAACAGCACTTGAAATCCTTTCCGTCTGCCGGCCATTTTTTGCCACCTTCTTATCCGCTCAGCGCTCTCACGAAACGCTTTTTGACCCCGGAAGTCGTAAAGCTTTCATTGAGCAAGGAGCATTCGTTTGTGTTTTTTTTTTCATCCATTTTTATTACACGCCACAGAGTGGCATCTTCGTGCAAGGATGGCGGGTGAACTTTAGAATGGATCCCGCTTCCCGTACCGAGACGCTCGCCACTAACAACATTCGCAACGAGTAACGCTTGCAACAAGGATCAGCGGGAGGTGAAAATGGAGAGGGAGCGAGAGAGAGAAGTGATATGTATGTTCGTCTGTCCATTTCCGCGCCGGCTCAACTGGATCGTAAAAATCGGAACGCAGTGTGCCGTGTCTCTTTCTCTCTTTCACCGTCGGGCTTTTACTTTGTCCAGGCCATTCCTCGGAACTCTCGCAAAACGAAAAGGATTCATCGTTCAGCGTTCAGGTCCCCGGGTGTACTGTGACCAGTACAATGAAGCCGGAAAACTGATCTCTCGTGAAAATGCTTGCTTCCAAATCTAATCTGACCGCTGGGCACTGCTACTCTCAGCATCGGCATCATTCCGCGGTCCGAGAAGTAATTTGAAATCCCTTCGCGCGATAAGCTGTCATCCAGCGAATAACTCAATGACACCGGAATGTAACATTTTCACTCCCCGTGCCAGTGTCCGCAGTGCCCAGAATCGGAACTACGGAACCAGCATTTGTCACCACGCCAGTGAAATCACGTTCCACGATGCCCGGGTGTCAGTGAGCAGTGAGCAGTTAGCATAATCAGCGTTTGTCGCATAATAAAGCATCGAACGTGCTCCACCGCACTCGCTCTCGAATCATCGGCGAATAACATTTGTCAACAACCTCGATTGTCTTGAGAGCACTTTTTTCTCGCGGGAAGGAGGGCGTGTGCCGACACCTAAGACAGTGTCAAGACATTACGTTGCACGGCGCTTCCTCCACCGAAGATGGGAATCAAATTTTCATTGTCCCTTTTTGGCGCTCTCACGATAGTGCTTTTTGTGTAAAGGGTGTACAATGGGAAAACTATCGAAGAAATGACGTGCTTGAAGGAAAAAAGGTATGGAGGAATCCTCAGCGTACAAATTGTTCCCGTCGTCGACAGCCAGTCCAGTACCGCGAGTCTTCGAAGTTGCTGTCCAGAAAGTCGTATTTTCGAGCACACGACTGCAGCACCGAGCAGAGCGCTCAAGATGGTTGCTTAACAAAAATGGGCGCGCGCGTGCTTCTTGTGCCAGCCGGATAAGAAGCTGGAAGCTGTGTTGAAACGGAAGTGTTGGCACTCGCCGTGGAAAGTTGCTCAATTGGTCGCCTCCGGTTTTCTGGGGTCGAATGTTTTGTCGAAAGTCCCCCGAGGTTCAATGGTGTGATCAAGCTTCGTTCCGTCGGTCTGACAGAATTGGCACAGAATAGCTGCAACGTCCAACGTATAGGTATGTTGCTTAGGAAAGCACTGCCTCCTTGGTGACGCCGTACTTTGCTGCCGGGACTAACAATGAGGTTAAAAGAGCTGCGGAACCTATGGCGATGGATGGTCAGTTTGGATCAATTCCCGATGGGGAGGTCTTTGGCTTGGCGTGCTGGTTCAATGGATTGCGGATGTCACTGCGGGTTGTGCTTTATCTTTCGTGTACTCCAAGTGGGATAAGCCAACGCAGCAGCCACAGCATCCTACCCAGAGCTACGGTTGTGGGCAATATCAAGGAATGTTTGCTTTTGTATTTCTTTGTTCGTCTGGTCAAGTTATTTATCATTGTTTCATTTTTCTGTTTTCTAACATGTAGAAATATAATAGAAGAAACAAAGAAGTAGTACTGGAATAGAAGAACACTTCAGCTCTACTATTTTAACAGATTGAATGTTTTTATTAGATAAATTTGTGAAGTGTTGCTTAGTACAAACGGTTTGAATACATTGACCATAAGATGACATTAGTACCATCAAAAATTGTCATCAAAAAGACTACTTTCTATTTCCTATTCTAATGGTTTTGATGTAATAGTTGACATCTTTTACTTAAGAAATTTACATAATAATACTTTCTAGTCTGATTTGCATGCTGTAACTCTATCTTTGCAAAGTAAACGAACCTCGTTTGAATATGTAAATCTACCTGTAGGTTGTAACCTGCAAAGTTGCGCAACTGCGCCGTTCCTGTGCTGTGCTAGCTCCAGGAGCTCCATCCCTGCGTTCGCATCGTCAGGAAACGCGATACGCGCGATTCAGCAACACATTGCCTAATCATAGAATGGTGCCCTCCCTGGTTTTCCGGATGAAATGTTGAGAAAAGTCTGGCTTCACAGTTTCCGCGTCAGCCCTCCCGGGAGGCACGGCACGGCACAGCAATATGCTACCAGCCCGGACAGATTCCGATGTGACTATTTTATGGATTTTCGCGTTCTGCTAATGATGATTGCAATTTGATTCGCGAAGGCTTCGCGCGACTCCCTCCTTGGCGTTGATAATGCAACGACGGAATTGCGACCGTCGCTTATTCTTTTTCCGTTAGCGAAGAATTTGGAGAGAGGTGGATGGCGCCGCTAGCAATGTATATCCGTGAGGAGAAGGAATGAATCTTTCTGGATGCCAGATCTGGGAGCAAAAACCCGTGCCCGTGGAATGGAAAAAGCTCGTTTACATGTGCGCCATCTTTCTTTTTCGCATGATGGTCTCTTGAGCGAACCAGCAGTAAGCCTAATGGGCGAACAATCGCAAAACCTGACAGACCCGGAACATACCAAACTTGAACGCCTGGGAGTGAGGAATGGAGACATCGCCGGGACCCAGCCATGAGCATCCGAACCACCGTTTGTCATCCACAGTATGCGGAATCAAAGTTCGCCGCAGAGCACGATTAAAACAATTTAAAGTATTTCTTGAAGCGCGGTATCGGTACTTGATCGTTGAGAATACCGCAAACGGATCTTTGATCTTCATCGCCCGGGACCATCATTCCATCTGTCGATCGCGTATCATCTAGCCGCGTATCATCCAGCATTTCATCTTTTCCATCACGATGACCAAAGACATCACTGAACGCAGACCGCAGATAACTGAAGCGTCCATTCATAACTTACATTCAAGCTCACTCAGATACTCCATTGAAGGGGGGTGCTGACTGTCAATCTTCTGCAAAGCCCTCTCTTAGCAAGTTTACGAAAAAAGTGAAGAGAAAGATATCCAGGATCGTTTCGAAAGCCCTCAGTCGGGCGGAAGGAAATGATAAATCTTTCCAAACCAACCTTTTCTCTCTTGGGCTCTCTCTCTCTCTCTCTCTCTCTCTCTCCCTCCAAGGAAAAAGAACGTTAGTCACGGGGCACTGTTCCAGCCGCAACCTCGCCGGCAAACCATCGTTTGATGATGCGGGATTTAATTGTCAGTCCCACTTCATGAAAAGTGAGAAAATAAAATGAATATCTTGGTCGAAAAGAAGTCAGATCGAGGGTGCTCCGGGTCCGGAACCTCTCACATTCTCATCCAACCCAGCCGGTCCCAACCCCCGGTTGCACATCGACGTCGACGAGTTAATGTGGCGAAACTTATAATTATAGCTAACAATGCGGATTACTTCTAATGCCGGTTGAAAAATGGTGAAATGATAAGAGTGCGCCGTGCGCACGGATTGCGAAGATTCGTCCTCCCGGGTGAAATGGCCGGAAATGGCTGTCTTGAAGTTGAAGCATTCCAAACCATCAGTCTTTGCGTGGTTTCCTCCCGCTTTTTGGGACGCTTGGGCTCTTCCATTTTGTTTTTTTTTTGTTTTATCTTTGTCTTCGTCTCCTTGTCTGTTCTCGTCTTCTCCGTGGAGAATGATATCTTGGAAAAAGTGTCTGACCACCACCTCTGCGGGTATTGCTATCAGGGTTTGTAGATTTATTTCCTTTGTGGTACAGCGCCCCAACAATTCCAAGGACTCCGGGGTGTATGTGTGTCAGAGAGAGGGAGATGCATGGTTCTGCCTGGTTTGCAGTCGACGAGTTGGATCCGAGAGCGCATACACTACTGTACTTGGAGCAAAGAACCCCCCACCACCCATCACCCAAAGGATGCAGAATGTGCGGGTATTACCGCTCTTCAATTACAACGACAATCTTGCACGGCGAGCTGCTGGGGCTATGCCGGGAAATGTTTCAATTCCCTGCTGTTAGGCTTTCATCAGGATAATTAAAGCGCAAGCAGCAGCCCTACTGGTGGTGGTGCTGCTGGTTGTTTAATTAAAAACGTGATGAAAATTATCATTCTTCTGCCTCGCAGCAGCAGCAGCAACGATGAGACCGAAGTGACAAATGATGTTCATTATCCTGCTACGGTGTGGTACAGAGGAACCGGGTGCATCGGTGCAAACGTAAGTCCTAGGATGGTAATAAGAGCTTGTATGGAGAATCGAATGGTTTGACAGTTCGTTGTGTCTTTTGATGCAATATACGATCAATCACTTGGTGATTAACTTATTACAGGAATGATTTAATGCGTCATTTTGTGGTCTTCAATTGACTACTACAACTAGTATTCTGGGATTCCATCCGTATCCTGAAAGGAACACTATGATCATGCTGGTTAATCAGAAAAACGTGAAATAGGCAAGTAAATAAGGTTTAAATCCTTTGTTCCCTTGTTTTATTTCAGATCCATTGAGAGCCACAATGTTAAGTACACTTACTCCATACCTATACAAAACATCTTTTCCGATAGACCAAATCCAAAATGATGGAGCCATTTATTCAGTATTCGTAGCCATTGCAAACCGAACCTCACGGCGAATCAATCCACAATCCCCGTGTGTCGCAGTCGAGTGATTGTAAAAGTAATAAAACTCGATTGGAATGGGCAAGTCAAAATGGCTAAGCTTAGGGAGTATTTATTGCAACTCCACGAGCGTTCCACACACACTCGTACTCCAAGGGAATGTATTTCCTTGGAGCTTATTTCAAACGCATTTAATGGATTGCGGCTTCCGGATTCCGTGCCATAAAGATGGGGCAAGCAGTAAGCCGGCATTGATTAAAATACATACTGGGG
The DNA here is from genome assembly GCF_943734745.1 of Anopheles darlingi. NCBI lineage: Eukaryota > Metazoa > Arthropoda > Insecta > Diptera > Culicidae > Anopheles > Anopheles darlingi. The sequence continues at coordinate 27,224,589 of NC_064875.1, read as the reverse complement.
CCCATCGAGTCACTTACTAGAATTGCTTTCTAGGAACCCGTCTCCACCACCACCACCAGTACCACCAGTGTGTGTTACAGAAGAGGCCATGACCCGTTCCCCTGGCAACTACCCTAGAAAACCATCCCTTTAAACAATGACCGTTACGAGTTGCTCTTACAACAAAAAAAGGGTCCTTTGGGTTCGGAACCCAAGCCAAACCCGAAAGAGTAACAGTCACAGCAGTGGCCATTGTCTTGCTTGAAAGCTAGCCGTAAAGATACGCGGCGCGAAGAAAGTAGCCACCGCGGTGGCGTGATTCTTTTATTAAATGTCCCACAACCCGTACTCACTGCAGTCCCTCGGGGGGTATTAAAAGCGAAATACCAGAAGGAGAAGGAGAGCGTTGGGTGTGGATGCTGGAAGGAAGAGCGGGAACTCTCAACTCTCGAGAACGCAAAGGGATCCGAGATAACATTTTCTAATCTTATTTATACCTTCCCGACACGTTCCAGCTGTTTTCGGCGAGGGCTTTCCTGTTAGGAAGGACGCGGAAGACGACGACGACAACGGACGCGATCCTCCTCCCTAGCAGTACTGCGGATGCTACATTTTTTAATAAGCTTTTCCGGCGTTCATCGCGCTCGGTACCGGGTTGACAGCCAGCGGCATTTTTACGACGACTACTACGACGACGACGACGACGACGACGACCTGAAAAGACGTTCGTCATCGTACGGCACCGAGCTTGAGCGTTTTCGGCTTCCCTTTTACGGATTTTGTTGCTACCTTTCGGCTCTATGACACCCCGACGATGGTCCACAGATCCGAACCTCAACTTTTTGACAAGCGAGCGAGCACCATAAATCCTAGCGGCACGTTGTAAATCTGCTACTACCGCCGCCGCTGCAGGGTTGTTTGGAATAGAATGATTTGTTGAAGGACTTCAGAGTAAGATCTTCCTCGGGGTTCCAGCCTGGGCCGTGGGCTGAGGCTGGGCTATCGATCGGGACAGGTGTGGTAAATAGGCGCTCGGCTCGAGAGAAAAGCGAAGATGAAATACAGCTGAGCCTGCTCGTAACCATCGGCTGAAGTATCCCGTTTTCATGGACTCGTATAAATTCAATCTTCTAAGAGAGCCTCCTCTTTCGCACCTTTCTTTAGTGCGGCACTTTTTTGCTTCTTTTGCGTTTGCGTTTTGCCTTTGCGCGAAATGCGACACTTTATGAAGAAAACTTGCTACCTGACACTTTGTAATTGTGTCACTTTCCTTTCAGGATGATGACGTCACGCTTCAGTAGCTGACTTTTGACGTTCAACTTCGAGAAGCTCTCTATAGCGTCAGGGAGCTGTGAAAAAATGACTATAGTAGATCTAGTGAAGTGTAATATAGAGAAGCATGTATTGCATATTCAACATCCATTTGCAACATTTGACAGAAATTAACGGTATAACATATCGTCGTGTCTGCAAGATGTTTGATGTTATCCTCATCTAACATCGTGCAAAGTTCTGCAAAAGTAATTTCTGTATCTCGTCAGAACAATCAAACATCTACGCCCCCCACCCTGCGGCTCAACTCTATTACCCAAGAAAGCCTAACGCAATCAATCTTTATAGCCCGTTCTTCTACGCTTGATCCTTCCATGGACCATAAACCATGAACTACAGCATGTCGGTAAGCAGCAAACGATACCGGCAACGACACACTAACCACACACCCACACATACACACAGTAAGACGGTCGGGCGCATCCGCAAGCACAATTCTAACAAATGCGTGTACCTCCCCATCTGCTCTACCACATCGGTAGTTTATGCAAATGTATTCCTCCTGCCACACGGGCTGCCGAAGTTCGCTCGCAAAGTTCGCAATCGTCTTAGCAGTGCGCAAGCAGCCTCGTTGCCTCGTATGCCAACATCCGGGCGGTCCGGTCATCTGACAGCTCGGCGGCAGCCCCTGTCGTCTTAGGCCTGCTAACGAGGATAATATATTTCGTCCTTCGGCGACGAGGACGAGGACGCAAAAATTAGACTGAATTAAAACGTCATAAATCGTGCCGGCTGCCTAGATGAGCCGGAAAATCAGCAGCAATCACCGGCAGTGGTCGGCCTTTTTTTCGGTCGGCCGGCGAAAGGAAATTGGATCTAGCATCTGTTCCATGCCCAGTGCCCCAGTGTCTGTTGATGTTAGCATTAACCTTTTGTTCGAGTTATTCGAGAGTTGGATCCATTTCAGTAAATATCAGTAAATATCGAGTAAATCAGAACAGTTCCAGGAGCTTTACGCAACGTAACGGCCGGTGTTCTATTTTCGAAGAAACTTTCAAGTTGGTTTCAAGTTTCTGACACACTTACTATTCATCAAAAAGTTTTTATATTCATCAAATGTTTATCAAGTTGCTTTATACACTGCTCTTAAGCAGAATAAACATTGAAGTATAGAAAATAGTGAAGAGATGCCAGTTCTTTTAAAGCTGTTAAAAGATATAATCATTTCAATATGTTAATCTATGTTTTAATCCGTTCGGAAAAGTCAGAAACGATTAAAAAATGTATATAATTGCAAATTATAGAATTTAGAACGAAAGTTAAACAAATCAAAATGAAAAGGAAAACATGAACAAATTCGAAAATTAATATCTCCTGCCTCATGTAACACACATTTCATTGAAATCAAGCCAATAAAAAGAGACTACCAATGCAATAAATAAGTAATTAGTAATTAAAATTGGAAAAAGAAACCACCGGCTATTTTTAATTCATAATTTAAAACATCCGTTTGCAATAGCAACAACAATAACAACAACAAAAGCCAACACCACTCCACTCCACCCATCTGGCACCACCATCCCTCAATGCCAGCATTTGATAATTCATTAAACATTTACCGGGCAATAATTTTCCTTTCGACAGGTAACACATTGCCCACGTCCATGTTTTCCAAAACCTCAAATTCACTAATGAACACCGCGACGATACCACCAATCGGTTTTGGCCTTCCCCCTCCCCCTACCCCACCCACCAGCGGCACCAGGATGATGATCACGAGCAGCACGCACGTACGCACAACCTGGGGAGCGAAATCCAATTTTATTAATTGATTTATCATTCCTCAATCCACACCGCGAGCCACCTCCTCAGCCACACGGAACCGCAACACGGAGACCAAACATAACATTTGCGACCGCGTCGGGGGGAATCGTCTCCTGGCCACCGAATCATCCCGAATCGAGGACGACTCTCGGTCGATCGGTATGTCGATTATGTCGACGGTCCTCACCGACTCGTCCGAAGTGCCGATGATGAAGTGCCGTGAGCGCTTAGTGCCAGGCGCGGCCTCCCATGATATGAACTTCCAGATTCGAGAAGTGTCTTTACTAAAAACTTGTAATTAAATTAGAAATCCTCGCAGTGCTCCGGTGTTGAGCGGCGTGTCAGGACGCGCTTGGTGTTTCAAACACCTTGCCACATGCCTGGAGTTACCTCTGTTGCTGCTGCTGCTGCTGCTACTGCTGCGGTGTACGTTAAAAGCAAACCCAAATAAATTTCAATTAGGCCGCTCCCAACCTCCCCGGGGGCGTCTCGTCGCGTCCTTCACTGAAAAGTACTCAATTTATCGCTGGGTGTCGATAAGTGTATTGAAACATCCAGGCCCCCATACCACGCCAACCAGCTTCACGTTCTCGTGATTATGAAATTCATGGCACGAAGCCACCCCAAGCCCCGCGGATCGACACGAGGAAAATGCGCTGCCCATACCATGGCCATGGTTCTCTGGAGAGTGTCGAGTCCTCGTCGTGTCGTGCGGCGTCTTTGCTGGTGTTATTGTTGCTTTATTGTGGGCGCTCATCAATTTCCTTTTCCCCACTCGCGGGAAGATGCAAATCGATGATGAATGATCAATTTTATGCCTCTTCGCATCGCATTACCAACAACAACAGCAGCAGCAGCTTCGACAGTGAAGCTCGTAATTGATTAGATATCTTTAACGATCTGCTGAATTTTCCGGTGGTGACCAAATGGTGGCAGCTGTTGTGGTGCTCCGCTGGTGGTGTAAGCTTCAAGATGGCTTTCCCGATGAAAAATTATATTTCCTCCGAGCACATTATCTTTCGCTCGCAATACGGAGCTTAAATGGGGCTTCAGTAAGTAAGTTACGCCGTTTGGTAAGGACTTGATAAAAGCAATAAGTAAAGAATAGTGTAATTTATCAATTTAAAAATTACAGACACAGTCATCGATATGGATTCTTTAAATAAATAATAGAAAGTTAATAAGCAAAGCTGATTCGAATTATCCATCACTTTTCCGTTTTTTTCTGACTATCTACTCCAGACTGTTCTGCATCCGATCCATACGCTGTGAATTTTTTTTTTTTCATTGTTCTACGCCAATTTTTTTTCATCCTTATCGCTAATAAATATACAAACAACATACAATAATGGACAAGTCGTCCTTATATATGTTTAAAAAGTTCATTCATCTGCCTAGTTTTATGTAAGTAAATTTACTGCTAGAGTTCATACGATTTTAAAGTTATGTAGACGAATTGAGCCACCAATTTTCCCGGCTACATTTAAATGCTTTGAGATTTTGTTTTTATTTTAAATGATATTTGCCATGTGGGTTATGATGGTTGTTTTGCATATATTGGCTAAAAACATGGAATCAATCTCACCCAACCCTATTAAAACACTTACCTCTAATTTGCTTAGTTATTTTTTCTGTATACCTGCTTTTTTAGTTGTGATGTATAACTTTATCTGTTGGACATTTTTTTGTGTATGTTATGTAAGTTACTATGAGAAAAGATTTAGCCTTATAAAAAACCAAAGCAGATTTTGTATAAGGCTAATCTTTTAAGGCTGTTTGAAATCTATTGTGAAAATAAAATGTATTTATAACAGTGTTTTGGAGCCCTTTAGAGCTTTTATGTTTAACATCTTCTACGATTCCGTAAAATGTTCTTACATAGTTCTACTTCTTAAAATTATGGTTTCTGCATAGATGTGTAGCAAAGATGATATTTATGATCCCTCATCCGCTTGATGTTACACACTTGTTGTCCTTGATGCTCGGCTGGTGTTTGTTATAGGCCTGTAATGCTTATGCCACATCATTTTTTTCTGTAACAGCCGACAGCGTGTCCTAGTCCTAGAATCGAATAGAATAGTCATTGATAGTCCTAGAATAGAAATTGTTCTGAAATTCATATGCATCTTGGCTTAAAAATTTAAAAATTTTCTTGAGGACCATAACTCTTTATTTAAGGCTTTCGTTAACAAAATTTAATTTTCACAAATGAAAATTATATTGCGAAACGATTCCAGAAACGTCCAATAGCGTTTTGTAATTTTTTATTTCGTTACTTCCTGCGTTCAATTAACATACAAAATCCACAAAAGCTACCCATTATGAATAATATTTAATGAATATCCATGTAAAATGCAACAAATACATTGTTCTATGCCCTAGGACAACACAACGCAATGCGCACGAATTAAGCATTTTTAAAACACAAAAAGAACAAATGGTGCTTACAGGATGTTTTCCCAGCTCAAACACAGCCAATGAATAATGGAAATAAAGTGGAAACAAATCAAGCTTCGCCCCAAAACTTCCACCTTTCACTTTATTATTCATCCTCCGCGTTCCACTGTTTACGGTTCACAGCAAAATTGTCAAACACAGTTCCTGCCGAAGGATAACGATTTAATTAAAACCAATCAGGTAACGACCGCCTACGGCCGTACCCGTATCGATAGGAAATTTGATTAATTGTGTTGCCAGGAATGTCTAATGAAACCAACGCGCGCCTAGGCATAAAGCATCTTCTAAAACCACCCAAAAACCAGCAACAGCCTTGCTGGCCTCACTTCACGCAAAAAAAAAACGAACAAAACAAAAAAACGAAAGCAATTCACTCATCGCACAGCTGTTCTTAACGTGCGCTCGTAGGAGGCGCCTCCATCAGAAAAAGAAATCTGGCGGATTCGAGTGTAATTCCACGCAAACACACACACACACACCGCCGATGATGATGGTGGTGAAGAGAAAACCAAAAATCCTCCAGCCCGACCAAACGGCGTCAGGTTGTGATTTTCGTCGCACGGATTCGACACCAAATCCTGGTGCGCGTGGTGTGCGCCTACCAACCTGGCTGGCTGGC
>NC_064875.1:27118438-27215938 GCF_943734745.1 Anopheles darlingi | reverse complement strand
AGAACCTGTTTACCTTGCATCCAAATCTTTGTTTATTTGCCCAACACAATCTCGGCCTTGTATCGTCTCACCATCCCTAATATCGCGTGCTAACTGATCGTTATTGATTGATTCCGAAGGTACCTAAAGGGACTCTGAGCGATAAACAAACGCTTGAATTAGGCTACCAACTTCCGAGACTCCCATGTTCAGGCCAATCACGGTGGCAGCTACCTGATGACTAAAAGAACTGCGAATGTATGCGCAAAAATGCCCAACATAAATTTAATTTCTCTGCCCCGTGATAAATGGCAATCATTACACCGGGAGGCCGCTCTGTTTGAGGATTATGCTAACGACGGCAGTGATGCTGTTCGTTTTTTGTGATTAATTCTGCTCGCTCATTAGTCTTTTCGACGCTATTTTCAGTCATTCGTCCTATGTCCTTGGTAGTAGGGGCTTTCGCCGGATGACGCCGTTTAGGTACGCTGGGGAAACGATGCAACGACATAGGTTAAAGGTAGGACAATGGGAAAGCGTAAAGCTCGCTCATTTTTCACATAACCCCGGAGTTATTTTTGTGGTGATGCATTAGAAGCTGCTCGGGATCCAAAGGAGAAAGGTGCCGAATTAATCAATCTTGAGCTAGAATACTATCACAAATTCAAGTGATTGTGTTATTTCCTCTCATAAACTGCGTATCGCCAAAAAAAATGATTCAACAACTAGATCGTGGAATGGGATAAAGGAAAAATCATGTCATAATGTCGACGTATTGATTTTTTTTAATTAAACTTTAAATACACATAGCATTTAGAGATTGATTATCAAGTCCTAGAGCTACGATAAGCTGATGCTCATGGTACATGGTCTTGAAAACTTAAAAAAAAACATGGTGGAACTTTTTTTTTTATTTCGTTTGGTGTAACAAGTTCAGTACAACCGTGTGCTAGGTAAAAAAAACCTATATTGCAATAATTTTCTACACAACATGATGAAGACGTGAATTTTGGAAATAATTTGTTCAACAGTTGAACACAATATGAAAAACTTAAAAATCCTCATTAATATATTGTCGACCAATGTGTGGCTAAAGCAAAACCTGATTAAAAACTTATAGTTTTTTAAACATTTAAATATTTAAACACTTACCAAACCAACCGTTTACACAAAAATACATTGAGCATCCCTGCCCGAAACTCTGCAATCCATTACCTTTTCACGAATTTCCGAATTTCCTAATCTATTATTTCCGTATAAAAAGAAACCTTTGTCGAGATCCTTTGCCTCAATGTTGCAGCGAATACCTCACCATAACATCACGGATTAGCAAAAAGGGACAACATAGACACGAGATTACGATCGACGACACTGCGCACGGACATGTCATCCAGCTGGGAAAACCGATGCGAACCCGGACCGTGCTGATTTACGGAACTATTGCCCCCAAAAACGCCGTAAATTCCCATGATCTGGTGCAGTTCCGCTAAGCAGATTACAAACTTTCGAACGCAAAGCAATTAGAAGTTACACACCCAGCTGTAGGAGCCTGAAAGGGAAGAAACGGACGGCAAAACACGACGGAGAACCGGCCCAATGTCGTCCTTAATCTTGCGAAAACACGTTCGTCCTGCTATTTCCTGCGGATTACTGAGCACAACGAGCAACTTTACCAACCCATTGCATAAACTACGATGAAGTTCGACCATTAGCACTTAGGGTGCAGGTGATTTTGCCTTTTAATTGGAAGGTTTTCTGGCCTCTCTTTCCCCCTTTTTTTATGCTTGGTAATAGTCCCTGGCCAGTGGAAGGCCCATTTTTAAGCGATTGTTTAAGGTTAGCGCTACTGAGTGAAACCGAAAGGTCGCATTAGGTACTGTCGTTTTGCATTTACTTTACCATTAAAGGACCGGTGCCTGGGAACGGCCTCCTGGCGTTCAGATGCTTTCGGCGACACAATTTTGTCCATCAATGCTGTCATTATCACGTACCTTCAACGCCAACGCCGATGACGGTGGCGCATTTTTGCGACAGCGACAATCGAAGTTCAAGGCAACCGAAGCATCGAAACAGGACATTCAAGGAGGAGAAGCGAAGGATCCAGACAGCGAGGGATTCCTAGATTTTTTTTCGCCCTTCCATTTGCTTCTCGACAAACACAGAACCACGCACTCAGCCATAGACCTCAGTAATGACCAGCTTCATTAGGGTAAGATGATTAAATTCGGCATCATTTGAGGCCCCTACGTCCTCCATTCCCACCTTGCGTGGCTTGTCCTACGTGGTCAACGCGTTAAATGGGTCCAAGGTGATAGGACCGTAAGTGAAAAAAGTGTCACTTCCGCTCATCATTATACTGGCAGCACCCAACACCATCGACAGCACTTATCATCCACACCAAGCAAGGCAATCATGGGACACTGGGCACCGATCGATATCAGCAAAAGAGCAGCCTCATGATGTGCCTCATGGTGTGAAACCGCTGCCGCAAGCTAATTATTGTTGGTATTAAAAATAGAATGATATTTTTATTTTTATACAAATTATACAAAAAGAGGAACGCGTTGCTGCAGCTAATGCCCTACTATATTTTCTATTTGGGCCAGTTTAAATATTTTATGCTGTTACTGTAATCGGAAATATCAAATATCAATTCCGTTGTATAGCTATTTGCACAACAAGACGGGAAAACGAATGAAAAACAATAAAAAAATGCCAATAAAATAAATAAATTGATTCAACCTTGCATCCAATTAAATTGCAGTTTCTTAATTTAAAATTATTTTGAAAATACTATTCAATGCGATGTACGGAAAATACGATTAACATTACTTAACGAAACATAAGATTAATGCAATCTTGTGTAAGTAACATGCGCAATGCAAGGTAGATTCCATGTCCATATAACGAAAGTCTACATCTTTAACTGGCAACTGCATAACACTAACTTTATGTTGTTATGCATGTGATGGTCCCCGTTGCATAAACTATATATTCCATCAATTTTTCATTATAAGTACTCTCAGTACAAAGAACTATGTTGATTAAAATCCAATCTAGATGTTTTACTATAATTTTTTTAACATATCCATTTTAACATCCCATCAATGTATACACTTTATTCATACACGAAGGCTATTAGATCTGAACAAAACAATGTTTAATGATATCTTTAGGGAGATAATTTCGTTTAGTCTTGCCTTCTTCTATCAGGTTCAAACTCCGGTCACAACCTGATATGATTAGAAACCTTTATTTGGAACAATCCCATTTATTTCTAATATTACAGTTATTATCTACATTTCATGTCAAGTTTAAACTAGTGTTATTCAGTTCGGAACTGATTAATTAAATCCGGTCTAAAGGGGAACCAAATGCTGCACAATTTGAATTGAATGAAAAATCAATTCTACACAGAAAATTGAGCCATTTTAAGAAAAATAATGAAGAATGCAATACCATTAAAATGGTGCTCTTCGAACTTATGCATTTTCAATGCAAATGTGCCCATTCCTTCTGCACTTTGCTAACTCATCTACGTTTCCTTCACTGTCTCTGGTAGTCTCGGTTGTATTTTCTTCTGACATTTCCACAGGTCACTGTTGCTCATGCCATCGGCGAGATTTATTGTGCCCTTCTGCAAATACGATTAATTATCATCACAAAACAATCGCTATCACAAGGGCCCCGACTATTGTACGTCCGCAGCACTTCTCTTCGAGCAGCACTTCATCGGCAAAACCTCGGCAAAACCGACGTCGATGACGACGGCAACGACGACGCAGAGCAATCGGATTTCATTTTCACCCGGAACCATATTCATATTCCCCTTTTTCAAGCGGCACACTGGCACACGGGTTGTCACGTAGTAGGCCCGAGTTTGTTCGCGACAATAATTTATGCCACATTCGCATCGCTTCGAAATCAAACAACCGGAACACCGATGAAACAATCCATAAGCACACACACACACGTACAAACACACGCCAGCAGATCTGGTGGCGAAGAAATGGTCACGAGGAAACCGGCTGACGACCTGAGAGGTTGAAGAAAGTGCACTTCAGCATCCCCAAAACCGATACGGATCGGTGTGCCAAAAACCCTCCTTCCAACCGCTCCTTCTACTCGTAGAGAGAGAGCGCGTTCAATGGGAAGAAGCAAACAGCCCAAAACCACTGTCGCATCCCCGTATGCACCAATGATGAACTTCGCGTACCTCGGATGGTTCAAGTCGAACCTATCTGCAGAAGGCATCCCCAAACCTAGTGAGCGACGCCGGAGTGTGAGACACACGCTCTCACAGTGAGATGATATTTATACTTCCATTATTATCGTCACTGCAACGATTGAACTTGCTGTTGAACTTGCAAGTATTTTCAACATCGCCGTAGACTTTCTCATGCCCCCAAGTGCTTGCTACTCGCTCGATCGCGATCACAAACAATGGAAACCCCGCAAATACTTCGTCGATACCGATATCCGGTCGAGGAGGAGGTAAGGTAGAAGCTGGTCATAAATCTTGCGCGACATATTTGAATATCAAACGACCGACAGAATCCATATGGTCCATAGATTCCTGGAGCTAGAGAAGGGGTTTAAACAACTGATAGAAACCAACTGATAGCGCTCCATGCGATTGAGGAACACTTTCATCTGGCGACCGAGTAGGTATATACCCTTGGATGTTGGAGACCGAGTTTCCACGAAATGATTTATTGTGTTCGGTTATGATCGTTAGCAACACTAGCGACGAGCTCTAGTATTCATCAACATCGAGGCCAGTCGACTCTGCCTGCCCGTTTCGCTAATTCACAGCCACAGAAGAAAAGGGGAAAATCAAGATCGCGAACACCCAGTCCAGCCCCACCCTAAAATCCGTCAAAACTTTCCATCAATACCCGCGGTATGGTTCCGGCTTGGAAAATAGACTAGCTATAGCTAAGTCGGTGGCCGCGGTTGCTTTTGCCATCAATTAGCGACGAGGTTCCATCAATCACAAGCTCCTTAATTAACCACCGCAACAGCACACACACACACACCGATCCGGCTTCCGGTAATGGTAGAGGTGGGACCCGTGAAATCCGAATCCCTGTCATAACCGGCCGCGAAAATTCCTTCACCATAGTACACCCCTCCATAAGCCCGTTGTTGCTGCTGCTGCTGCTACTGCTGTGGCTGATTGATTCGGTTCCGGAAGTAACCGAAAACTCCCTGTTGCTCCGACCTCCCTTCGGGGGTGTAGTGAGCCAGGGAGGCTAGCACATTCCGTTGGTGTCGCTGCGCCAGATTGTAGCAGGCAGATGAAGTTAGTTAATCAAAGGCAAACATCATTATCGGTTTTGCCGGGAATGAGAGCCCGCCCCAAAAAAGCCCGCAACGAAACCGGCACACCGCATATCCTTTCATGGACGCCTAGATCCCTTGCCACGCTCCGCGTTGTTTTCCCACAGTGGCCACCATTATGGCATTGTTGTGCTGTGCGTTTGTGTGCCCGCGAATATCCAAATTAATATTTGAGTTGCCGAAAGGAAATTGGCATTAATTAGATTCATTTAACGAAGCCTGCTGACCGCGCAGCCGCTAGGGGTGTTGCTCACGATCAACAAACAACGCGCTAAGCCTCCGGAAGGCAACCAAGCATTGGAGTACCGCATACCGCGAAATAGGCGCCGGGACTGGCTAAAGTAATTACAACTTTTGCTCCACTCCACTCCGATGCAGCAGGATATCCCGCTGGGAGCTTCGCATCAAAACATCGCATGATCGAACGTTGCATACCTTTAGGGGTAAATCTCGTAGATTCATCGCACCGCTCGCAGCATAAGGAAAAAGATTGATTTAACTTTGGCCGCATCGTATACAGATAATCAATCAGGAGGCGTTGCTTGTGCTCAACGAGCACTAATGCACTAGATTGCAATACTTAAGGTGGGGCTTTGGTTATTTCGAGTCAAAAACAGGGTTCTTTTTGACGATTTTTAGTGCAGAAACCATTCAACTTAATTTTTACAAGTGAATATCAAATTAAACTACAACTTTTCAAAAACATTTGGTTCTATTTTGGGGAAGATTTGATCAAAACTACGTTCATGGCATCCAATCGAGAAAGGCAATTTTGCAAAAATGTACTTTTTGCGGTGCCCATCGTAGCTACGTGCTGGGACATCAGAAATATACAAATATATATTCCTTTGTTAGATTATAAGTTTATCCAGGTAGCCCCGTTGAGTTTTTGTTAAATTTCCTATTTTTCGATTTTTGGCAGATTTTTAAAGTTGAAAAAGTGTTACTTTTTTCGATGTTGCCTCAAAAAACGAGTTTTATGTAATTAAAAGAATTATCAAAAAAAAAGTATCAACAATTTTAACAAAAACTCAACGGGGCTACCTGGCAAATAGTGTACAGATTAAGTGTTCAAAATTTCAAATCGATCGGACCAGTAGTATTTATGCTACGATGGGCACCGACTTTGAAAACGCAGGTTTTGGGAATCGCGATTCAAAGTTGCGAGATGCTTTGAGCCTTGTATGAAGCTCTGTTTTTCACAAATCAATATCTTTGTCAGTTTTGCTTCGATTGATCCCAAAGTTTTACACAATACTCTTTAAAAGTATTCTCATACTCATACACAATACTCATAAAAATTTGTAAAAAGAAAATGCGAAGAATTAAAATTAAATACCGAAGCCCCCCCTTAAAGGGAAGCTTTCAATTCGGTTCCATCAGGATAGCTGTTTACTTCAACCTGTCCCAAGTTTACGGACTGAAAAGTGACAAAATATTTTCGAAACGTTTTTAGATGAGCGAAGATTTAAACAAACATCTCTCCACTCGGTCTGTGATGATTGTCTGTGACAGTCTATGAACCTTTTCAATGAATTCACTCCCCAGGACGGGGAAGAATAGCAGCAGAAGTTGCATATTCAAATGGCACGAAAACGGTCGACTTTACGTGATCTCAATCATCCCGAAATCAAATGCTAAATCACATACCCCCCCATCATAGCAACAAACCAGGAGCTCTCATTCCCCAAAAATAACTCTGCATAATTTGCTTCCCTATGCATTCTGGGCATGCCGCTGTTGAGGCGACCCTTGCCAGCTCCACTCGCATTTGGTGGATTTATTTATTCTGCAATCAGCTCAACCAAGGTACGACGATGTTCTCTGTCGTTTATGAACTAATTTTGCATTCAAAACGGCAATCATCCAACTTCTACCGGCCCTTCTACCGGTGCCGGTTCCAGCTGCATATACTCCCTGCACTCCCAACGACTAGGCATCCATCAGCGTTGGTGGCGGCTTGGCTGTTGTTCGGAAGCTAGGAACTGGAACGGGAACTCTACTAAAACTCCGCTCGATCGGCACTTGCTAGCTGGCTGGTGGTCCCGGTTCAGTGCCTTATTTCCTCCCTCATTTGCACCTAAACCTCGTTGCAATTGCATTTGGCGTTTCGTGAGCACACGGAATGGGACGGCGAGTGGCACAGGGTCTTCCGCAATGGTTGTCTCTCGCAGGGGATTAAGGAATTTTGGGGATCCCGGAAGAAAGTTTTCCCGCTGTGTTGGTGGTGGTGGTGGGGGTTCCACCCAGCAGTAGACCCAGAGCGTAGACGAAGATTATTAAATTACGAAATCTTTTGCCCATCTCCATGGTGCGGCTGAAAGTCTCGACTTTGACTTAGAGCGGGGCTCTCGGCTCAACGCAAACGTCTGCGGTATACCGGAACAGGCTTAAGCACTTTAAATCGTGAGAGTGGGATGAGCTTTGGTGAAGCTTCCGAGCGACGCTGGAACGACGCGGTATGGAAATTAAACAGCGAACAGCAACTTTTAATAAGCACATTCGCGCACAGTCTGCAGACTCCGTGTTGCAGACCACGTATTGGAAAGAATCTTTGCGCGGCGATGAAATACCGTGCATTTCTTCTAATCTGGAGAGCGTGGCGTTTTCAGGTAGTGGGGACCCTACAGCTACATGTTTCCGCTGCTCCTTATTTCATTAGTAAGAGGTTCGCTGGAGTTTACGGGCTGCTGGAAATTACAGAAGCGTGAGATTGGCAATAAATTAGCTCAATACAATTAGCTTTTGCCTGGCGCGATGGAGTCATAGGCTCAGACTCCACTATTAACCATCGTTCACGCTCACATTATGCGCGCTTGGTTCAATGCCTTTCCCCGGGTCGATAAATCATACTAGCTATTAAGGGAAAGTTATTTCACTGACTGGAATACAATCTAAGCTCTTCGGACAATAATTTGGCGAAACACGAATGGTGTCGCAGGTTGTGCTATTGTGTATACTTTATCTACTACCAACCCTAATCCCCTTCATCACTTAATACAATTATTGCAGAAAGATCGAACCAGCAAACCATTATTTTATCAGTTGGTAGGTGAACTGCTGAAAAAAGTTTAATTTTAGCAATGAACAAAGGGGGTACCGATTAAAATTAGTTAGACAAACAAAAGGAATGTGAAGGAAATTCAAAGTCCCAACTGACAATATATTTACTTTTAAAATATTCAACACATATTTTGTTTAATTATTTAACTTTCGTTTATACACGTCTAGTTCAATATCTAACATATGAGAAATTTAATGTCTCCACAATGCCTATTTCTTGTTTATGTGTGAAATGTAAATAATATGACATTTCTTATCGAGTGCGGTTCAGTTTATACAACAGATAAAACGTGAAACAATTGACATAAATTCAAAAAGTATACTTGCTACTGGTGGGAAACATAAATCAGCTGGTTTAAGGCCAAAAAAAGTAAATCGTTTATTGCTTAAACATTTATTTATGTTAACTGTTTCACAGTAAAATGCTAATAAAGGAAATTCATTAATTTCATCCTGGATTTTTCTACGGCACAAACAACACTTTAACAAAACATGACCTGTCTACGTGTTGCTTTAAACCCTCGTACCAATCGATATTTGTGCCACGCGACTGGAGTTTTTTTTCCCTAGTTCCTCCCAAGAGATTCAGCCACACTCCAAACGTAGAGGTACCACTCCTTACATTCTGCCAAACATGCGAATTTTTGGCCAGCCATACAACCTACCCATCATCGAGGCAGCTCACACTGGTTCAGTTGGTCGCAGGTGGCGGTGGTGAGTAGAATTTGCCATGGCAATTCGTCGCCGGTTTGTGTTTAGCCGAGCATATCAAGTGTTCGAAGAGTACTGCTCCGAAAGCTCGGTACACGGTGTGAGGTTCTTTGTCGGAGCCCACCGTTCCGCTTGCGTGAAGTAAGTGCTGCGGATTTGCGTCTTCTCAGCGAATCAGCGAAATAGTTTTAATCATCATATTCCTTTTCTGCACCTTCACCAGATGCACCTGGCTGGTGGTATTTCTGCTGTCGCTAGTCGGGTGTGGTATTATGATTCAGCAAGCGTACGACAAATGGGATCGTACGCCCGTCATCGTGACACTATCGGAGACACCGGCTCCCGTGTGGGACATGAACTTCCCGGCCATTACCATATGTCCGGAAATCAAGGTGCTGAAGGAGCATTACAACTTTACCCAGCAGTTCAACGCGTTGTATGCCCAGACGTTCAAGGCAAGGAAAAATGCCCGATATCGAATCAATGTCACCGAAGACAGGTAAGGAGGAAGGGATTTGGGCTCTGCTCTTCGTCTGCAGATTTCTCAAGTTACGATACCGCAACACCCTTCTCGTTGCAGCATCAGTAAGATGAAAGCCATCATCCACCACTGCTCGGGAATCTATATGAATCCGGGAAACTTCATCTTCGACTACAACCACATACCGGAACCCAGTCTGGTGGACTTTCTGAAAAGTGTTTCCCTGGACCGCAGAAGTGTACTAACGACGTGCGGTTCGACCAGCGATAATCGATGCACCAACTATATGCAAGTAACGCTGACGAACGAAGGCGTTTGCTACTCGTTCAACATGCTGTCTCAGGACGAGATGTTCCGCGATGGTGTGCTGCATAGTGAGTACAAGTATCTGGAAGATTGGGATGACGATGGTAAAGGCATGGACGACGACGACATCAATGGCAAGGATGAGGGCCAAGGACTGCTGCAGGTAGCGGGATCCGGTTTAGATGCTGCCATAGGGTTCATTATGACCCATTATCCACTCAAAGTGGACACCTCGTGTGTGGTGAGCTAAAAAATTCCTGCTGCGTTTTTATTTCCATTCCATTCCATGCGTCCATTCCGATGAGAATTCTGTCTCTCTTTCTCTCGCTATCGTTCTCTCTCTCTCTCTCTCTCCAAACGAACAGCGCGGCCGTGGTTATAAATTGCTTATCCACGAACCGACCGTATATCCGGATCTGTCCAAGCGTAACATCCGGCTCTCCGTCTCGCAAACGCTTACCATCGCGCTGAAGCCAAACATCATGATCACCTCCCCTGTGCTGGCCAAGTACAGTGCCCAGAAGCGTCAGTGTTACTTCGAAGACGAGCACCCTTTACGGTTCTTCCGGCATTACAATCAAGACAACTGTGAGCTCGAATGTCTGACCAACTACACGCTAGAGTCCTGTGGTTGCGTCCATTTCTCGATGCCACGAGCGAACGAAACCAGCTACTGCACGCTACCACAAGCACTATGTGCGGCAAATGCACGGTCCCATCTCTTCATACGGAAGCAAACTGCCAGAAATGGGAGCGTGGACTATCTCCGGCAGTGTGACTGCCTACCGGCATGTACATCCGTGCGTTACGATCTGCAGATCACCGAAGAGTCGCACACGGAAGAACGTGAAGTTCGGTCCACGCTCGTGAGCGAAGAGGAGCTTTTAAGGAATTTGCAGCTGTAAGTAACTCAAATCATCAAATGATGGAACTTTCGGTTTAATGTGCATCTCTTCTTCTTCTACCGGTCTAGGCCTGTCTATTCGATGATGCAGATCTTTTTCCAGGACACGCATTTCATACCCGCACAAAGATCGGAGATGCACGGTATGGTGGACTTTCTGGCGAACTGTGGCGGCCTCCTTGGGCTCTTCATCGGCGTCAGTTTGTTGAGCATCGTGGAGGGACTATACTACATTCTGCTGCGTCCAATCAATGGTGATACAACGACGGACGCAGAAATGATTTCTTAGATATTATCAATCGGACTACCCCATTCGTAGCAAAAAGCAAGTAAACCTTCGATACTACCTTCGCTATGCTTATTTCTTGTGCCTGTTATTCGGAATTTGAGATAGGTGGGTAGTAATATTCAGATTTTAAATAATTCATAATTGCACGCTCGAGGTACTACCACTATACAGCATATCGGACATGTTTTATATTTCGAAACTGAAATTCACTAAAGTATCATCTGTCATCAATATACCTTTAAGATTAGAATCCACCGTACGGACGTAACGGAATTACACTCATAATGTACATTCCTATGAACTTTAATGTTGCATGTCAAGTGATTAAAATCAAATGAGAAAATTGAAAAAAAACCTTTCCTCACCTGCTTACTTTTAAGCCATCGCAATTCTGTAATCAATTCCCAAATGAGTGTATGCTCCACGTAACTTACGGTTTTATTATCTATTCCCAGTTCACTTATTATTGCGTTGCTAATTCACGCAAATTACTACGAATGCTATTTGCACTCCATTTGAAACGCTAAATACCTAGTGAAACATCTTGCGGTCATTTATGGTGAACTCTTGTCCCTTCATTTGATATATCCTGCAAATAACATCCGTAACAAATAAACACTTGTGGTTTTAGTATATTTAACTATTTTTTTTTTTTAATTTTGTTGATACATGTTTGCTTCATGAATGGAAGATTATTTACAGATCATCATGACACAATGAATCTTGCTATTAATAAAACAATTACAAGCAAATTTCCTGTATAAACAATAACTCAGATGCAAAATTCTCTTTGTCAATTTTAATCTAAGTTTTTATGCATTTCCTTAATCTCATCTCATAAAATTAATTAGAAAACATTACTACAGCTTGCTGTTTCATACTAATACGCATTCATTTGCGTACGCGTTTTTTGAAGAAAAAATAATATAATGTAAATTAAAAAAAAAGGACCAATGCTTCTACTTCAAACGATACAGGCGGTTACTCACTCAATATGTTAATGAAGTACAAGCTTCACTACAACCGCGCCCTCTTGCTGAAGTTGCTCATATCAGGTCAACAACATGCAGTAATTATAACTTAAATACTCTAAGCACCAAGACACCATGGCGACATCCGTAGCATAGAAGCAAGATGCAACAGCTACCACATCGCTCTGTACGTATTCAGTACACATTCGGTCTTTGCTTGGTGCAGTTGCGTGGTCCATTCGCTTCCCTGATGAGAACATTTCGACGTCAATCTTGCCATCCCGCCAAGGCGGAAGTGTTCCAGGAATATTGTACGAGTAGTTCCATACACGGTGTCCAGTATTTCGACGCAAATGGCCGAACATCCTGTGAAAGGTTATCTGGTTTATGTGGTTTATTATTGTGTAGGGTTTATGAACACCAGAAACATCCAATTTCTCCTTCCTTCTATAGGTTTTGGTGGCTTGTTGTGTTTCTTCTTTCGATGGGTGGCTGTTGTATGTTGATTTACAAAACATTCTGCAAATGGGAAGAGTCACCGATTATAGTAACATTTTCCGAGAAAACCACTCCCGTCTGGGAAATTCCATTTCCTTCGATCACGATTTGCCCAGAGACAAAGGTACAATCGAGAAAGCTGAACTTCACGGCCGAAATGCAATCCCTATTAAGTGATCTGCGGCGCGATGGCCCTAATGCAACAATAGACCCATTCATGTAAGTCTTGTAATGGTAAGCTTCAATTCAAATAATATCTAGACATAATTAAGGCTGATAATACTCATTTCAGAATCGGTCAGTTAAAAATCGTAGCGCAGCTTTGCAATTTCCTATTCAATACAAGACATTATATTTTACACTCAATCAATGGGACCGATGAAATGGATATTGTGAACGTGCTAAGAAATATTTCTCTGGATAAATATCATCAGACAGCATTCTGTTCTTTCGACAACTTTCACTATGACTGCAACAATTATCTGAAGGAAACAATCACGGAGGAAGGTATCTGTTACACCTTCAATATGCCGTCGCAAGAAACCATTTTCCGTAAAGGAGCTCTGCACAAAAAGTTTAACTATATTGAGGATTGGTTCGAATTCAACTGGAGCGGCAATCACACACCTACGATCCCTATTCATTCTAGTGGTGCTGGAATAAGCACAGGACTAATGTTGTATCTCCGGCAAAGCCTGTCGGACACCGATTACATGTGCACGGTAAAGTAGTCATTAAGGTAATCATCTACCACACATCAAACAAACTAACGTTTATCTCCTCATCAAGGGTTTCTCTCAGGGATATAAACTGATGCTGCATGATTCGAAGGAGTATCCGCAAGTGTCCAAGCGTAACATCCGCATTCCGCTCGGGCACGAAATCAACATCGCGCTAAAACCGCAAATGATCGAAACATCTAAATCGGCGGCCGCGTACGATTGGAAGAAGCGCCAGTGTTTTTTCGACTATGAACGTCACCTTCGCTTCTTCCAGCACTACACTCAGGATAATTGCGAGCTCGAGTGTCTCACCAACATGACGCTAGCCATGTGCAGATGCGTTCGATTTTCCATGCCCCATGACAATAACACTAAGGTTTGCTCGCTTCGTGCATGGGACTGTATGTTTCAGGCAAAACAATTCTTTCGTCCAAAATCGAATGTTTCGGAAGAGTATCCTCGGCCCGTGCACGACATCATTGAAAGCTGCAACTGTCTGCCGGCATGCAAATCGACACACTACGACCTAGAGATAACCCAGTCATCCCTGGATATCGAAAAGTTTATGAAAGCCAACTTCGTGCCGGTGGACAACAACGATGAGAAGTAAAAAATCGCAAACGGAGCATAGTTAGACGCCTTACAGAAACTAACAATCTTGACTTTTACTGCCTTTTTAGGTACGCATTTACAACGCTGGAGATTTACTTCAAGGAATCACATTTCATCACATCTAAGCGCACGGAATTGTACGGATTTGTTGACTTGCTGGCCAATTGTGGTGGATTACTGGGACTCTTTATGGGAGTAAGCTTCCTGAGTTTGATAGAGATTTGCTACTTCTTGACGATTCGTCCCTTTTCGATAAGGCGTAAAAGGCAGCCAAGGAAGCTTCTACCTAATGGCAACGATGTGAACAGCTCGTTGCTGGCCGTCGTGTCAAAAAAAGATTAATTATTATCAGACTACAGAGATTAAAAAGGCGTTTCTATTTCACCTATAAAACGAATCAATTCTTTAACTAAAATCCTATGTAAGATGGCCACATACGTAGTCGGAATTCTGTCATAGTAACATTGCAAAATCAGGCAATTTCAGAACTCAGCTTTGTTTGTCTAATATTTGTCTTAAAATAAATTAGTAAAGATCGGCACATATCACTGCTATGTCTGTTGTAGTCACCTCTTGGTTGATTTTATGTGGTTCGGAGAAATAATTTGCATCCCTGGAACGATTCAAAGGAGCGTTTCCATAATCACCCTGCTCAAGTGATCTGCTGATTCACATAATGAGCAACCTATAATTTACTAAAGTTTTCAAATAATTTATACAATATTCTGTATATTCAATTTAGTTTCGAAATCATATTGTTTAGATTGGATTAATGTATATTGTTTCGTGTTTTTTTATGTTATGCTTACTGTAGTATTTGAATGCAACATCAATATATTTGAAATTATCTGAATACATCCAGTCATAGTAAAATAATTGAAAATAATGACACAATGAAATATCATTCAACATGGTTCAAACAAATATTATTTTATCTAAAATTGAAATAATCCAGGGTTGAATCTTCTCTGACAAAGAACATTCAAATCTTGTTTATTTATGCTTTACTAAAGTAAAGCATAAATTGTTCGCTCATCTGATCCAATCTGATCCAAATAATTTGCAAAGCTAATCACTACTATTCGTTTTTTACGTTTTTAAAAACGCATGGATTTGTGTACGCATTTTTTGTGACTAAAACCATTACAATGAAAACTAAAAAAAACGGATCAATACCTTTACCTTGATGGAGCCAACCACTCAGTATGTTAATGAAATAGTAGCTCCAACCGCGCCCTCTTGTTGCTGTATACTCATATCAGATCAAGAACGTGCAGTAATTATAACTCATAGACTTCAAAACGCCTGAACATCATCGTAACACCCAAACAGGGAAACGAGGTGCAACAGCTACCATATCGCTCTGTACGTATTCAGTACACATTCAGTCTTTGCTTGGTGCAGTTCCGTGGTATAAACGACTTTCTGATGAGAGCATTTCGACGTCAATCGTGTCATCCCGCCAAGGCGGAAGTGTTCCAGGAATATTGTACGAGTAGTTCCATACACGGTGTCCAGTATTTCGACGCAAATGGCCGAACATCCTGTGAAAGGTTATCTGGTTTATGTTGTTTTTTATTGTGTAGGGTTTATGAACACCAGAAACATCCAATTTCTCCTTCCTTCTATAGGTTTTGGTGGCTTGTTGTGTTTCTTCTTTCGATGGGTGGCTGTTGTATGTTGATTTATAAAACGTTCTGCAAATGGGAAGAGTCACCGATTATAGTAACATTTTCCGAGAAAACCACCCCCGTCTGGGAAATTCCATTTCCTGCGATTACGATTTGCCCAGAGACAAAGGTACAATCGAAAAAGCTGAACTTTACAGCCGAAATGCAATCCCTATTAAGTGACGTGCGCGATGGTCCAAATGCATCGATAGACCCATTCATGTAGGTGATCAATTGACGATACAAATTTTGTGAGATTGTGAATGTTCATTGCAGTTTGTTTAATTAATATCCTTTATAATTGCTTGGTTAATCCATTTCAGAGTCGGACAGCTGAAAGTTGTGACGCAGGTTTGTCACATAGAAGTGAACAAAGATAACGTCTTATATTCAATCAACGGAACCAATGAGATGGATATTGTGAACGTGCTAAGAAATATTTCTCTGGATGAATACCATCTAGTACAGTATTGTTCCTTCGACGACCATATCTATGTCTGCAACCACTATATGCAAGAAACTATAACGGACGAAGGGGTCTGTTACACCTTCAATATTGCTCCTCCAGAACAAATTTTCCGTAAAGGAGCCCTGCATACAAAGTATAAATATATGGAGAATGCTCGAGTAGATCGTTTTACATCCGGCTTTCCCGAGTTGCCTGTGGTTCCTGTTTATTCCAGAGGATCTGGGATAGGCACCGGACTTATTTTGCATCTCAAACAAAGCCTGTCTGACATCGATTACATGTGCACAGTAAAGTAGTCGCTGAAGCAACCATTCATCCATTTATCAATCATTAAGCTAATCTTTATCTCTTTTTGAAGGGGTTCGCTCAGGGATATAAACTGATACTGCATGATTCGAAGGAATATCCGCAAGCGTCCAAGCGTAACATCCGTATTCCACTCGGGCACGAAATCAACATCGCGCTAAAACCGCAAATTATAGAAACAACCGAATCCGCTTCCTCATACGGATGGAAGAAGCGCCAGTGTTTTTTCGACTATGAGCGTCAACTTCGCTTCTTCCAGCACTACACTCAGGATAACTGCGAGCTTGAGTGTCTCACCAACAAGACGTTATTGTTGTGCGAATGCGTTCGGTTTTCCATGCCCCATGACAATGATACTCAAGTCTGTTCTCTTGGAACATGGAAATGGAACTGTATGTTACGCACAAAAAACACATTTCGGCCAAAATCGTCAGCCCGTCTCTCGGATCTCGTTGAAGAATATTCACATGTCACAGGAATTTGCAACTGTCTGCCGGCATGCAAATCGACACACTACGACCTAGAGATAACCCAGTCATCCTTAGATATCGAAAGGTTTATGAAAGCCAATTCCATGCCGGTGGACAACAACGATGAGAAGTAAAAAATCGCAAACGGAGCATAGCCTTAGAGAAACTAATATTCTTTGATTTACTTCTTTTTTAGGTACGCATTTACAACGCTGGAGATTTACTTCAAGGAATCACATTTCATCACATCCAAGCGCACGGAATTGTATGGATTTGTTGACTTGCTGGCCAATTGTGGTGGATTACTGGGACTCTTTATGGGAGTAAGCTTCCTGAGTTTGATAGAGATTTGCTACTTCTTGACGATTCGTCCCTTCTCGAAGATACGTAACAGGCAGCCGTCCAAGTCAATTTCTAATATCAACGAAGCGAACAATTTGATTCCTGCCGTTGTTTCCAAAAACTAATAATCGTTATTAAATTAGAGAGATTACTATTTCAACTTTGCATTGATTCCATTTTTACTAGAATTCAAATGAGCACAGACACATACGCATAGTAGTCATAGTACTATTCAACACGAGAGAACAACTTGTTTTGGGAAGTTACAAATGTATAAATTTCCAATTTCTGACATCAAACAATTTTATGGTTGTTGTATTTACGACTCAAAAGAGTGTACAATTCTATTCGAGGACATATGCATCACTACCCTATTAGCGTTTTTCAAAGGTGAGAAGCAAACCATATTTCGCCTGGTATAAAAGCGACCGTGGATCAACGCATAACGGCTTATGATTAGGCCCGATCGACACACGGTACTGCAAAATGAGCTTCAGCAAACCCAGTTTCACTTGAGTCTGACCAAACTTCATTCCAACACAGATCCTCGGTCCTTCACCGAACGGTAAATACACGGTGCCCTCGTGCGTCGCCTTCCTTTCCGGACTGAAACGCTCTGGGTCGAATTTTTGCGGCTCTGGGAAGTATTTGGCATCCCTAGAACAATGCGAATAACAATTTGATCACCACTTTAAGCCTATTCGATGCTTCAATCTTGCCACCAATCTTACATATGGAGCGCCAATACTGGTATCAGGATGGGTGTACCTTCACGGACATATACTCCCAAATCATGGCCAACCTGATCCCGGTGTCCTCGACGCATGATGTACTTCTTGGTGGACGTCTTGTGCATTGTTGCCGCTGGTGGATGCATCCGGAGCGTTTCCATGACCACCCAGTCCAAGTAATCCATCTGCTGCATCACATCATAGCTAAGCTGTCCATCGTGTGCGGCCAATACCTTACTCACTTCGTCGAATAGTTTCTGCTGTACCTCTGGACTTTTAGCCAACTGAAGTACAAGATGGATCTTTGAGAGATGAATCTAGAGATGCTTTGATTTGCTGACTTACCCTGTACAAGGCAAATCCAAGAACCCCGCTAGATGATTCGAACCCTTCCACAAAAATCGTCAGCGCATTAGCTGTAACTTCAGTTTGCGATGCATCTGTCAGAAAAGTTAGAAAAATTAATATCACAATCGCTCTAATGGGCACCAGATGGTACCTACTATGCTTGTTAATGTTACTCAGCAACGATGTCAGCAGATCATCCTTCTGCGGCGTTACGGACTGGGCATTCATTCGTTTGCTCATTAAACCGGCCACGAAACACCTTATCCATTCGTCAACATCCTTACTTAGAAATCTTGAGAGAGAAAACGTGAATTTAGTTAATTTCAACATTGTTTCGAACAACATCAACACAACTTACGGTATGGGTAGCAGCTTCGCAATGGCCGGAACAAAAATTTGAAGCACAATTTTAAAGGAACTCGAATGAGACACATCGAACGCACGTCGGCCCATTAATCTGAACTCACTATCGGTGTCATTGAAACACCCGCCGTCCACACCAAACGTACAAGCTACCACGTTTTGTGTCGTGAAGCGTGCTGAAACCTGCAATTCGTAAAGCATACCGATAAGAAGAACTGCAAATGATTTACTGACAACACCTGCCCTCTATACCTGCTTCGCCTCCAGCTCCTTCCCAAGGTTGCGCTTGACAAACGAAACGAACTCATCAGCCACCGAATCCATAATCGGGAACAGCTGCTTCATTTTAGCGCCGGTAAATGATGGCGTCAGTAAGGTTCGCGAGCGTTTCCACTGTTCACCGGCGGCCATAAAGGGATGATGTGCCAGCAGCGGATCGTAACGCCCGTCCACCGTGAAACCATTCTTCGCAAAACAGTCAAAGTCTCGGGTCAGAATGTTTTTCACCAACACCGGATCCTTTACCATTATGGCTGGTGTTAGGGCGTTGAAGTACCCAACAAATGTCGCATCGGGAAACGCACTGCAAATGAAGCAATTTTGCCATAAAGTGAATGATGTAGGATGAACTTATGCCACCTAACTTACTTGTACCAATCGCTGGCGAGCTGAGAGATATGCTTCCGGAGCAGAAACGTAGCACCCACATTTCCGGTTAGCAGTGACGGCTTCGGATGTGGGACGTTGTTGATTTTCCAAAATTTGTAATTGTATCTTAACAGCCAGTATACGAGGGCCACTAGAACTATGACGGGCACTGCTGCCAGTGGTTTGCTGTACAGCAGACCGACGAGAAAGATCGATGTGGCCAACATCTTCGATTGCTAATGGATCGTAGACTGACGGTTCCCTAACCAGATTCACGCAACAGACTCTCCAAGCTCACCTTGGCTAGTCTACGTCATCATAAGATAAGATTGCGTGTGCCAAGCTAGTTTAAAATAGAACAGGTTGCGATATCGATTCCGTGCGTACGTGAGCCGAGATTAGTGTATTCCTTAACAGATAAGCACCATCATCGTTATCGGCAAAAGTTCGGCGTGATTCAAATCTTCTACTTTAATCATCAAACAAAATAGCGATTTGCTGATAAGCCTAAGATTCTTTTCACTGCATTTTTATTCGCGATTTTAAAAGCTGGAGACGAGATTGAATAGGGATTAAAAATTAAATGTTATATTGGCGATGACAGGTTTATATTTGTGGTAATGCGGACATTTCACCCTAAGTCGAGCGACCCCCCAGAGAGCGATAGTGAAATTACCATTAAAAACACAGCAAGTTATAAAAAAACGATTCTTATTTTATGTAAACCGGATCGTAGGAATTACTCCAAATCAAACTTTAAACTTCATTCAAAAATAATTGTTACTTTCTCTCCAACCTAAACGTTCCTGGCCACAATAGCCACTTGCAGAGGAGAACTGCCCAAAAGAGGCTGAAACAAAGTTGTTATCGTGATCAAGCACGGTAAAGATGTAGGAAACTATCTGTTGCTGCTGTCGCTGCTGTTTGTGCTGCTGTTGGTTTTCTCTCTGCTGCTTTTGTTGTTTTTGCAATGACTGGTGCTCTTGTTGTCGCTGTTGATTTCGTCGCTGACGACGGCTCTGTCGTTGTTTCTGTGGTTGATGCTCTTTTTGCTGAAGCTGCTGCTGCTTTTTGTTGTGCTGATGTTGTTGCTTTTGCTGCGACTGCAGATGTACTTGCTGCTGCATTTGTATTTGCCGCTGATATTGGGTTCGTCGTTGTTTCAATGGCTGCTGCTGCTGCTGCTGCTGCTGCTGCTGCTGCTGCTGCTGCTGCTGCTGCTGCTGCTGCTGCTGCTGCTGCTGCTGCTGCTGCTGCTGCTGCTGCTGCTGCTGCTGCTGCTGCTGCTGCTGCTGCTGCTGCTGCTGCTGATGTTGATGCTGCTGCTGCGACTGCTGCTGCTGCTGCTGCTGCTGCTGCTGCTGATGTTGATGCTGTTGTTGTCGCTTTTCCCTTTGCTGGTTTTGTAGTTTTTGCTGTGGCTGGTGTCCTTGTTGTCGCTGTTGATTTCGCTGCTGAGATCTGCTCTGCCGTTGTCTCGGTGGCTGTTGCTCGTTTTGCTGCTGCTGCTGTTGTTCCTGTTGCTGTACTTGCTGCTGCATTTGTCTTTGCCGCTGATATTTTGTTTGTCTTTGTTTCGATGGCTGCTGTTGTTGTGGTTGTTGCTGCTGCTGCTGATGTTGATGCTGTTGTTGTCGCTTTTCCCTTTGCTGGTTTTGTAGTCTTTGCTGGTGTCCTTGTTGTCGCTGTTGATTGCGCTGCTGAGGTCTGCTCTGCCGTTGTCTCGGTGGCTTTTGCTGGTTTTGCTGCTGCTGTTGTTGTTCCTGTTGCTGTACTTGCTGCTGCATTTGTATTTGCCGCTGATGTTGGGCTCGTCGTTGTTTCGATGCCTGCTGCTGTTGTTGTGGTTCCTGCTGCTGCTCTTGATTTCGCCTTTGACATGGTCTCTGTTGTTGCAGCTGCTGCTGTTGTGGCTGGAGCTGCTGAGGTTGTTGCTGCTCTTGTTGCAGTAGCTGCTGTTGTTGTTGCAGCTGCAGACTGCGCTGTTGATATTTCCGTTGCTGCTGTTGTGGTAGTGGTGGTGGTACTGCTGCCAGTGGCTTGCTGTACAGCAGACGGGCGAGAAAGTTCGCTATGGCCAACATCTTCGATTCCTAATGGATCGTAAACTAACGGTTCCCAAAACAAATTCACGTAACAAAGCCGCCAAGCTCACCTTAGCTAGTGTACTTCATAATAAGATAAGATTAGGCGTGCAAGAGAGTTGGTTTGGATATTGATTCCATGAGTAAGAGCGCCGAGATTAGTGTATTCCTTAACAGATAAGCACCATTATCGTTATCGGCAAAAGTTCGGCGTTATTCAAATCTTCTACTTTAATCATCAAACCAAGTAGCGATTTCCTGATATGGCAAAAGATTTTATTTTATCGGCAATTTGATAGGATAGAGACGAGGATAGATCAAATGGGCATTACAAGTTAAATTTTATGCAGTTATATTGGTTTGGAGAGAAAGCATAAAAAATATTTACAGTACGCATAAAAAGTTAATTTAAAAATCATTTTTTGGCTGCTTTTCCGCAGAACACCCAAGTCTAAAAAAAAATTCACAAATCATTATTCTTTCTCTTTCTATTCTACTTCATGTTGCTTTTTACTTTTTTCAAAACTGCCTACTAGAAAAAAGCTATGTTAGAGTGTTTTTTGCATCTGCTTTTCAAAATGAGTATACCTGCGTGGCTTGAGTGAAACTTTACGCAGCCGGTGAACTCTAGATTGTATTTTTTCCCTAGAGACTGCTCATTTAGGTTTCATGTAGAACCTCCGTTATCGTTGTTGATTAGAACTTAACATATTTCATATTAAATACTGCTTATTTGTACGTTAGAAAGAATATTATCTGCCACATAAGCTCGCAGTGTAGCATACAATCCGTTGGAAAACATCTCTTGAGTTTGAATTTTTAAATGGCGAGCTCGGGGAAAGCAGTACTCTTCACGTCGTGAGCTTTAAGCGATGATTATAGCGGTTGGGAAGGACGTAGAATGTGAGAGCTTCACAATCTAAACAAAATTGATAAGCGGCATTCCAAACCGCGAATTACAAATTATGACCCGTTAAGATAAGTTAACTTCTTAACTAACGTTAAGTTATAAGCCGTTAAGATAACAATCTCAAACGCACTAGCGCCCTCTAAGGGCCCAACGACAAAGCTCCAAAAAATATTCCTCTCTCGCTCTCACACCAGAGAGTGAGCGAGAGACAAACATTGCGCCCTCTAGAGGCCAATTCTCGAAGCTCCGTCAACTCCGTCTCGACTCCCAAACCCGTACAGTATAAGCTGACTGTTCTCCGTCCAGTCGAGTGACAGTGAGGGTCGATAAAATATGAGCATTTTGCACCAAAAGACAGGAAATTTTCATCAAAACTCAAAATTCCAAGCGAAAAAGGAGTCAGCCTCTACCGTTGTTTTGGTTCACGGTCGCGATGGCGTATATCAGCTGTTTTTGAGTCCGTTCCCGATTTTTCGGTGCTTTTTGTGATATTTTTTAAGGTTTTTAAGTTAGCGCTGTTGTTTAGACAAATCAGTCCGTAGCTAGCTAAAATCGTAATACATTGCGGTGTGGTGCTTTTTGACTGCTACTCTTAATCTATCGAAAGAGCTGTGTTAAAGAGATAAAACAGTCTGATTTTGTTTACATCTAAGAAGTGAGAATCTTTAGCGGATATTTGAATATTCTTACAACATGTGGCTTCGTAACGTGTGCCAAGAACATCTTCCATGAGATAGCCGAAGGTAAGTGGATAAAATTGGTTCTGTAACGTACTTTTAAGCGATATCAAATGGCGTTATTCGTAGCTAATTCGTCCGTTTGGACGAATCTTGAGAAATCCAACATACATGAAAAAAAACCCTACCGCCACGTTATTGGGCTAACACTAACCAGAGTTTACCGGTCGAAACGACCATAAAGGAAAGCATAAAGCACTCTTATCGCAATAATTAACATTATCCTGCAGCCGGTCGGTTGCGGCTTTATAATCCTCACATCACTTTCATCGATCGACGTTATCGATCGGAAAGATGGACAGGGAGAAAAAGGAAGAAATGCGGGCCACCTCGTCTTGGGTCATCCAAAGAGGTCCGGCCCGGCATACCTGGGAGAAGGAAGAGAATGAAACAAAGCAAATGTGTCGTTGAAATTGCGGCACCGAAGGAAAGGGTGTATACCCCGCCGCTCCGTCCGCTTCTTGACGATCCTTTAGCGCCGTAAACGCAACGAAAGAACGGCGAAAGAAGGAATACCAGCAATGGAAGGAAATAAAGTTGGGTAACGTTGCGATAAATGTACCACCGGTCGATCAGTGCAACCGGAAGTGAGCAAGACAGCACCCGGTGGTGCCGAGACTTTATGCCCAAAAGGTTACAATGGTCACAGTGTCGCCACTATTCGTCTGTTTCAGTTTTTGGTACTGTTTGTTCGCGGTTAAATTTTTCATAATATTCATGAAAAGAAAATGAATTCAACTGCTCATTATCACTTCTTATAGGGTTTGGCAGATGTTACTGATATACTCTTAGCCTTCACTTCAAAACCATGCAGTCTACCAGGTGTATAAGCTTAAAATTAGCGTTTGCTTCTACATGGGTTTATCGAGTAAATTGAGCTGTCATCGGCCTGTTCTTTGTTTTATTGCATGGGTTAGACACTTGTTCACGTAAATCAGTGCCAATCATAATTGATTTTATGCAAAAACGAATATTTTTCTTTGCATAATCATGTCAAGTTTTGTGCCAGAAAAAGAGCATATGCGGGAAGCTCTGCTGTGTTCCTTCCATTTGAAGAAATCGGCTGCCGAATCCTTTAAAATGCGTGTAGAGGCCTATGGTGACAGTGTACTAGCGAAATCCACCTGCAGATAATGGTTTCGTCGGTTCAAAAATGGCCATTTTGACTTGAGTGACAAAAAGCGTGAAAATTGACCCAGAAAAGTTGAGGACCATGAATTGCAAGCTGTTTTTGATAAAGATGATGCCCAATCGCGAAAAATAGTTGCCCAGCACTTACGAGTTATTAAACCCACCGTTTCCAAACGTATACGTGCGATGGAAATGGTTAAACAATTGGAAAATGGGTAACCCATGAATGGAACGATCGGCAAATGGAGCGACGCCAAAACACATGCGAAATTTTGCTTTCTACACAAAAAAGAAAGTCGTTTTTGTATGTTGTGTTAACTAGCGATGAAAAGTGGATATATTTTGAGAATCCAAAACGAAAACAATCTTGGATCGATCCCGGACAACCAGCAGCTTCTTCCCCAATACCAAATCGCTTTGGACGCAAGACGATGCTGTGCGTTTGGTGGGATCAACTGGGTGTTGGCTACTATGAGCTGTTCAAACCTGAAGAAACTGTTATTGGGCATCGATAGCATTAAAAACCTTAACAAATTGCACTATGCTTTACAATAAAAAAGACCGAGTTATGAACAAAGACACGAGAAGTTGATAATTCTCCAAGACAGCGCCACATCGCCACACGTCAAAAATGGTCCAAAATTGCTTTGATACATTCCAGCGGAAGGTTCTACCTCATCCCGCTAGTTCTCCAGACTTGACTCCTTTAGACTATACCCTGTTTTCGTCGATAGGTCACGCGGTTGCCGAACAGCACTTCGTTTCGTATGAAAATGCCTGGAAATGGCTTGATGTGTGATTTGCCTCATAAAATGAAGAATTCTTTAGGCATGGTAGGCGCAAAGTGCTCAAAAGACGGGGATAAAGTGCAGCTAGCGAGGAAAAATACTTCGAATAAATTATTTTTTGACTTTCTGTTAAAAAAAAAAGTGTTTTTTTCGACAAAAAAACGCTAATTTTAAGCTTATACACCTGGTACATAAACATTGCTGCAAATTGTGAAGCTCTGTGAGGTTATTCCAGTTTGCTATTGGGCTATTAAATAATACCCTCCGCACAGTAATATCAGGCCACAAGAAGCACTTTTTCATAAAAAAAAGAATCATTATATCTAGGTCAACCAATTGGTATCCTGAGTCTGCATTGACCTGCACAACACGCTCACGCTTATTTCTCACCTCACCACCGAGGGTGTAACCGAGTTCAATGATTGCCCGAAATTATCTCAAATCTTTGAGTAACGAACCGATGAACCGACCGACCAACGGCCAAGATCGAACAATTCTAATTTCCCTCTCCGATCGAAAGGCGGCTGAGCTGTGGAGTGGAGATCGTGCGATCGTCGAAGGTGTTAAAGAATACAATCACACTTGGCCAACGAGCGGCCGGGCGGACGAAAGATGTATGCAAATAGTAGCCACCGAGTCGCGTTGCAGTCGCTCGCATCGGAACGGATGATTGTAGGTAATTTGTTGTGGTCAGTAAGCAAGATGGACAACGCCGATCTTGGCCCGGGACGACCTTGTGCACTTGTGCGCCGCCGATGGTCTCCACCGTGGCACTTGACTGGAGCATTGCCAACAGCATCACCAGCATCACACGGGCTTATGATCCGTCGGTGGTACCGAGTGGGAGTCGAGAGTTCAAGAGAGTGTCTTGGATGAGCAACCAGAGCGCGTCCGGGGCACCGGGAGCCCCGAGTAGTGCTTGAGCACTGTGTGCCACGAGTAGCTGCACGCGCTTGATGATGGCGGCAGCGGCGGCGGCGGCGGTTGAGTCCTTACGTACTCTAAATATGTTTCTCGAGATTATTCAAATTGATAAGCAATGGCTACGGGGTTCCCGATTGGCTGGCTGGCTACCATGGCCCCGTGAACGAAAACCGTTTTGTCTCGAGTTGATTGCTGGTCGGTCACAAAGGGACACGGACCGGATTAACATGCCGACCGAGCAGATCCATCTCTCTGCTGCAGGAGTAAAGATCGATCGAAAACGTTCGGAAAATCGTTCCGCTTTTCAGGGCCAGTAAGGGCAAACCTACTTTCGTGAGGTGTCCGGCCATGTCGATTGGTCAGTTGGGATGTGGCAGACCACGTAAATCATTTTGCACTGAATCGATGGCAATGTCGAAATCGATCGATGTCTTCGGTTATTTATTTCATTGCTTTCGACTGCTGGTCGTCGATACGAAATTATCACCTCATTTACATCGGATTCGCAATTTGCCTTCGTGGCTTTGTTTATTCGCATCATTGCCAAACAATCATTGAATCAGCATACTTTCCATTATTACTTTTGGAACATACCTTACATCACATTACGTTTGGTTCCATTTGGGGATTTTCTCTGAAAACTCTACTGAAAACAAAGAAATACTTCCTCTACTCCGTTTCAGCGATCTCCTTACTCAACAATCCTTCAATTCAAGTGCACTTGAAACTCATTTAGGTTCAAACAACAAAAAACTGTTTAACAGAAACTTAAGTGTAGATCCAATATTTGTGGCTATGGATTTTGAGCATTCCTTCGAGGATTAATGGCGCAGTCTAAGAAGGCCAAGTGAACGTTACCAGGATCGCTCGACAAAACACCTGAGTGTTTCTCAAAAAACGCGTGTCCCCAAAAACAAACGAGAAATTATGACTTGCAACAACCAAAAAGGGAGTTTTACGTTTGTTTCTTCGTATCGTTACTTCGCTGTTCGTTGTAATGTTTGTTAGTGGTGTGCCGAGAATGGCATAAATGCATGTTGGAATGTCCAAAAATAATATATAATGTTTCAGTAATTCTAATGGAAAACATCCATTATTGCTAAATTTACTAAATCATTTTTGATTGAATAATGAAGAGATCATGATCCCATTGGATCAATCCATTTGGGAATGTTTTGCAAAACGAATCATTTTTGTCAAACACAAGGTTGACAAACATTGGTAGTTCTGATTTGAGGTGATAAGGCACTGATTTATGAAAAGATTCGCAAAACATATTTCTATTAAGAAAAGCTTCCCTATTGTTGCTGTAACATTTTTATCTATATTTTTCTATAAAATTTCATCTAATCTTCTTTTAAAAAGTGTAATTTAGTGAGGTACTGCTGTAAACTATCATCTTAAAAGTGTCGGGAAAGAGTTTCTTTAGTAAAAAAGTTCATTTCTAGCGCGAATTAGCGTTAGTTAACCTTTGAAGGAGCACTTGTGCTACTGATAAAATTATAATAGAATGCTTTGAAATTCATTTGTCCAGAAATGGAATACATAACATAAGTTTAAAAAAACTAAGAATGATTACAACGATAGGAAAGTAATTTCTATTTAAAATCAACAACAATTTTAGTGTTATGGAAGGTAATTCTTCATCGTATAGCTCAAAAGATAAAAGCACAGAATGAATGATTTTTTTTCTATTCGCATGCATATGATATTCGTCAGAAACGTAGAACGTAATTAAGAGTCTGAAGGTTAATTTATCTTTAATGAGCGCCTTCTAAGCAAATTGAGTAAACAATCATGTAATAACAACATTGTTTATTTAGTTTTAAAAATCAAATGCCACTATTAGACGACCATTTACTTATGATATTCCGAGTGCAATGCACCAAAAGTTCGATTTGAAATGATCAAGAACATCAACAAAAAATCTTCCACCTTCTTCATTCTGCCACACATTCTGCGTCCGGCACTGTGGCAGCAGCAGCGCGGGCAGGGCAGTAAATTCCGTCACAAACCAACCAACCCCGTACACAGCACGTATGTCACGTACATGTCTGTACCGGAGCCACCGAAGCGGCTTCCGATAAGTATCCGCGCGGTCCAGGGAATAGAGAGGCAACCGGCCCCGGTCCAGCAATCGGATTCCGTCGGATTCCCATCATCCCGTGTTCAGCGCCGGCAACGCAATCTTTCTCTCTTTTTGTCTGTCTCTCTGTCTCTTCAGCTGTCTCTCTTGGGGTCGTTGGCGAGTGTGCGTGTACGAGGCGGCGCCCACTCGTCTTCAGAACGAACGAACGAAGCTGTGGTCGTTCCAGCCGGCCAGGAGCAGCCCATTCACTGTTCAGTGCTGATCGGGATCAGAAGGTGTCCGCTCTCATCGCCGTTGCTTCAGCAACTCGTGAACTCGCGCTATACCGTACACTAAACCCCCCGTTCGAGTGATCGTTCTTTGGAAACATTCTTGGTGTGCAGTGTCGGTGAAACACCCAAGAACCATTGTGTGGTGTAGTGTTCAACAGTGATCAGTGTCGTCTATAGAAACGGAACAAATGCATCTTCATAGCATCCGCTCTCAAGTGTAGGTCTTCTCTATCTGTATTTACCTTTCTTTTTTTAGCAAAAATTCTCAATCATCACCGTCCATCCAAATGCCAACACAATCGCATATCACGCTGCACTCGATTAGGACCGATAAGCAGAAACCACCGCGGTAAACCGACGGCAAATGTAACGCGTGGCGAGCGAAAGCCGTGGGCCGCGCTCCAGAGGGATGCTCTTGCGTTGCGTCGAAACGGTCGATTATCACATCTCTCCCGTTCGGTGCCCGCTTCGCGATGGACGTTGATTATGTATCAGCTCGAAAGCCCGGCCCGAAAAACCCCAGCCTCGCGATCACGGTGAAGAACGAGACGCTATCGCGCACACCGGAGCTGCAGGGTGCTAGTGAGGAGTTGGAAAGCACGCTTTTGATGGTTGGTGATGACGATGATGATGATCGCCGGCCGACGATCGCTGTTTTTCTTGAACGGGCCCCCAAATAGACACGTTCAACTGGCGATGGTTCTTTTCTCGTCTCTAGGTGATCTTACCATTGTTCCTGGCTCGTGGCTAGTCCCCTCGAGCTCTTCCCGTTCCCCATTACTCACACGGCCCACTTTCGGTGCACGGTCTGGGGCGTACGACGTCGACTTTGTTGCCGTCGTCGGGGCAGATCTCCTCTGTCTTGTTGTTGTTGTTTGCACGGTATCGGATCCCAACCCCGATCGGAGAAGCGATCGCCAACCGTTCGGTGTGTACACCACGCGCCCCCGGACAATGGTCGTTGCCTATAGCCGTGGCCACACGGGGCGAAAACCCTAGCGCAAACGAAAAAATTAATGCCAAAACGGGTTCGCTTAACCCTTACACGCTGTCAAACTTTTATACGTCCGCGGACTTTTTCGCTGAACCCTTGACGCTATCGAACGCTTTATTTACGAAAATGTAGGTTCTTTTCGTATTGTTTTTGCATTTTTAATATAAATATAACAGCAACAGCAACAATATCGTTAAAAACTGCAAAATTTATTCGGAAATCAACTTCAGCGGCCAAAACACAGATGAAAACAATACGTTTGACATTTCGGCATAAATTTTCGGGTTTTTACACCTGCCACACGAAGCGAAAACATTTTGGCATTAATGTGCAAATTTGCGCGCAAATTTTCGCCCCGTGTGGCCACGGCTTATAAGTGTATAGATAGCGTCATCACTATTCGTGGTTTTTTTTATCGTGATTTGCGCCCCCGCCATTCCGTTAAATTAAGTCGTGCGTCGTGTGGAAAAACCGCGATCCGCGGACGGCTTGGTCTGCCTCTGTGGAGTTGGAATTTGTTTTGGAGAACAGAATCTTCTGTTCGTCGTCATCAAATCATGCACCCACTGATAGTGCTTACTGAGCGTGCGGTTTAACAGATTTCCTTCCATCTTCATCCCAAATGGAATGGTTTCTATTTTGCTTCAACATTTTAAAGACGTTTCACGACGGCACCTAGTTCAACCGTGTGTCTGTGTGTAGAGACCGTCTGCTCGCACAACGCGTCTCGCGCTTGACGCGTATGCCACCCCGGATTGTGCGGAAGAAACCGGCAAGAAGAGCAAAACAAAAGCGATCCAGTGCTGCGAGAATGGGTAAAACGGGAGAGGTAACAAGGCAAGGCCAACCATACCGGAGAAGTGCTACAAGGTATGCGCCACCGCCAGCCCTGGCGCATCAGCATACGGCGATATGGCGTGGCAGCAACAGCAGCAACACACCACCCGAATGGCAGACACCACGGACAGAAGAAGATAGTAATCTTCTCCTTCAAGCGCTTGTGCGCACTCTCTCGCTGCTGACAATTATTCACCGTCGGACCGCGAAGAGTGGAGCAAGAACAGTCGCCCTGAGTAAATAATATTTAACATATTCCAACTCCGGGACACACACATGTACAAAAGCCCGTGCCATGTTTGTCGTAGCTCTGTTGCTGCTGCTGCCATGGCTGCTGCCATGGCTGCTGCTGTCTGCGCAGTCCTCCGCTAGGATGTCTATGCCCCTGACCATCATCCATACCGTGCACGAATGCCGTGGCGGCAGTTTGGAGATCCGCATTGAACCTCGTGCTTGCGCGCCTCTCCAGCAGCACCAGCAGCAGCAGCAGTTGCATTGATCGAGCTAGGATGGTTTTAGGTGCAAGAGTGCGATCATCGTCCAAGAGGAATGTGCAGCTACGAAGAGGAGCGAAGACACAGAAATGGACCATCAAGGCTGTGGCTAGCTGGTGGTTGGTGGCCGCCTTCGGGCAAATGGTAACATAAAACCGACCTTAGAATTTGCATCGGCGTCCGTCCGTTTTACGACTACGTCACCTTGCCCCGGTAGACCGGTAGAGAGAAGACGTGGATTTGCTTGACTTGGCGTGGCGTTGCAGGATGCGCACCTTCGCTATTTGATGTAGCGCAGCGAGCGCGAGCAATGATTTGTGGGCAAAGTTTATAGCAATCACTTTACACGGACGGACAACTCTCCGGCCGCTGCCGCTCGTATCTGCCGGAGCTAATTACATAAACGGAACTGGGCGGCCACTGAGCAGCGTCCCCGGTGGGTACCGTTCCCTTTTTTCCATCTCAAGGAATCCAACAGGAGAGCGCTTGTGTGTGCATGTGAGTGGAAATGATTGAATTAGAACCTGTCTGTACCGTCGCCGTGAGGCTTTTTCGGAGGGGAAGAATTAGAAATAATGGTTTTTCGCATCTCATAATGGATTTCATTACCCTTTTTTCGCTATATAATTGATGTTAATGGTGGTAGTAATGAGGATGTGATCGCTGACCATTTCCGCTTTCCAGTATCAGAAAAGGCGTAAACTCGACACGGACCGGACTTGGTGGAAGTGTTGGTTAGCATATGTCGTCAGTTATGTTAGACGGTGATAATGAAGTGTGAGGATCTGTTTTCTTTAAAAACTATTGTCCATTTGCTGAGAAGAAACTTCAAGCAATGTTCTCACCACATCAGGCTACGCAAGACATTCTGTGCGATCTTTATGTGTTGAAGAATGCAACTGAAGTTAATGTTAGTCCAATTATTGACACTAGCTGCTCTTGCATAACATTCATTTACAATAACTCAACGAATCGCTATTTTTCTCTGCAATAAACAACCAAAATTTTAATTTTCACGTGGGATTTTCCTACTTCTAGCATAAACAAACATAAGATTGTGTGGTGGCGGAATCGTGATAAGAGACCACAAAACCTATTTAACACAGTGCAGCAACAGTGTCATATTTATTGGCGATATTTTAAAAATATTTCGATTTAGTTGTTTTTCTACATTATCGTCAGTAGAATTATCATAAATGAAGTTTAATATAAGTCGCGAAACACTCTTTTATTTATTCAAGTTACCCTAACAGATAAGGAATATATTATTATTCCCATGCGAAGTAGAGAGAAAATTATTTTCGAATCGGAAAAACCAATCATCTACCATTTTATACGTAGCTTACGTCTCTTGACGTTGTCATGTTGACAAAAAGCTTTAGTAATCGATTTCCACTTCTTATCACTTGATCGCTAATTTCTTATCACTCAGAAAATTTTGCAGTGCGATAGAAAAGCGATGAAAAGTTGGCACTAGGTCCGTACTATATATTGAGCTCATTAAACCTTTCTTATCAAGCTTCCGGATTGTTTGGAACGTCAATGCATATACTTGTGTCCTTGCGTCGTCCTTATGAAATGCAACACTTTTTCTCTTTCAATTCTTGGTAATAAATTACTAAAACGGAAATTAGGAAATTGAATTGCTTGGCTGCAACTCAAAATGAATGATTGGTCAATTTTTCCTCCTGCGGTTTGGTTTATCTATCTGTCTGTGGTTTATCTGTTGTTCGTCCCCAGGAACAGGTCGTTTATGAATTGGATCGATGTTATTTCGCTCCGTCAAGGCCTTGCAGATGAAGATTCGATTGTTTATTCGCTAGCTTTGCGCCACTGTGTTATGTTCGATCTTTTGCTAACACAGCTAACATTCCGGTTTACTTCCTTAGTTTCTTTCTATAATGTTCTTTGGCTATTTTTGAGGGGTTCGTGAGGTGTGGTGTACACCTCGTTATGTTTTTGCGAGGTGCATGTGTTTAAGGCATTACCATAAAAATCTTGAATGGAAGAACGACACTCATGAACACACGTAATTTGAAGTATTGATATCAAACACACCGTTTATAGTTTCAGACTTGTACGTTTGCCGTTATGCAAGTCTCTCTGTTGCAACTGTAATTACCATTAAGTGAAATTTTACATTGGTAACATCCATAAACTGGAAATTACATTATCGATCGATTGTCGAGCCAGGAATCTACCATCTCTGCATCTACTGAAATGTATGATCATAATCATGCTCCTTAAAATAGAGGGATGAGATTAGATGCTTACACAGAGAATACATTATTATACTACTTTACAAATAAATTATTAATTAAGTCATCAGTATCCTTTCCAGACGAGCAGAAAGTATAGGATTCATTACAAACCGCACATCGACCACAATTTGATACAATTCATTTCTTGGTAATTTAATCAAGAAAAGGTGCCTCGGACCATACCATTGCGACAGCACATGCGAAAACCCCTACTCGGAAGCAATTTCGTCTTCAAATTTCAAATATTTCCAAAAATTGTCCACCAAGGTTCGTCGGTGTTACCATCGTTCAAATCTTTTTTCACCGGAGCCCACGGAATCCCCTAATTCGCTGTCTGAACCATAATGGAGCCACGGTGATGCGATGCAACCTGACACCGACACCAGCAGACCATCTTGGATCTTGTGGGCCATCTCGCCTTTTTGCGAGTCGCTTTTTCGCTCCATTTCCGCCACCACCGTTCATGTTCTTTTCCTCCCTCCGTTGCAAGAGCACCATCCGTGGTCATATAACGCAAGAACGGGAACGCTCGATCGTAAAACGGAATGGGTTCTTGGTGCGCTGTGCATCTTGGTGCATCTCGGTCCATAAACTAGTGAGGATGACCTCCACATAAAACCGGTGAGGACCGGTGAGTGGTACCATGGTGGTCACAACAACAAGCAACGCAACACAAATTGGACGTACGGCTAATCTCGCCACAGTCCGCGACACCGGAGATTAATAACACAAAACTCGCCGGTTGACGTCTATGATGCACCTGGACAACATTCTTTGTGGCAAGTTTTGTTTTTTGTTTCATTCTCCCGGCATTAGCCTGGCAAAAGTTTGATTAACCACCACCACCACCTGCTATCCATCGACCGCAGGACCTTATTCAGTTAATTTGATAATTTATAATGGCCAACCAACCAGGGGCAAGCAGACCTGGTATGTGGTCACGGGCCTGCCACGGCTACCAGCGACAGCGGCAGGAGGGTAATGAAAATAACTAATAGTATTATAAAAATTAGTCAAGCTCTCGGCCGGTTCTCGTCTTCGTGGTGAGCAGTGTGGTAGCTCCATCACGACAACCCACCTCCCTCCCGGGCGGGTTGACCGTCGGTAGGTGTATGTGTGTGTGTAAGTGTACATGTGCCCAGTGAAATATATATTCGCAATTAATCTTTCGTTGGCAATCTTGTTTCACTGCAGTTCGCCTCGCGCGCCATCACAGTCGCCGTTGGTTTCTGGTCTCCATCCCCTTCATAGGCCTTCCGCGGTTCGAGACTGGCAATCGATCTTAGGCCGAGGAAAACGGCACGCTAGACGACTGCCGACGATGCATACCCGTTGTGCATACCGTTGGACCACGATAAGACAAAAGGCACACCAAGACATGGTTGAAGCCTCTTCGCTTGCTCCAGCAGAGGCCATCCACTTCATGCACCCCAAAACTCCAACGTTAGTGCGATACTTTATCCAATGCAGGAAGCAAGCGGTGCTGCAACCTAGACACACACACAGAGCGCGATCGCCGCGGTGTGTCCGGTTTATGCTGCCTTCGATCGGAACAGATCGGGTGCATCAACAACAGCAGCAGCAGCAGCAGCAGCAGCATCAGGGTCTTTCAACTCGACCAACCATGGTCGAGACCCTACACTGCCCGTTCTTAATGGTACGGATTTTATTTCCACTCCGTGCCCGTGCGTACACACGCTACACACACACACACAGCCGGTTGGCGAAGAGGCTGGTGCGCCGAAGATCGGATAGAATTATCTCTAACCAGCGCAAGCGCCAAGCGCGACCAGCACAAGGAACTAGCAGCGTGTGCGTCGGCGATGGGATAGGCTGCAGAAAATGGTTTCGTTTAGTTATTGTTTTCGTTCCGTTTAGCCGATCGTTTACTTACTTCTGACGTTCGTGGCTGTCCATCCTTTTGCATCGTGTAACATCGCACAACAACGGCGAGATCGTCTTTCGCACTTCCCGTCTTAGCCTCGAGCCTGCAGCCGAAGGAGAGCGCCGCTTTTTGCTTGGTTGGTTGGTATGGTACGGAACCGTACCGTACTGACCACATCGCTTCGGTGTGGTACATTTACGACCCTATCCCCAGCATGCACCGGCGTGGATTATTTTTATTTTTTTACGATCGCACGCCTCTCGAATAGCCGATCATATGTGTTCATGTTCATGCTTAACCCCCGTGTAGCTCTGTGTGGTCCCTGGTGAACGTCCCTAGCATCTAGCGCACAGCGAGTGTGCATTGGAAGCACGCAAACACCTGCACGGAAAGACGGAAGATACCAACCAGCTGAGGACGCTTCTTAAAGCTGCATTTTTATCCCATGCAAAGCATGCAGCCCCTGCTGTCTTATCATTTCGATGTCGATGTCCGTCCGATGGTGCAAGGGCACGGGGTTCACTGCTTCCGTTCTGCAACGGTGCGCCCCGTTACCCTTTACGAAATACCGTTTTTGCATACTTTCCAAAAAACAAAACTTCCGACTGACCGATGGGATGGGAACAAACGGTTTCGAAACCGGGGACGAGACAAAACCACTTCCCTGAACGAATCACCATCATTAAGCTTGACAAATTTCGATGGCGCCTTCACCACCGTATCGCCTTTTTGGTGGCCGTATGACCGTTCTGCCGATGTTCGATATTTTGGTCGCAGTTCCGGGTACCAGAGCTCTAGTGACCAACCAACCAACCAACACAAGCTGCTGCCACGCTTGGAGATGCTACGTGATTTTATGCTCGGTTAAGCCCCGTTTCGGGCGTTTCTCACGGCGTTCACCCGCTACGAATGCATTTGCCAGAGAGCGGCATTACACATTTCACTCGGGGGATATGAACTCTCTTTCCAGCTCTCTGGCTGCTGGTGATCTTGATCAAAGCGAAGCGAAGGAGTAGTAAAAGGTTTTTCCCCGGGGTGGATACGGTTGCAAATTCCGTTCCTGTACGTCACTGTGGGAAACAGAACGAAAGGCGCTGTCTAGGTGACACACGGGGCGTTGGAGTGATGAGCTGTTTGCAATAAATCTTAATAAATGCTCACCGCTGCCGCCGTTGTTGCTGCTGTTGCTGCTGCTGCTGGCGGCGGATCATTATGTCTCGTCGTTTATTGTGGAACACTCGGATGGCAGGCGACAGGAAGCAAAAGAACTTAAACCCCTTATACTGAGGGTAAAATATGCTTCGTTAATTTTGAATACGAGAGGGTTATTTGGTTTATGGAAAGCTTTTTTCTATTTGGCACACGAAAAACTCATTTGGAGTTTCGGAATCACAAAGCAATTAGTTTCTCCAGATTAGTTAAATATAGGAAAAATGTCGTTACATCAAAACGCAATTCATATCCTTTTTTGTATATTTTGCATGGTAGTTAACAACATTTCGGGAGTAATAGCAGCAATTACCCGCTCTGATATTAGCGTTTAGTTCTTCAATAGTCTTTGGTTTGCTGACAAACACGTTGCTCTTCAAAAAGCCTCATAGGAAAAAGTCCGACGCCGTCAAATCCTGCGAACGAAGAAGTCACGTATAAGCGCGCAAAGTTTTCGTAGTTGAAGGATTATTTTCAAAGTAATTCAATACAATTTCAGTCCGCTTTTTACGTGAATCGATTCATGGTACAAAATGGCATAGACTGATGTTTCATAATCTGGGCGATTTGTCCAAATCGGCTCAAAAATGACGGAATTATTCAACATAGGTCCTGTCCAAATGACTTACCCTATATTTCCTAATAATTCCGTTTGGTGGATTTGATAATTTTTTTCACAATTTTTTTTATAAATTTTTAAATCTTCACTCTCTTGAATATACTTTAGGACAATTTTATCGGTCATCTAATTCTATTTCTATTTCTATTTCTTACCTAGCGCAACTAGAGTCTCTTTTAAAGCTCTAATTTAAATTGCTTTTGTTGATTGTATCCGGCCTAGTTAATATGAAAGCATTTGAAAGAATTTAGATCCTGTACAACCTAATCAATCCCATGGTAACGGTATCACTGAAGCACTTTTCGTCTATAGTGGCAGTTAAATTGATGGTCTAACTCTATTCGGTATTTTTGAGCTACCTATTACATGAAAGGAGTAGTTTCTACAGACACTCTTGCTTATATGGTTTTAAATTCGTTCTTCTTGCTTTGGAATAAAACCAGCTACAAAGCCTTATGATATCAAAAATTTCCTGTTCATTTTCATTCCTTTTTCATCTAAAAAGACCTTCAATTAGTTGGAGATGTTTTCTTTGTCAATGATCTTGCGGAGGACTTGCAGCTCAACAGTAATTTTTATGCAGCGTAACATTAATGTTTTGCGTCGAAATCTTGTCGTATCCACATTAAAGCATATGTTTTCCAAACAATTCCCAAGTTCTCTCAGATTTTTGAGATACATCCTCGGAATAATCGTATTAGGATATCTGGAGATCATCCATTTTTCTGCACAACTATTAGTCTATGACAACAGAATAATACAG
Source organism: Anopheles darlingi (assembly GCF_943734745.1). Taxonomy (NCBI): domain Eukaryota; kingdom Metazoa; phylum Arthropoda; class Insecta; order Diptera; family Culicidae; genus Anopheles; species Anopheles darlingi. The sequence continues at coordinate 27,178,715 of NC_064875.1, read as the reverse complement.
AAATAATTAGCAATAACCCAATGACACGGATTTGTCATTTAAATCAAGAATGTCAAAAACATGATCCACGCTAATTAATCGATTGAGTGACGACACACCTTATTACAAATTGGTCTCTAGCTGTGTTTTTTGTGTTTGTTTTCACAGTCTTCGAAACGTTATCCCCCTTCTCCATACTTACCAACCTGTAACTCGTCGCTTTTTAGCTAGACCGTTTTTGTCGGCAAATTTCCTCGCCCAGTACAGTACGTTCGAGGAAGATCACAACCCAATGATATCATCCTCAACGATCATCTCGAGCACGTGGTATGGTGTGCCGACTTGTAACCATCCACAAGACGTGGTCCATCCACAAATGGGATGTGCACTTTGCATCGCATGCGCATGAAGGAACCACAAGGATGAAGATGATTACCGCGCGGACCTTCGGTCGTCGAATGAGGATGGTTCAACCCGCGGTGCCGGTTGCATTGCGATGCGACGGAAACCTTCACACCCTCTCCACGGTAGGGGACAGTGCGACGAGACGAGACAGGCCGAAAGCTCGCGCAAAAAAACGAAGCAAAAATGAAACAGCCTTCCTCGGAGGAGGAGGGCCCGGGATCGCGGGTATAATAATGCGCGCAAAGTAAATGATATTTCATTGGCCCGGCCGGGCGACTGGCCACTATGGGCCGGGATTCACATTTCGCATGGCCATAAAGCATGTGCCTGTCATATGATCGCTGCTTGCACCGTGCTATCGCCACGATGCACCCGGTGGTGCAAGCTTGCACCGAACACGGTGTGTGCGAGGCCACAGAGCAGCATAAGAAAAGCAGCTACAGTTACGGTCCCGGCTCATCGCGTGGATCCTTTTCGTCGGCTGGAGAGGCTGTGTAGCAGCGCGCACCCCGCGGGACGACTGCTCCTCGCCTGGTGTTGGAATCATTTTTTATTATCATTACTATTATTACGTGAAATCATAAAATTATAAACATGAGAAGCAAACAACTCTGGCCGCGCGCGCACTCACTCGCATGGTCGTCCACCGTCCGTCCGTCCGTCCGTCGGTTTGAGGCCGTATAAGTCGTAAGAAAAAACCGATTTCGCTACGCCATCGTCCCACACCCTTAATTGACCGAACCCCGACTGCGCCACCACGACGGGGACTTTGCAGCCCCGGCGGATCGGTACGAGGGGCTGCCACAGAGAGTGGCCTTTTTTGTGTGTGCCTCCACCGGGGTAGGCAAGCCAACACAATGCTCGATCGCCACAATCAGCGTTGGCTGCGGAGGCTGCGGGGTTCGCAATTTGCTTCGCCTAGAATTAAGATGGGTGTAGTACGTACGATGCATGATGCCGATGCATCTAGTTTTATCGTCGCACGTGAAGCTGAGCCCGCAGCTTCAGGTGGTGAGCTCTTTCGTAATGAGCACACTAATTGGCGGTTCAGCAGCAACAGCAGCGCCCATATACCGCATTCATTGCGTTGCGATGGCAACGAGGACGAAGACGACGCGTCATTGCCATTATTGACAAATCTGTGCTAGGTCATAAAAGCGTAAGATAAGCAGGAAAAGGGTAGGAGGATGCTTTAGCTCGAATGCTGGTTGTTAACAGACTTGACTTTACCACCATAAAGCATAAAATAGGCATAAATCTTTTAGAATGTTCTCGAAATCATACTGCAATGACTCTACTTAACACCATTTGGTTTTTGTGAACGTTACATCATTTGAAGAGGTACAAATGGAACATAAAATGTTGATCAATGAAGGAGACTTTTTGTGTTGCGATCCTTTAAATAAACATCTGTTCCTTTATTTCATTTATCAGAATTCTAAAAAAAATTGCTTCAATTGGAGGATTGGAATCTTCAAGAGAACAGCTAACCTATAACGACGCTAGCAGTTCAATACATGTTTTTACGATGGGTAGACAAATATTTTCTTCCATGACTGCCACTTTCTTACAGTTCTTAAATACTATTTATAAATTGCTTTCAGAAAAGATTCCATTTGTTCTTAATAGTGCTATATAACCAATAAATGCATGCCTGCTCCACGTAGAAAAACGTGCTAAGATAGAAGCCAGTTGAACGATTGACATTAGAAACGATTATGGGACCAAATCGTCACAATCTTTACTTTAACACACACAACCGCACAAGTACTTTACCTACTAAATTCAATTTTAATTATTGTCTTTATCGTTTTTCTAAGCCTCAAAATGAATTGTATACTAGTTTTGTTTGTTTCTTTTCAATATTGTAAGAGAAAACATAAGTATTTTGTTTGAAGTATTCCGAGATTCTTCACATAAGCGTCGCGATAAGACCAAAAACTGTAAGTGTAGAGCTTTTACTCTACATCGAGAGCTTCTGGTACTGCTATAAAATATCTACTGATGTTTTGTTTATATGGTTTCTTGCTTAGAAAAGCAGTTTTCAATTCGATCAAACTTTGCATAAATATTAATTTCGATAACTTCTTGTCTTAGGAACATTGAGAAGCTTCTCTTAAGCTTAAAAAGAATTGCATTCAATAATATCGTTTGCATTGCATCGCCTAAAGCGTTTCTCGGCATTCAACACTGCATTATACTATTTGCAACTGCAACAATCAACGTGACACACCCATCGCATTCTCTCGTCAACAAAGATTCAGCCAAATTGTTGACATCTTGGGCTCAGCCGAACGGCAGGCGAGCGATTAAAAATTTCCTATCACTACGCTGCCCACTGGAGGGAGGAGGGAACCTTTATCATGTGCATGCCTCCAGGTCGTGCGAATCCCGAATCCTATTCGGAGAATCGATAGCCCACCAGCAAGCAAGCAAGCAAGCATAGAACATTCACGATTTCAAGTTCCCTCCCACCTTCCTCTGCTGATGATTTTGCAAATCAAATGTAAAGCATTTGCTCATCCCTCATCCTTTCACACACACACACCAGACTGATGTACGGTTTTTCGTTTGTTCAATCCGCCGGACACACGGCCGGCACCACGAACACGAAACTGTCAAACGACGACGGCGACGTTGAGGTGACTTCAGGCCGGTCATCGGTCTCCGGCACCCGCACGACAATATGCAGGCCACCGGGGAATGCGGGAGGGCTGCATGCGTCGATTGGCCGGCAGACCACACCACTAGAGGGTTGCCAGTGAAACCCGATAATGTATTCTAATGAATTCCATTTTACAATTTCACCAACGTAATGTTTAATTAACTTCGACGCTTCAAGTGTGTAACTCAAGACGTCCGAGGCTGCTGCTGCTGCCGCTCCGTTTCGATCGAGCGAGGGAGAATATATTAATCAAATATGTAGCAACCGCATCGTGCCATCACCACCACCAGCAGCAGTAGTACCGGCAACAACCGGTCGGTCACTGTCGGTTGGTCAGTTGTCGGTGGTACATTCGGCTTAACGATAACGATATGGGCGAGCAACGAATCCAATTCGCTCGGTACCAAGGCTGGGCGAAGGGGGATACCGAAGGATTAAAATTAAGTCGAACACTCGGAGACACACGTAAGCTTGACCAACGAACCAGCATCTCTCCTAGACAACGACATGCATGTCATGCTACGGGGCCATTACTTGAACGATCCATCCGTCCGCCCATTCCGTCGTCATGACATCGAAAGGGAGAGCAAACTGAAGACAAAATAACATATTAATGTAATCACATCTAACAACTTGTTATCAGGGGGTTTGAGCTCGTGGCCCCGCCGGCTCTCTCTCTTTCATTCACTCCTCGGCTCCTGCCAGGAACGGGTCCGGTACTGGCGCCTTGCCCCGCGTCATTCTAGCTAATCTTTCGACGCACCTGATTGAACACGCAACCCATTGGCTGACCAGCCGGGGGTTGGCATCATCCGCGCGGCTTCTGGCAGGGATTGTTATGAAAAGATAACGAACACTCACACGAACGCTTCGATCACTATCCTTGCTCTCTAATACACAGCTGCTTTTTGGGATGCTGCCCGCGGTGATCTAAACACTTTCCAATGAAGCCATTAATGTTTGGACGAACGCTACTGCTGCTGCTGCTGCTGCTTTGGCTTTTGATAATCATTGTTTTGCGTCCGCTCCGCTGCGTCGCATCGCAGCACTACAGTGTTATCAATGATGAGCGACACGACGCGAGGCTCGCGACGCGATTAAGAAAGGCAGGGAATTCCCAACAACTAAACAAAGAAGCGAACGAGCGAGCGAGCGCCGTCCGTTTTACGCGGAGATTACGTTTTGGAATCAGCACCCGGCCTGCTTGGACCTTTGGTAGACATTTTGGTTGGAAACCACGGAGCGCACAGATCAAGCGCCGGCCGGCGATCGTCCAAAATGTGGCAAGATGTGCGCTGACTGATCAGAAACTGTGTGTGTCTGGTGGTATAAGAGTTATCAATAGGGCACGGTAACATTGTCTGCTTGATAACACACTCTACCCGAATTCGGTGTTCTTTTCGCACAACAACCGATAAGCATTGGTAGTGCAAATGTTACGACAACTTCCGTAAAGGAAAACATGTCCGTCGTCAAAAACATGTGCAAACTGTGAGGTTTTGATGTTAGCGAAGATGATTTGTAAAATGGGGATTCAAATTCGATTACCTTCTTCTCTCAGTGCTGCATACAATGTATAAATACCTAAGTATAGATACTCACCGATAACGATTAAACTGATCATCAATTTACTAATATCGCATCGCATCCATTAATTCTCCGTTTCTCTCGTTCCGAACTCATATCTTGCAGCACATCTACATAACGCCGACCGACAGCTGCTACTGCAACTTCCCGGGCAGAAGATCCCGATGCCGATTGGTGGAAGTGCATGGAAGCAAATCCAGCCGTTCCAGTTGAGAGTAAGGGAACCGGTATCGCATTATCCCGTCCACCCCTGCTCCGACGCTGTCAGCTGTGAGTTGCGCCAGCCACGAGCCCCGACACTCCCGACCAGCATCAGGGAGCCACTATTGACTACCTTCGGGTTCGTCGGTTGAAGCAGCAGCATCCAGTTCAGTCTGCCTACGACCGCGAACGGATGAGCATCGTGTCGTGCCTGGACACGGTTTCGCTGTTACATAGTTCTTCGGTTCGTTTCGTCGTCTCGGAGCGCCGGTCTTTGTGCTCACGAATCACATTGTTAAAGAGTGGTGTAGTGCTATAGCGAAGCCGCCCGGTAGACAGATCGGCTAGCAGCAATCGGCTTATCGAACGAACGATCAACGGTTCCGGTCTGTGACAATCCTGCTGACGCCTGATAACGGCATACGGTGGTACCGTAGGAACACAGCCGCCTGCATATCGTCAGTGCATCGTAAATCGATCGGAAATAGAACAACAACTACTGATTACACTGATCTGATTAGGAGCGAACGTGATCGCCGTGACAGGAAGGTACCTAGATCCCTCCTTCAATTGTGAGTTCCGTGGGTGATAAGTGAGTTTGATAGTGATGCAGTGTGGCGTTTCCTGGTAAAAAAAAAGGCAAAGCACTTCGTATGTCGATATAGCACGTGATCATTTGTTTATTCGAGCGATTCCGAAGTCCTTACCAGCCTACTACGCTCTCGTCGTTAGCTGATTGCGATTCACTGAACTCCTCTCAAGTAAGCAACTTCAAAACAGAACAATTTGGACTGAACTACTAGATTAAAATGCCCATTTCGTTTAAGCTTAGATAACTATTGGTTTCTGTTTATCCTGTTCCGATCTAATAATGTCTAATGTCAACGAACTTACAAACAAGGGAAACATGCAACTGTTATAAAATTTTAAACCACAACAATAATCGAATTACCAACGTTACATTAAATTGTTCGTAAGCACAAAAGCGGAATCAACGCCGGTCGCTATCCGCGTGGCAATATGCGACCATTTCACCGCGACCATTGCCAGATCGCGATAAAATAACTGTAAACTCGAACAGAGCTATTAAGAAGGATGTACTAGCCCCGGCCGCTCGGCCGTAACCCGTAACATACCCACCATTTGCCGACCACCAAATGCAACAACCTCGAAGCTCAACCCGGGTGAATCAGATTAGATCGCAACCGCGACCGTGCCGTGTGCCGGCTTGCGGCCCGACGCAGCCCAGAAGCGTGATCGCGGTTTCTATTTCAAGCTCCAGCTCATAGGTCCACATGTTTCGGGACCACAGGCGCACACACACAGCTTCCTAGATCCGTTTTAATCGGCCATCTACACCTTCCCAATGGGCCCCTTTTTTCCTCGGCCACCCGCTCACCGGTCGTCCTGTCCGTGAACCTGGTGAATCGGGCTCTCCAATACCCGATATATCACCACACCGTCCCGAAGAACCAGCCCGGACCGGAACGCGATCGTCTGCGACGAAGAGAGTTCGCTTGTCCGAAAACCCAAGGCCTACTTTTCATCAACGGGGCAGTGCTTCGATTCGACTGACCCTGAGACGCGCCCGTTGGCGGAAAGGACGGCCTTAGCGGCCGTGCCTCTCTCACGACATCGAATGCAGCTTCTGCTGCCGGGGTCTCTGATTAATGGAATAGATTTAAACTGTTCGATTCGAACCGTTTAATTAGTTTCGCCAGACGACGGGACGAGGGCCACAGGATGGAGGTATACGACGGTTATAAGCCCTCTATCTAGGCCAGTCGATTTATCCAACCGTCGTAGACGTAGATATCGCACGACCCCCACGGAAGATGTGAAGAAGCCCGACGGCCAATGTGGTGGATCCTTCGGTTTGAATCCATGCGGCGAGATAGATTGATGATACCTAGGCAGACTGCTGCTGGATCAAGCCTCCAAGGGCCACAACACCACTCAGGGCAGCGTCTATGCCAGCGCTGGAATGCAGGAAATGAATAATCACCGTTCGGTGCGCGAAAAGTTAAATCACTATCGCCAGGAAATCGCCAACGAGGTGCGATTCGGAATTCGGTTAGACATTGTTTCTTGGCGATGGTTGTTTACTTTGTAGAAACGTTGCTCGCAGCGTGTGGCGTGCGATCGCAGGGGGGTACGGTATTAAATATCTCTGTCTAGTTTCATATCTTCGATCAAATGCTCTGCGTGCCTAAAATTCCATGTGTTGGGGCTTTTAAGCTGAATTTCAACTACGGCAACAATGGCTAGCAATAGAATATGATGGGTTAACACCTCCTTAAAACAACAAAATCCTTCGTTGACTCAAGAGTTTCGTTGTTTATAGAGCCACAGGTGGTCGACAGCATTATGTGGAGAGCATTTTTTAGACATACAATCTCGCCGATGAATAATAATACTGGAATCAACAAAACACAACCACAACATCCTAGCTGATAGCGTTTGATTCCGCACTTTTTATGTTTAGCAATCTTTTCAAACGTGGTTATTAAGATTTGTTCCTTCAATTTTACGCTACCTGAAGCTACGCACCACCCCAGCGCCGGAACAATTAATCATGCTTGTCCATCCGGAGCTCTCTGTTAGGTGCAGTGTTATACCTTAATCTAATCAAAAGCGTAATGCATCCCCAACTAACGATCGCCACTGACGACAAATGCATCCTTCGGCTTTCCGGAGCACGTGCACCACGGATAGGACAAAAACCACCCCTGTCCCTGTGTAATACATTCGCAATCACTGCTCCCGTCTCGGCCACTGTTAATCTTACCTCAAAGTAGCGAAGAGGGACAATTAATCATTGCAGCGGCTTTCATGGCATCCGATTTATCACATAGCTGGAACGCGTGCAGCGAGTGACCCTTCTCAAGTCGGTTACGATCTCGGATGGGTTTTGATTGGCAAATCGCTCATTAGTAGCAAACGACAGCAACAACGGGGAGGGTGAGGGTCGCTGAATGGGCCCACTTTCGCACAACGACATGCATGTCATTGTTTGCCCATGAGTGGCGTAACGTTTGCCTGCACCATTAAAACCGATAGCACATTGTGGTTCAATCCGTTGAGGCAATTCGCTGTTCTCGATCTCAATCTTAGGTATCCATGTTAGTTTCTGGCTAGGAAAAGTTGCTATTTGAGAACAGAACAGGCTATTGACATATTCCTATGAAAACTCTTGGTATATTTATAACCTCAAGAACTTGTCTTCTATTAAAAATGGCTAAAAAGTGTACCATAAAAAATCCAAACATCGCTAATTGATGCTCTAAGCCAAGTTTTCTTTCATTGTAAGTACATTTATCTTCGGTCTATTTAATAATTCAACCAAAAAAGCAACAAAAAATAGTTTTTTTAACATATATAATGACGGGCGAGCCGTATGTTTATAATAACAACAAAAAATAGTTGACATGTCCATTATATCGATATCGAGTAGGTGTCTTTGTAAGATACGTTTGGAGATGGAAGCTGTTGGTGAATCGCCAACAGGTACCATTGGATTCGCAGAGTTTTCCTTGAACATACAACCATATTAAAAGGCCAAATGAGTTCCAATCGTCTCAAATGCTTGCAGATCATAATTGTGTTGTTTTGACGAATGGAACGTAATTCCATCTAGCTGAAAAACAATTTGTTTAGATATTTCGAAATTTCCTTTAACCCATACCAAAACGCGATTCTTTAAAGCATAGATACAGACTTCGATATTCATTTAACCACTGATTTTTTTTAATAAATTTGAGGCACTTGTAAACAATTGGCAAGAAACTGCTTCAAATATAACTCCAATGAGATTGTTAGTAGGAAACTTCAATTTTACTTTCTCACAGTTGCGAGAATTTAATACTTGAACGACCGTCAATAGTTTCTATAAATTGTAACTCTCGATATATGCGTACATTTTACTGTACAAATATCATTTACAACATACTTTTTAATACATGGTTCTCGAACACTACAATACATCTTACTAGACCAATACCTCTAGTACTAGTGTTGAAAAAAAACAAAAAAAGTTTATGCAACAATTTTGTATTTTTTTATGAGCCACTCTGTATACCTGGCATTTGGGCGTAGAATAGACTTGTTATCCTAATCGCTAATAATTGATTGCAAACACAGCAAATGCTCACCCATTCTTATGCAAATCATTGCCCCTAATCACATTATTGGCATTATGCAAAATGTGAACACAATACGCATCAAAAAAGAAACCACTCGTCACTCGTCACACGAGGCCGCCGTTTTGCATTAACTAAATAATGTAGTACATGCCAATCACATCGGTATCGTTTTCCTCGGTTCCCCTGGCAACCTATCGCAACCTCATCTAGCCCTAGAAACGTGCGTCCAATCTTTGCGCGCCCGCGCATGCTACGCTCTTCTCTACACCTTCTCTAACAAGCTGGTCTGGCCTTCGAAGCAAATCGCGAACTCTCGGGAACGCGTGTGGGGCTGGTGGTAACATGTAATTTCTGCGCACCTTCTCAACTCCCTTTCCCTCCCGCGTTATGACGAAAGTGTTTGTTCTACCATTGTCCTCTAGTCGTGCACAGTGGTGCATTGTAGCACCTTTCGCGACTTCGTTTGATTGACAGCGCGGTCCCGAGGTGGTATCCAGGGGCAGCGCAGCACAGCACAGCGGCTGCATTCGTCTCCGATGTCAATCCCTCCACAGCATGTAAACCCCATATTTAGGGGACTACGTTTTGGAATTAATGATAACGGCTCTCACCTCTCGACTTCGCAACACACACACACGCAAACATGGCAAGAATCGTAAAGCGTCATCGACCAAAAGGAAGGGAGGATATTGGATTTAAGTACATTTCATTACGACTTCGACTTGCGCTCGCCTTTGCATTCGAGCATTCAACAATGCACCCTCCCCAGTGACAGGTATAGGGGTCACAGTGGGCAAAATTTGCACAATAATGCCACTGACGAGTGCATGCTGCGTGCATATATGCTCAATGGCCGGTGGTGCGGATTCGTAACGGAGATTAAGATAATAGCTTACAGTGGCGCTGGCGGCAATGGCGGTTTGGAGGAAGGTGGGGTAACACTGTCTATAATTAGCATTTTGTACGATTGATACTTTATGACGACAAGACATGATTAGTCCGGCGGCAAAACCGGACATGTTTGTCGTCAGCCATTTGATACGTCACGCCATCACGGGTATGTCGCATGCGATATATTGGCTGCAGTTTTGGTGACGTATTAAATTTAATTTAATTTTCGAACCTCCTTCTCCTGACCAAACACACACACAGTGCATGTGTATGGACGCTAAAAAAAGGGGAAATTGAAGTACCCGGACTTGGAAGAGTAGCCATCTTCGATGTCCGCACTGCCTGGTCATAAATCTTACAGCGTATCAGGGTCGCCAGCGAATGTTAGAGAGAGAGAGCTCCTTCGCGGAATCTCGGAATCTCCGCCAACTCCGACAGTCATTTTGCATCTTTTATTGGCGCCCTGGTGCATTAGAGTGGATGTGTCATCGTCTGACGTCCCTTAACGGCAATAAAATCGAAGCAATAAAATCGAGAAAATGGTAAGATCGTTGTTTATTAGAAATCCGGCACATTTCCTGACCGAACCGCTTGCCATCAAAGTGACCGCAGGTCGGCCAACTCCTAGTTCGTGATGACGATGATTTTTGCGTATTGCCGTTACTTAATGCACATGGGTTTTGCAAATCAATCTTTTTCTCAACTGCACAACCATTTCCTGCTTTCATGGCCCCTAAGGAATGCTCCTTTGGCTACGCTCCTTCACGCGCCTTTTTGGGATCGCGCATCGCGCAACGATCGGCTCCGCTAATGTTATTAAACAATTACCGTCAAGCATGGGTGCGATTCCCACTCCCGGTTTGGCGATTGACAAGCGGACATGGCTCCGAAACGCGAAAAACGTTCATTCAATTATGGCCATTCTGGTCTGGTCTTCACGGCACAAGCACACACACACACACACACACACACACACGATTCCCACATGAGGAGCGCCCGATCTCGTCTTTATCGTTGTCGATCAGTCCCGCGCAATAAGGGGGCTATGATGAAATAAATGGAAGCATTTAATCAACCATCAAGACTTTAATTGTCTCCGATCGAGCGCTTGCTTATGGAGTGAAGCATCTTGGCTTTTGGCAAACCCTTTTACACACCGCTCGTTGATGCTGATGCTGCTGCTGCTTGATGCTCGTGCGAAATTGATGCCGAAAGCGATTCTTGTCCGTTGGTTCGAACACCGCCGTTCGCATGATCGTGCGGATCGGAGTTGAAGTTCGTAGGAGGCTTTGGATTTTAATTAAAAACGATGCTCGACTGTAAATCTCGCGACTTAAAGGAATAATGGACGAAAGGTGGTAGTAGGATTAATGTTGAAATAGTTTGCAATGCGCATTCGTAGACCTCGTTCAGCCTTCTACCTATGCCAAACTTGCATCTGCCTATAGCAAGCATAAACTATTAGGAAACCCGTTTAACCAACAGTTTTCTGCCTAACGTCCCTTTTGGGTTGATCGCCTCACATGCTAATATGAAGCGTGGCTTATGAAAAATGCATAATATCACCACCCCCGTGCATGGAATGCTTGGTGACCAATCGATAGGATTTATTTAGTTGGAGTGTGCATGCTTCCGTTTTGAATTATTCATAGTTCTTGCGCAACTATAATCATATTGGTAGCAAATTGAATTTAAATGGTTAAATCGATTACGAGAATCTATGCGTTGGTAGACAAAGTTCTAAGAAGTCAGTATGCAACATCCTACAATGTTTCTCTTCCACAAACGTGCTTGTTGGGCTGGAGCTACATGCAGCTAAGCGGTTGGAAACAACGTTCTACGTATTAGTTTTTTTTTATTGCTACGTCGTTCAAATTCTTAACGTTAACGAAACTCATTTTAACGTGTCAAGTTGTTCGAGTTGATTAATGGTCTTTGCAATCCTGAGCTTTCGATGTAAACCATTTTAACTAGAAGCTGTTGTAAGTTCATACTTAAGTCAAACTTGTTAAAATCTACTAAAACATGAATACATTGTTTCTGCTAACCATAAGGTTACCCAAACGAACAGTATGTTCTAAAGCTAAAGCTAAAGCAAAACTCGGCTACTGGACGCTGTTGAAACTCTGCTACACGAGCGATCAAGGCACGTGCTGCTCCTCTTGAATAAAAAACTGGAAGAAAATGAAGCCTCCTGTTATACCTCAAACGTGGCTTACAGATAACATAATATTTTTGGCGGAGACATTTTCGGTCTCTATAAGCATTTGTACTCATCATGTAAGCTACGTTGATCGCTTTCAACTCCATTTACAGAGACCTATTTTGCAACACTGTGCCCTCGAATTTATAATTTCATGGAGTGAGACTAATTCTAATATAACAATAGACATACGATTACTGATAATATTCACTGTTATTTAAAACCTAAAACAACAAACTGTAGCTTTTAACATCAAAATATACAGATTTTAAAACCAAAATATAGATTTTTTTTCATAAAAGAAATCTTGGCTTTGAACCGAATATTTAATATCGATTTTTTATCTTATCGATTTATTCGATTAGACATCTATGCATCGAAATAATGCATTAGAAAATTGTTCTATGAAAATCTTATTTGTCTAATGCTGTGGAATTCCTACGATTGATCATATTTAAAACAAAGTAACTAACATTTAGTAATCTGTTGTTGTTGCATGTTCACAGATGTAAATGTGTTACATGTTCAGATTATTGACCTAATACCTAAACTGATTTCTAGGCAACTTCCTCTGAAGCAAATGCATTCCCCCATTAACCTAGAACTCCACAAATCACCGACCACCAATCGCAAACCGTCATTAAATGAAACCTACTTTGAACGTTTGTTTATGCTAAATGAAGAAATCATCACGAAAGATCGAACAGAACCTTGCTAATCTGTTGCTGGCCATGGCCATTGTTTCTTACAATGTTGTCCCTTACCCGGTGCACTTCCGCACCTTGGCACCGTACCGTGGCATGGCATGGCGTACCAAAGCGACACAACACAATCCATCATCGGTGGAAACCAATAGGGAAAAGGTTGATTGCGTGAACGCGCCGTCGCGGCCGCCACAATGCCGTCGAAGTGGCATCCAAACTCCGGGATGAGCAGTAATGATGTGCAGTTTGCGTTGTTTGTATTATGCCATCATCGCCCTCCTAGTCGCAGCATCTTCGCAGCCGACGGTGGACAAAACAGTGTATCGGAGGAATCGGAGTTTAGCCAAGCGAAGAAGGATGCAGGCACCTGAAGACCCGGACGAGAGAGTGAAGCAATAGAAACAAAACTCCTCCATGAGTGAAGCGGGTGAATTATGATTTCTAGCGGCAATCCATAGCCGTCCATTTCCTCCTTCTTCTCCTGTCCCCCGTTTGCGATGGGTTGTCCATCATCAGGCAACTCTCGATTCGAGCAAACGATGACGACGACGAAGACGACGGCGACGAACCCCAATGAGCCTGTCACCTCCTCTAGCGTTAGACGATCGGATGGTCCAACGATCGAGAGGAGGTGCACCGAGAAGGCACCGAGGTGGTTCACTATTCCGCCATGGTACCGTGGTCGGCTTGCCCGCTGCGCGGTGCGCGTTTATCATTAATCACCATCATCTTAGACCGCGAACCGCCCGGACCTCGCCCCATCGACAAAGGGTTGGCAAAGGACATTCATTCAAACACACCACGGCGATCGCTAGGCACAAAAAAGGGAGGGAGGTGTGGCCGCTCAAACTCGGCGGGATGGCCACGCGATCGCGCGTCTCGTTGGTTTGTCCCACGGATTCAATGTGTAATCTGTATAATTTAATCAACCATCACACAACGCATTATGACAGCTGGGGATCCGCTCCGAGCGCGGGGAGAGCGCGAGAACAGGGAGAGGAAGGGCCATTGTAGCATAAAATGTCAAAACCACCAGCCAGCCAGGATCGAAAGCCAACCGCTGTGCTGTGCTGCGTGTGCAGTGTGGCCTTCGATTCGTCGTCCGACTATTGATGCGACGATCACGGCAGGTGACGCTCAGTGGGGAGTTTGCATCATCATCATCATCATCATCATCAGCAGCAGCATGATCATCGATCGCCATCGGAGTCTCTGTCATCCTCGCACCCTAATCTACATCGCTCTATCACTCTCTCCATCACTCTCTATCTCTATCGTTGTATGTGTGAATCATTTTTCGTCACTCACTTTGCCTCATAACCACCGGGCACATGATTAATCAAAACATCAAATCAAACACCCCCTGGGGGGGACGGCCCCGGATCCTAAGGGTGGTCATTCACGTGGTTCTCCCGGGGCTACTCAGCGTTGCGCTTTGTTTGGTCGCGACACGAGTCGACACGTCAAGATCGGTATCTTATCCAAAAGGACTTTCTCCGTTTTCTCCCCTCGTCCAAAGCACAGACACGCAGACCGACACAGGAAGTGGTGGAAGACAGCACGACACACACGCGGCTCGTCGCAAAGTAGTGACCCGATCGGAACCCGATATCGCGCCAATCGATCACACCCAAGAGCTCCGCCGGACAAAGGGGAGGAGGGTGGTGAAGACAATCCACTTCCACAATGGTACTGGTGCTGAACGGAATCATACAGGATGAGCGGCCGATCAACACCCATGCGCTGTTCCTGGAACATCCCGTCTACCGCGAGATGGCCACACAGCTACTTTCGATTCCGACCAAAACGGTAAGTTGCCTGTCTCTCTCCCCCTTCCTGGGGTGCTCTTCAAGAATCTAGATATCTAATGATGTCCATCCTCTCTGTTCCTTGTTTTTTGTCTTCTCGCTTTAGGTCGGAGCACCGGGGTTGCTGTATGTTTGTCAGCGAGAAATGGCGGCTGTCGCACCGCACGATCGAAATGTGAACATTATCGGCTCGGACGATGCCACCACATGCATCATCGTTGTCGTGCGGCACTCAGGTGAGGAAACGCGTGAAGTTTTGTTTTTGCGAAAGAGTCACTGTAGCGTATGTTTGAAACTTGAGGTTCATAACGGATAAAACTATTCAATCTTGATTCTGCTTGTCGCAAAGTCGCAGCGAGTAGGGCCACCATTGGAACGTTGTTCAATCAAAAGCTGTATTTTATTATCAACAGTTATAATTTATCGCAATTCGCTCAATTCAACCTCCCTATAGATCATACTATGGCAGTTTTGCAATCTTTAAGCAACTTAGCCCAGGATAAATTGGAAATGAATTCGCTTTGGCTTACCAGAAAAGAAACATTCAATTTCTACTAGTATTGATTGAATGAATGAATGAAGAGTATTCCGTTCATTAACAGTGATTAAAGACCTATTTTTAACCTTTTTAAGGTTAAGGTTTTAAGGCTTAAACGAGCCGTATATTTGTTTAAAGAATCATATTTGAAAGCAAATAACGCAAATATCTTAATTATTATAATTGAAAGCATATAACATTAACCATTATTGAAGTAAAAATACCATGAATCTAGTACAACAAGAGCAGCGTCAAACAAAATCAGGAACGCGCATCATACAAATGAATGCTTATGCTTGTGATTCTATGCTTGTACATGGAAGTGAAAGTAATTAGAAGCAGAGCAGTACAGGAATAGTATCTACTTCCTTCTAGTTACACGATAAAATTGAATTAACGATAGTTATATCAATGCTTGGTGTAAACACAATACCAATCAAGTGAAAAGAAATCGTTTTTAAATGCTTGAATGATTCGATAATTATTTGCGCACTACTCCTTCCAATTGCAGGTTCCGGCGCAATTGCGTTAGCACATCTCGACGGAAGCGGCACCGATGAAGCCGTTTCGGCCATGGTCACCCGCGTCCAGGAGCTCGCCTTCGGCTATCCGGAGGGACGTATCGAGCTGCAGCTGATCGGTGGCTTCAGCGATCCGCAGGGCTACGCCGAAGATCTCTTCGGTACCATTATGCGTAAGTATCTCGCGAATCGTCACGATTGCCGTGCGAATGAAGCGATGATATTAAACCAACGCCCGTTTTTGACACGATGCAAACATACTAATAGAAAACCGAAGGTGTTGCTCAAACCTCACTGGGATGGGTGATTTATTTCGTGACCAAATCTTACATCACGACGACGACGACGACGCGTCTCTTTCTCATTACGCCGCTATTGCCGCGAGCGGCGCAAAAGCCGTGGCCACACGGGGCGAAAACCCTAGCGCAAACGAAAAAATTAATGCCAAAACGGTTTCGCTTAACCCTTACACGCTGTCAAACTTTTATACGTCCGCGGACTTTTTCGCTGAACCCTTGACGCTATCGAACGCTTTATTTACGAAAATGTAGGTTCTTTTCGTATTGTTTTTGCATTTTTAATATAAATATAACAGCAACAGCAACAATATCGTTAAAAACTGCAAAATTTATTCGGAAATCAACTTCAGCGGCCAAAACACAGATGAAAACAATACGTTTGACATTTCGGCATAAATTTTCGGGTTTTTACCCCTGCCACACGAAGCGAAAACATTTTGGCATTAATGTGCAAATTTGCGCGCAAATTTTCGCCCCGTGTGGCCACGGCTAAAGAGTTATCGTTTGGCCGGTCAGAGGGCGCACTCGGTTGACGGGTGTAGGCACGGTGACCGTAAAACTTTATTGCAAACCTATGGTGTGCCCTCGAGTGCGAATCATCTTCTCTTCGATCTTCCGAAAAGTGTGATTCACTTGCTCCCTCCTCAATGGTTCATTACGAGCGCGGCGCGATAGTCAAAGTGCCGCTGGCAGAAATGGCGAAATCGGAACTCTTGGTTTGAATATTGGTTGAGGCATTTCGCGTTACGAGCCGCCATCATGCGCGCACGGTACACGCCTTACTTTCGCCACGAATGTTTCCAAGCCACAATCATCATTCTTTCTTCGCCATCACGACCGCGCATCTCCCGTCTCACATGCCCGGCCATCGCCTACTATGAGAAGTAGGGCTACATGACCATAAATGTGGTTAGCTAGTTTCTGCAACAGCGGAGAAAAAAAAAGAAACACCGAAGCCTTTACAAGTTGGTAAGGCGTCCTAATGCTGAATGCCAATATCTGCTACGGGGCCGTTTTTGTGATCTGTCTAAGGCACATCCCTGCTAGCTCCTTACCATTTCGCACCTGCTCCACCGGATCGCATCGGACCATGCTGTACTCGATCATTTAATGGATGGTTCAGTTTCGGTTTGTGCCTTCCCATCCGCCATCGGCAATCTAGGAGGACTCCAGGGAAATGGAAGAGAAGGAAGGAGTAGGAGGTAAAGGTAAAAAATCGAAGATTTATTAGCGAGCAATGAAAATTTATTAACAAATAAAACATGCTGACGGGCCCCATCCAAGAGCGCGATGGATACCGTGAAACTTTCCTCCCGGAGAAGAGAAATGGCTCCGGGGCTAAATGAAGCTTGCGAAAACATGCATCGGTTAGAGGTGCTCGGTTGGTGCATCTTTGCGGAAGAGATTTCACCCTTCATCTCAACCGCCGTCTGGCCGTCTGGCGGTCTCTGGTTGGAAGCAAAAGAGGAGAGATGGACCATACCAAAGCAATGTATCCTCCCATAACCCCCTTTTTGCGATACGATGTGAGTACAGCGAGTAGGGATAGACCGACTCGCCTATGGTCACCCGAAAGCGACCCTCTCCTCGCGCCCTGCCACAGCCCACAAAATCAATCTCCTCCTCCGTAATGCTTGGTCAAATTTTAATGATGAGACAAAGGTCCGGCACGGTTCCCATAACTATCTCTCGACGTACAGTCGCCTTTTGTGGGATACCAAAATCAAAACCACTCGGGGGACGGGTGATGAGGACGATGTTATCAAAATTGATGATGGGGAAAGATTAGATAACACCATTAGTTACTGTTTTTGGGAGGATTCTTTTTCTTTTTACATTTTGAATCTTGCGTCGCACCGGTAGGGTGATCCTTTTTATGTTCGGTATCCGTTCCCAGTGCTTAACTGACCACATCCTCGCTAGTGGCGTAATTCGAACTCCAATGGGTGTCCAACATGTGCCGATGGTGGTGTCTACCGTTTCGTGGGTCATGTGTGTCTTTTGTGTGATAAAATAAACTATCGGTTCCGCTCATTACGGGGAGAGAGGGCTTACCGGTTTTTACCGGTGATTGCGATGGTATTATTTTCGGGAAACAAATAATCTCTGGGTTTTTACAGTTCGAAGCAGCCTTTTCTTTCGATATCTTTGTTATGATATGTCTAAAGTAAGATTTTTGTGTTGTACATGTCTTCTTTCCATTCATAACGGATTTTTGTTGGTTCTATTTTAATTTTTAAGGGGTAGTTTGCACCAATACCATAGTCCTATCATCAGTTTTCGCAAGATCGTTCAATTTCCATAAATTTCCCAAACTTAAAAAAGAGTTAGTAATATTTATTTCTTCCCTTTAATATCACTGATAGATATTACTAAATTATACTGATTAAATAAAACATTTGAAAAGACCACTTAATACATAATTGATAATCAATCCTAAAAGTAACTATGGTTTAAATGATTCAGGTATTTAGATTTTTTTTAATTAATATAATTAATTGCGTAATGAATGTACACAGCTTCACAAGTTATGATTAAATTAATCGCTTTGCAAACCATCTTGAAACAAGAGGCTTTTGCACTTCAACGCACTGAACGCACCTTCCTGCAGCTGGCCTGTGCCATTACACACATTAGCCTAATGCGCGGTATGAGTAGTCAAGACAACGACTAGTTGCGCCCACTGGATGGTGTCATCTTATAAATCAATTAATAAGCTAACTATCGCCTATCCTTCTAGAAGGCGTGTCCAGTTCGTAATTCCACACGTAAACAGACAAATAGTCATGCTATTGGCAGGTTAGCCGTTGTTGTAACGCAATGCCTTGGTCCTCCGGTACGTTATTCATTACGCTCAGCGCACACTCCTAGTTGCGAATCCCATTCATCATCCTCCGGCATTCCGTTCGGATCGTTCACGATCTTATCCGCTTCTTCAAACCAGCACACACGCACGCATGGCACGACGATTCCCTTTTGAGGAGACCCACTGTCCAGTCGCCCAAGCAGCCTCGCGTGTGTGCTGCATGAAATTTAATTATAGTGATTGTAACATCTCGTAAATTATAATTGACCATCGGGAGACCACCACACTTGTGCGACGAGCATGGTGACCACCAGCGGCATCAAATGGCATGCTGCTGCTGCTGCTGCTGCTGCTGCTGCTGCTGCTGCTGGCCGGCATGTTCGGGTTCGCCGACGTCGCGTCGGCAACAGCCCCAACCCCATTCATCTCTATTCATCACCCTTGTGACCGGTCATCGCCGGTGCTGCTTATCGAGGCTCTTAAAGAAGTGTTAATCACCCTTCTCGTAAGAGAGTATCCTCGTGTTCCCTTTTATCCATGGCCATTAATCGACACTTTCATCCTCGTTCAACCATACTGCCCAGCGTATTTCTTTCTTCCTTTAATTGAATGAAAAATAATTCACCCAATTGAACATGCCGGTACAATCCCAGAGCAAACCCGAAGAAAACACAAGACCCTTCCCGGGCCGGCCAAAAGAATGAGTGTCATGTTTTGAGCGAGAAAATCGTTGTTTCAAGTGCACTTACAAGGCGCTGCCATGAAGTGTACAGCTGGTCAATGTTGCTGGTGCTAAGGGAGGAGATCTCGTATGAATGAATGATCTTGCTCGATGCTGCGGTGAAGCCACCCCGGACTACGAATGGCCACTTAATTCAATCAAATGCTGGCTACCGTAACCACTTACTGTCAGAACGTAAAGTGGCGGTTACTGCTGGCCAAGCAAGCACCGTAGCCACGCTGGACGGAAGGTCAATTAGAATATAATTAAATCAAAAAATTGACACCAATCAACCGACCACATCGCGTCTCGGGGATAGATGACTGTTTGTTCATTTCAAAGGCGAGTCCCGTCTAGAGCAAAACAAATAGAGCGAGGCCGAATGGCTCCCGGTTGGTGATTGATACTAGCAAGTAACCAATTGCCTCATCAATACTTTACTGAATTATCTCATTGCAGAGTCCTTCCATAAGCATCCGCTCGAAATAGACCTAACACAATCGTGCGTCGGTGAGCTGAACACGATCACACGCGACGATGTCAACTGGCCGATCATTTATGGTGTCGGCGTAAACATCAAAACTGGCCAAATCTTTCCAGCCACCTTTCCCGACAAGGGTCCCGATCTGCCTCTGCGGATGGCTCGCCATTTCACGGGAAGCCATCAGGTATGGGCTATTTATTCTGGTTCGGCTGAAGCAAAGGTCTAAATTTCTCGCTTTTTGGGATCATTTTAGGTGCTAGACATATACGATTCTGCCGTGGGCATGCTACGGATCGGTCCATTCAACTATAATCCATTGCGCGGTGTTAACCTGTGGCTATCGCAAAGCGACGAATTCATTCTGAAGCATCTTTCTACCAGTCCGGATGTGGAACCGCCACACTTTGTCATGCAAGTAAGTTAGAATGAGGGGAAGATGCAGTCAATTCGTCAATTGCGCGTACGATACTAACCATCTCTTTGCGTTTTAGGTCCGTGCCACACTTAGCTACATACAAGATAATCAATTTCCGGCGATCACCGTCTTCCGCAACAACAATCCCCATTACTTCCGACGCGACGAAACCACGGGCTGCTGGGCTCCGGTGCGGTACTGAAATTGGACTCCTTGTCTTTTGAAGGTGTGGTGTTACGCCATCCACAGTGCAGATCAGCAGCACACAGCCATGATTTCGTTAACCGCTAATATCAACGACGTTCTGTGAAGCCTCTGAAGAACACACCCCCTGAACATACATTACTGCTCGTATTTATCATCGTAGAAAACGTACGCCTGCGTACGCTGCGTACATCCACGTTATACACATTATGCTTCTTCCTGTTACATGTTTTCTTTATGTCATTTGCTATGGCTAAAGGTTTGTAAGTTCTGTGCCTTTTTCCCGCTACTGTTTCTCTAATGAGCTGTCTCTCGCTGAATTGCATTACCTATATCGATCATTTAAAGGACGTATTACAAATGTGTCACGGCAAACTTTGGTCTCGATGTACGGCTATAGGAATTCAGCATGAATGCATTGTTTTGCTTTGCCTTTGTTTGCCGGAAAGACAGGGGATGGAGGAGAGAAAAAGAACATTGACCGGAATTCAATTCGATAGCTATAGTTGGTTTAGCGTCTCTTGGTACCGTACTTGGTGCATATTGGATGTCCAGTTACAATTATTTAATAAAAATAAATGCATTAAAGTTTAATTAAATTACATACCTCCAGACCATTAATTATTTCATCTTGATCGATAAGTTGTAGATCGATTTTCGTTGTAGATACGGGGATACTACCAAATATCACAACGGTTAGTATAACTTTAGATCCATTTGAAAAAAAAAATAAACATGCACTTTACAGGTAAGTCGTGTGACTCAATTTCCATCGCGCAAGAATTCAGAAATGATTCAAGCAGTTTAAAGCTTTATTCAATTAGTTTATTTATTCGGCAACAGGTGTTACACAACATCGCGTCTATCGTTATCCTTACGACGAATAAATCGATCCGTAAACACATTTAACAATCACTCGCTTCATTTCATGAATATTTCATAAATAGATACGCCATCCTACCGAGAGAACCTCTACAGTATTGACTATATACGCTACGATTGATTCATTGCTCGCTATTCATTCACCGATTGCAGGATATCACCAATCGAATCGTGGATTCTCCGCGTGTTCGCGTGTTAAGGTTTGAACATTTAAAAACATTAGACTAAACAATCTTCCTTTCGCGTACATTCATCCGTTTCGTTTTCTTCCAGCTCCGGCGGGATATCCACAGCGAAGCAACTGGTCAAGGCACACCGAATTTCGTTACACGAAACAACCACGCACCAACAACCGGTGCAGTGCGGAGCAAATAAGCGCATTTCGAAAAGTAATAAACAAACAATTATTTACAACAGAAGGTGTATCCCTAGGTGCAAGGCGCCGGTCGTTACCGGCAGGATAAGTTTAAGGAAGCAGTCAGTGAAAAGTATTGCACTTGAAGAAGGTCCGGTGGAAGAGTATGTGTAGTTTCAGCCACGTTTCAGCAACGACGGAAAGGTAGATTTGATGCGTATCAATCCTCTTGCAACATCGTTCCGTTCAGGATTTGTGTAAGGCGTCGTCTCCGAAAATTCATCTCGCATTGACACATAACAGGGAGATTGCAGGAAGCGCCCAGGAAAAGAGTAGTTATTTCTTAAATTACAACGCAAGCGCCACAACGTCGTTCGTTCTCTAAATCGAACACACCATCCTCGCTACCAGCGCAGCGACGAGCGTACAAAGGAACACTTGCAAGGTACCTTCCGGTCGAATGGCGGCACCTGTTAGAAGACAAAGACAAAGACAAAGAACAGTAACGTCGGTTACTTTATTGCTGCTTAGCATTGTTACATTGTTGTGCACATTGTACTACAGACCGAGATAAGGCATGCTGGTTCGTAGTTTGTACTCCGTCGCAGGTATCGAGACTTCACAATCGATTTGCATATCCTTGTTTTGGTCCGCTAGGATGTGCTGTACGCTGACGTTGTAGTATCCGGTAAAGTCTTGCGCCTGCTCGCTCACAACAACATCTGTTACCTTCTCGTCGTCGATGCTGGAAAAGCAAGGAGCAAAATATAAGAACCAAAATAAGTGAAAAACATCGTTTGAAGACTGTACTGTACGGAGTGATATTCGACAATCAAATGCAATCGATGAAAACAGCAGAGCGCTGTTTAGTAACATGCTAAATATGAGTCGTGCTATAAACGCATCGGAAAGGGCAGACAATCTTTGGAAATAATGCACGCGTCAATATCCACAGAAAGCTTGATTTCTTACGAACAGGGAATTCAAGAGACAATATGTTGCTATTTTTTTAACCTTCTCCAGTAGTTTTCGTGCAAAATAATAAATTCAATATCTCTTTACCATGATCCGTAACTCATTAAAAATGTAATGCCAAAATTAAAAGGATCATGTTAACTAATGTTCCGATTGTATCGAACAATACATGGACTTTCCTATAATTTTACAGGATTAAAATCCATCGGACCGAGTGAAATCAATTTCATTGATATAGTAAGAACTATTAAATTTAATTTGCCAAGATGTGTGCTTTGCATATTTTACTGCTTTTTACTAATAAAACGGAAAGAAACGTTGAATTGCCCTATGACCTGTGCCATGCAATAAATCATTCGATAGAATTCGATAGAACACATAGGGATCTATGTGTACATCACCGATACTTATAATCATGATCGTTCTACAAATCGTTACCGCTGCTACTTACATCAAAGACACATCCGGTACGGGATAGATTTCACCGACGTTGCAGAACACCAACGTGCTGCCATTGGTTTCCCTTTGGTAACCCAACGAGAAATCCGTTTCCGGCACGATGATCTGCAAATGGGCCGATTTGGTGGCCACATGCTGGAACGTCGACACCTGGCACGAGTAGTTGCCCGTATGGTTGGCCATTGGACTAATAAACTTTAAGGCACTATGCTTGTGCAGCCGCTCCTCCGACTCCGAGTAATCCAGATCGAGATGTCCGCGGAATGAGCTCTGTAAAAGGATACCAGAACGAAAACACTTTCAATCCCGGTGGCCACAGCAAGTAGGTAGTGGATGCTTTTCACTTACAAACACAACCGGATTTCTCGACGGTATCCACTGGTAGAATTGCAGATCATTGTGTTTCCATTTCAGCACGAATCCTTGCGACTCGTTCTCATCGATGTCATACTCACAACCGAGTATGAGCGGGGTATTGTCCTTTTCATTGCGTGCGATCGTGTAGGAATTGGGCACTCGAAGGTTCATGATTTCGAGACTGTTGGCCGCTGAAAAGACAGTGAAGAGAACAAACAAAACACAATTGAAAATGCTACTACAAATGATCGTCATTAGTGTAACAAAATCTCCGCCCAATCATGGTAAATGTAATTGTAAGATTCAAAAGCGTCGCGCCATTCGATTTCATCCACTCCTTCTTATTCTTATGAAAGGAAAGACGATTCATTGTGACACCGAGAGAAGATAGTAACAGGCAAACAGAAACGTTGGCCACCGACCGAAATCACCGGCGACTGATGTGCGGCGAAGCGTTACGCTCCCCCCTTCGCGGCGTTACGATTATAGCAAGTAGCGTTACGCTCGTTGAAGATCGAGAAAGTCAAACACACAGCAGCCGCGTGCGCAAGAAACTCATCTTTTCCTCTTTTTTGTGTTCGCCAACGTTCAGCGTCCCACTCGACCGTGGAAAACTGTTCCCTTCCCATATATACACACACTGACCACTTGACTAGGGCCGCGATTGGAAAGCCAAATGCTTTTTTCATTTCTCTGCGTCAATAGGGACCGGGACGAGACCGGGCAGCAAATGGATCGAGGCGGTAGAGAAGGCCGCTCGCAAATATGCTTCTAATGCCATTCGCGATACGGCCAGCTAGTGGAGAGAGAGCCGTTGAAGCTCTGTTTTCCCTGAAAAGCCGCAATACCTCCCGGCCGCCGCCCGGACTCCGATAACATCCGGCTAGATGGGTGGGTCGGATGGTTGGTTGGTTGGTTGGTTGTGGTGCACTGGCCAGCAGCAGCAGCAGAAGCGGTTCTGCTAATGGATGGACAAATAACCAACCGACCGTTACAACTATGAGACATAAATCAAGCCGGTCACGGACCGTCCGGTTGATGCCAAACAGAAATGTTGTTCTAGGCGTGATGGGTTTGGCAGAAGTAAGCGAAACTAACTCGCCCCCTGGGGTTTAATGGTGTCTTTACAGTCTTCAGGAGCAGGAGAAGATGGTGTCGGAATCGAAAATTTTGCATAAATTGAGGATTGATTGAAGCGATATTCAAATAACTCTTTATAATCTTAATCTATATATATAAAAATGAATGTGTCTGTCCGGATGTCCGGTATAGACTCCGAAACTACTGGACCGATTGACTCCAAATTTGGCATGGGGGGGTTTTTGGGGCCGGTGAGTGCTATAGGCATGGTTAGAAACTCCCCGCTACCTTCCTTCATGCCCTTCTCTAACACTTGATTGTTAAAAACATTCATTACTCCGCAAGTTATGAACCGAATACCATTAAAACTTGCACAATTGTTGATGGTCATCTGAGAAACTATGGGACAAAATTTGGTCTACATCGGATGAGGGGAAAGGGGAGCTTCCATACAACCCCAATCCTTAAAATACGCCATAGGGCAATATGGGTATCGTTTCCTAGGTTTTGATGGTCTCAAATTCGATTGGATTCACTTAATTCTCTTTTACTTGCTTCTTTCACCTATCCACCATCACCACTCTCCATTCCGTACATCTTGCAGAGCAGAGTGAGGGGTGGGAAGGTTAGACAGTTTCATTTAACGTATCGGATTATGAATGGTAAACGATCGGAATTGCATGTACAAACATATAAAGCAACAGTGACCGAATAGTTATAGAAAGCAATACCAACATATCCTATCTATCAAGAACAACTTGCGATTGGAATGATTACCCAGAATGTCCGAGAGAAAAGAAAGACGTTGATTTGTAGTGCGGTGCTTTTAGTTATGATCTATCATGTGACTATTTAAATCATCGTAAGCTGAATACCGGAAAAATGGATCAAGTGTGTCGTATTGTAATGCCGTTAAATACACACCATTTGAACTTAACGAGCTATGTGCAAGCCGAATACTAAAGTCAAACTTTTTTTAAAAATACTTGGGAAAATATAATTCGTTGTTCCAAATGACGTCATTTAGCCCGAAAGGCAAAGCCTTAAAACTCAAACATCATGTTAACTTTCCAGCTCATATTTACAAGCATGTCGCATCTCTATTTCCAACATCACTAACGGACCTAGCTATTGATTTGGTTCACTGATAAATCGAATATGACCAAATTATGGAATAGATAAAATTATATCTACTGAAATTTCAAAGTTCCTGTTTACGATAAACCCACGACCGATCAAAGACAGTACGAAGTCTGTCGGGGCAGCTAGTATCTTTTATAATTTTTACGCTGCCCTTCATTACAAAGGCCTCTATGTTTTGAATGTTTCAAATGTCCATTTAATCCTTTATCTCCACACTGTTTGTATGGTAACCAGGTCTAGTTTTAAAAAAAAATGTTGATTGTTTTCTTAAAATAATTATCTACAATTTATTATATTACGCAAATCGTTAAAGAGTAACTTTTCCAACTGCAAAACTTATCAAAAATGGAAAAATTAAAAATTTAACAAAAATCCAATGAAACTATCTGAAAAAACTCGTAATCTCATCAAAGAGTAAATCGATATGGGTACCTCAAATCTTTTAAGATGGTACTTGGAGTCAACAAAAACTTTTCTGAATAAAATCTGAATTTTTGAAGTCATGCCTCCCTAAAATATGACTATCAGACAAAAAATAGGTTTTCGTCATAAAAAACCCTCAAAAATGAGCCTGGTTTTGATCCGAATTAACGAATACGAGTGCTTATAAGCACTCCTTAAACCTATTTTGTAAAATTATGTGTTCCTTTATATCTTCACGAGCAGCAAATGAACAGACACCTGTGACAGACTTGTGTCACAAATTCGTAAAGAATGTCCCGTAACAAAAGTGGATCGAAAAGAAATTATTATCATCTTGCTCGATAGTGTGCGAGCGAACAACGCAAACACATTCCAAGAAATCCCGCGAACAACCTTGACAGATGGTGACGGCGACGGCGTTGTACGAGCGGCCAGGCTGCTCCATTGCATTACCATGATGTTATCTTGGGTCGGACTGTATTCGCTTTTCCTCCCACAACACACTCTCAGCTGTGTGTCTGTTGTCAGCGTGCGTGTGTTCCACTTACTAACTGCTAACTTTAAAAATACATAATCCGCAAATCGGTTGGAAAAAACCGCAACCGTGTTCTGTTTCCACTTATTTCATCATTCTTTGGCCACGACCACCGGTGGCAGGAGGCCATGCCAAAGGCAGACACGCTCGTTGCCATCGCGCTTCGGGCGTTCTCTGGCTGTGGTTTCTCCTTTTCCTCTTCGCGCGCTGAGGATGGCACACCGCGAAGGAACTGTCTTTGCCGCAAGCGAATGGCTGATTCAAAGGAATTATAATGTCTCCCCACCAAGAAGCAAAGCAAAGTGACGAAAGGTCGCACTCAGCGACTACCACTACTACTACTACTGCTGCTGCTAATGGGCCGAACGGGAATGGCGTACAAGGAGCCCACCCTGTCTTCCGGAAGTGGGGTCCAGGGTTGAAGTGTTGCGGTAGTAGCGAAGGAAGGAATTAAGGTCACGCAAATGCGCCTCGTTAATTCTGATCTAATTCTCCGAAGCCCGTCAGCTCGCTCTAGTGACCACGCACCTTCGTTTCTTCCCCCATCTCCGCGAGCAAACGTCATAAATCTAATTTCAAACATGATTGACGTCGTTCGCAGGCAGCAGACCACCGATCGGCCCTCCGGGCATGGTCAGATGGAGTAAATGCGGAAGGCAATCGCCGGAGGAACTGTTGCTTCTGCCTAAAGCTCATCAATTTACGCAAATCACCAGAGGTCCTTGCGTCCCCGGTTCCTACGGGAAAGTAGCTACAGGCTAGTCACTTGGTAGGTTGTAACTTATTATGCCTGGAGTGTCCGCTACCCGGAGGATGGATTTGATCCATTAGAAGCGCCACCTACTACACCAGGTCAGCAATACGTTTGCCGCGCAATGGCGCAGTGCGAAGCAGACCAAACAGTCATTAATCATGCAGTCAATTGGACATGGCGTTGCGCTTCAGTTGCACCAGATACGATGCATGTGGGTTGGGCAGCTCGAGTGCACCCAACCAATACTCAATAACCGATAGTTCCAGATCAACTCGAGCTCGAGCACCATATCCAAGGTACACTACCTTCTAGGGAGCTCTATCTCTGGATTGCACGATCTCGATCTCTCGATCGCTAGTCTGGCAAGGTAGGTTTGTGCGAACAACTGTGTATTTGTGTGTGTCTGTTGAATGAAGGGAATTTTCTAAAAATATCTACCACCTCCGAACGTGGCGACAGTCACGACCATTTTCCAAACCATCTTCCGGTCAAAGACACATCGCACCAAAACACTCGGGCCTGGGCTGCCAATATTTTCGGCACATCTTTCCAGCCAGAGCGTGCAGGGTGCAGAGTGCGGGTCGTCATGTTGCAAAGTGTCCCGCGAGGATTGCCTTCGCAGATTCGTGATTTCAGGGTTTTTATTTATTTACCTTGCCCACCATGGGGGGGTGGAATGTGATGGAAATAGCCCATTACGGAGCGCGAATTGGGTGGTCGTATGCACTTTCGCCTACGGGGTTATCCACTTTTGATATCATTTTACATTAACAACTGTTTGGAATCTATATCAGTAGAAGGTAATTAAGAAATAACGATGTTGTTAACTGTCCATTTAGATCTATATACTGCTACCTAAATGCTTTAATAGCTGGAAGCTGGACCAACAAAGTCTGAAAACGGTATATGTTTAGTTGTTTAAAAAAGTTCTCTCACCTCCAATTAAACCTAATTGGCAGATAGTTTGTAAAATAAATTGGTTATTATTTTCAAATCAAGAC
Source organism: Anopheles darlingi (assembly GCF_943734745.1). NCBI lineage: Eukaryota > Metazoa > Arthropoda > Insecta > Diptera > Culicidae > Anopheles > Anopheles darlingi. Next base: position 27,150,178 of record NC_064875.1, on the reverse strand, counting down.
CAAACTAAAGTTCAAGAGGAGAGATTTCAATAAGATTAAAACTTTGAAGAAGAATAACTTACTTAAAGTTTTGAAAAACATCAACAAATCATTCAAAATTGAATAATTGTTCCAATATTTGACGAAAAACTAACACTATTGGAGCAGATGAAAGATGCTTTCTTGGACAGATGAAACAATTAGCATCCCGAGAAAAATAATTGAAAAACTTGTCCAATCAATTAATAATTATTTTCTTTCAATTTCAAAATGCTGAATCGTATTATAAATAGTTGATCATCCGCGTCGCCTACTAAAAGACAATCGAATACAACCAAATAGTTGAGGCTGAAAAATTAAATCAAAAACATAAATGGATTTAACTGTTTATAACCCAAAAAACAAAGAAGCAATAGGTTAAGTGGACGAAGCTTGTTTTCGAAAATTATGAAATTTAGTAAATAGCTTGGCGGGATCACTTCGAGGAACTAGTTAATTATCTAAGGATCGTCGAATTTTGATCCCAAATGGAAAGGTATTAATGTCTTAACTATCAACTGTTTATGTTTTCATTAAACTGCTACTAAATATTCATGAAATTTTATAATTTAATGAGATGTTCATCGACAGGACAGTTTTTTGGTTTCATTTTGAAGAAATCGCAAAGTGAATCATTTTATGACTAGCATTAACGAATGCCTCCCTTAAACGGAACTCCGTAGCAGGAATCTACTCTGAAAATTAGTTGTCTTGTTTTCATATCGTGATCCTTATTTATGCTGCAGCCTGACAGAAAACTATATTACAAAATCGGCATGAACCAATAAACCACGAAAACTCTCTACGAGTGTTAAATTATAAAACATCTTCGCCTTCTCGCCAACTGTTTCATTTGACTAAGAATGACCTTATCCTTGGCATAGCTTTGCGATCGGAAAAACCACACGCCCCCCCAAAATCCCATTCATTCATCATTTTAACGAGAATTTATGCCAAGTTCTGGTTCCCACACGGGATGTTTGGTGGAGCGTTTTTTTTTTTTCAAAAATTCCCTTCCTTAACTCAAGGATATGATCTAACGAAGGGCGATCTCGTTCATCATTTCAGGGCCAGTATCGTCTCTCGGACCGGGCAGCCAATATGGCGTTCAGCGAACCCATGCCGTGGCCAAGGTTTTATGTTTTCCCTCCTCATTTCCTTCACCCTTTCGGGATGGCCTTCCACTGTGTCAACATCATCGATACTATCGGGTCCGGGTCCACCACACACACACACACAGACGGGCAGACAGATGGTCGGACGCGGTACCAAAAATGTCCGACGGACGGACTAACGGACGGTGTTGCTTCAAATTACCTTGCAGGAAAAGGAGTACTAATCCGGTTTTAAAAATAAGTCCCCGTTGCTTATCCATCGTTGGGTGTCCGCCGTGTCCGGGATCGATGAGCCTGAGTCCGTCCGATGAGGATCCAAAAAGGGGGCTGGTGGGGGCCTCTGCAGCTGTCACTAAATGTCTGACGCGTCGGTTACCGAAAACCAATAGGGAGATCCTTCCTCCTCTCTACCACCGACACTATAATCCGCCACTAACTGTCAAACCGTGTCTGCTCCGGTCACACACTAGCAAACTGTGCGGCTGATCCCGCGCCGTGCAGGTTAATGCCTATTTTGTTTACTTTATCTCTAACGACACACATACACAAATCACACTCGCTGTCCCCGCCGCCGCCCGATGATGGGTTTATTGTTGTGTGTTCGACTTCGTTGACTTCTTGTGGCTCTCGGTGACCTCACCCAGCATAGCCCTATATGCTAACGCTATGACACGCTGTTTGTCGAAGAAGGCAAATGTGATCTCATCGAAGGCCAATTATGTACAGCACCACCACCTCCTTTGCCTTTGCCTTCGCGAATCCGGAATTATGCTTTTTTTCCACGGCTTTTCCGCTTTTCACCGCGACTTGCTTGGGGCGGTTGGTTAGCGAAGATGGCCGAGCGTCGGTTTGGCGCGTTTATTGAATTTCACGACCAGCGTTTTGGGGGTGGTTTGTTAGTGGGAGTTCCCAAAATAACACACATCAATAAAACGTCAAACGGGCGCTGGGCGCGAGGCCGAGGGAGCTGCCGTTGTCCTTCCTTCCTCGAACTCGGGTTTCCGTTTTCGTCTCTCTCTTCTCCCCCACGTTGGCACTAGTAATGTGAAACTTCTATTTACTATCCGCTCAATCTTCGTCCGTCCTCCGTTTCCTACGAATTTTCCTCCGATTGCACAGCGGGATTTCACTCACATTCACTAACCGACCGAAACCTTAAAGAATAATAGGTAACACTGCAAAAAAGTGGAATAAAATTATATTAAATACCCTTATCTACACCGTTTGGCTACATAACCTCACAAACGTGCGCGCGCGAAACAAGATGATGCCGCTGGTGGTTTAGCGGAAAAATTTGCATTAAAAATAGTAACCATAGAATAAAAAAAACCCCCCGGCGCATAAAACGCCGGACGTGATGACTTATGATGAGGACCAAAACAACACCGCACCGCAACACACCACGCCACGTACGCAAGTAATAATCACGAAACGCGAGCGCGCGGCCACGACGACGATCGCATCTTTTGATATTTTTAGTCACCGCCGCCCGTCACTAAGGACGGTTGCTGGTTGCAGGCGCTAAAGGACCACTTTTTGCCTTTGAAAAAACGGGGAAAATTCGCGAAAAACCGTCACCAGCGGTGCGTCTCCATCGGTAGAGAGCAGGTCTGCGATCTTCTGCAGTTGCACCACATTAACGACGACGATGATGAGGACAACGACGATCACACATGACAGGCCACGACGAGGTGCGACTTCACGCGCACCATCGAATGAACGGTGAGGTGATAATGAAGATGTCGTACGATCATCACCGGGCCAGGCCTCAAGATGATGATCAAGGAATGGCCCGCTTGCAGTTTAAGACCGTTTCGTCCTGCCGGAATCGATGCACACAAGATCACGATCGCAAACACTTCAACACACGCACAGAGGGCAAGAAAATGGGCGCAATATCGATCACGGTCACGGATCACTGCGAGGATCTACGGAAGACACACCGGTGATGGGATGAGCTCGGTCTTACCACACGGGTGTGCGCGTTCGCGTCTTATCCGTTCAAACTCCGTCAAGCAACTGGTAGTAAAAAGGAAGGAACCATAACGTCTACACGGGCACGGTACGGCACCGTTACGGTACCGCGCGCCTTGGCCAGTGCACCTCTCTCTCTCTCTCTATTGCTGACTCTCTCTCTCTCGCCACATACCGTCACACATACACGACCGAAGGGGGCGCACAACGTGGGGTTTGTCATTCCAATTCTTGCTCCACGGTGCACCAGCTGGCCGGGAGGTGAAATATGGTGGTACCGGGTGGGGGAGGTGGGGGGAATAGTGCGCGGTAGTGCCAGCTCGGAAGGAAATCATCCGCCGCCACCACTAGCCCGCGCGCTCTCGGGACCGCTTCAAGCGTGAAGGCGAGCCGCCAACCAACAACAACAACAGCCGCCACCACCACCAACCACCCATACCATCCACCCCTCCACCTTCCGGAACATCGGGAAGAGATGAGCCAACCAGATAGAGAGAAAGAGAGAGAGAGATACCGAGAGAGAGAGATAGAGAACCCAGAAGAGAGATAATGCTCGAAACTCACAGGCACCACGATCCGAGACGGTTGGTTGGTTGGTTGGTCACTTGACTTTTCATATGGGGAAGGAAATCTCCCGGCCCCCAGCCTTCGTCCCAAGCTTTTCCTTCCTTCCGGCCACTCCGGGACAGCTACTCGGTTATGGGTGGATGACGTCGGTGGACTCTAATCTGCTAGATGGGTGGCGCTCACTGGCACTGGCTGGCTGGCTGGCTGGCTGGTTGGTTGCGTTCATCAAAATTGTGTTTTTGAATTCCTTCTCCAATCACTTTGGCCTCACGAGCGTTCGCGTGTGTGTGTGGCGCGTAGGTGTGCGGAGATAGTTCCTGTCGGTCGTTTGTTCGCAGAGGCCCCACGATCCGAGTAAGAATTTTCCGCAACTCATCACCGCACCGGATCGCGGACCGGAGCACACCCAGGCCCAGATGGTACAGTTAGAAGCGTCGAGGATGGAGGGGTGAGAAGGGACGAGGTCGTTGGGGTAGGTTTTTCCGCCCAAACGGAAAATAGATACCATTCTTAGCTTCTGGGTGCTGATGAGGTCATAAAGAGTGGTGGGAGAGCGGGGTCGCGAAGGAGGAGGAGGAGAAGGACGTTTGAATGAATTCATTTATATATTTACGAACTCGAAGTCGTATGCGTTCGAACGCATTGAACGATGCAGGTGTGACGTCCTTGCAGCGGATGGTCTAGCATGATACACTGTTACAGACAGTTCGAGATGGTAATATTCAAATTGGTCTGGACTTATTATTATTATTATTATTATTATTAATAATTCATGTTAGATTAGAGTCTTGATATTTCATAATTGTTAAGGCATAAATCAATTATTGGGACAAACGTAAATGTTAAATTCCTTTCATGTAATTTTTAAATCATTATGATTAGTAATCAAATATATGATACTGTACATTTCACAATACCGATTAATTTTTTCACAATTTAAATATAGAAATAGTCTATTCCTATTAGGGAAACCCGCAAGAACACTAGATTTATAAAGTGAACGCGAGATCTTAAATCTCAATTCTATGTATCCCATATAAACTTTGAATTTACATACTACAGCAAACGAAGCTAACCATTTGTTTTTGGCTGTATCTGCGACTTAAAGCCACCCTTACATTGACAAATAGTTTGCTCTATTTCAGTGAATCAAACTGGATCCATATATTTGTTCCAAAAACATTTATTTCTGGATCACGTTTGATAGTGTATTGGGTTCGATTTATGGTTTGCATGCTGGATTTGTAAACTTCATTTATAGCACCGTGGATATGGTTGAACGAAACGTTTTTCCCAGAATAATTTGGTCTTTTACTCATCTTTTTGATGATGATCACACAACAGACATTTACCCACCGAGTTTAAGCAAATGGTTTATCAATTTGTAGGAGCATTTCAGGACATTCTCTGAATTGTTGCGAATTGTTCCGCTCGTAGAGTCCTATTATAAAGCGACTAAGTGAGGCCGCTAAATACGCGAACCACATGTTGCTGTCACTTGTTGCACCTGTGACGACCACCCCTGGGCCCCGGGTTTCGCAGACAATTGATTGATGATCGTGCCACGGCGCCCCAAAATTCGTGTCTTCAAAGTATGTTTTTCACCAAACCCGTGGTAACTCCTTTATAGAAATAAATCAAATGGTATGCTCCGGGGGCCCCACTTGTTGCGTCGTCAGTTGTGGCCCTCAGCGCCTCTTTTTCGTTTTCTCACCAAGCACGTGCCCCCGACGACAAGTGCCATTGGATCACGAAAGAAAGGAGAACGATACGCGTCGGTCGCAAATTAAACCGCGTCGACGACGACGGAGATTTGTGGCCAACGCCGTCGTGCGCCACCTTCCGTCCCTTCGATGCACTGGCCCTGCTCTCCTCGACGAATTGAAAGAAAGAGTTTAGGCGCGCTGGCAATCTACTGACGGCTACACATTCATAAACCACCCCCGGGGAGGCCCGGACCGAATAGTACTCGAACCGTGACGGGCCGAGATCGCGGGCCCCTTGTCGCTGGTGCGTGGCCGAGTGTGTGATGCGTATTTCAGTTTTATGTTTCCGACGAATGTGGCTATCAGTGTTGGTGGGATTGATTGTAGCAAGTATAGAGATTGGAAAACTCTCCCTTTGGGCGACGCGTTGAGCGTCATTAGCGTTAAGGAAATTCGTGATCGAGATGCAGGAATTCTGGGAATCTATTATACATCACGAACTTCAGTATGTATTAAATTCATCTTAAAACAACAAACTGAATCGCAAAACATCATGCTACTAAGCTTAAGTCCAGTATATCTCCAAAAGAATGCAGTACAATCTGCAGTGTCCATCTGAATACGTTAGAAACAATATACCTCTCTGTAGTCGCGTCGTTTTGACGGGCCTTTAACCTGCAGCAAAACCAGAACCCCAACCCCAGAGAGCAAAAGAAACCCCCAAAGTGACTGTACTGTACGCTATAGAATTTAAAGACAACAAAGACCCCGAGCCAGATCATCCAACCAGTAGTCTGACGCAGGGAGTTCGCAGCAGAGAGCGCTAACACCGTCGTCGCGTCCTATCTTTACCGGATTCAGCGATGCGAACCGACGGTCGGGGGGTAAGAAAACCGAAACCCGTCAACCCGTAAAACGTCCGATACGCGTCGTCGCGTATTCAGTCAACTCCGCACCGTTAGGTCAGACTAGTATTGGCCCCGAGGTTGGTATACTAGTGCTGGTACACTAGTCGATCCGCCTTACAGCTGCTGCTTCTGCTGCTACTGCTGCTGGTGTTTGATGTCAGTATTTTCGTATCAACATCAACACACCGGGAACCGGGAGGTAGGAAGATCTAGTCCAAGTGTCAGTACTTTAGCCCAACAGCTCCAAGTGTCAGTTCTCGGAGGGTATAAATTCGTAAACGGTTCAGCGCACTACTGAACCGAAATGATGTCACTGGCAGGGTGAGAGGGTCTGTTGTACAGTGCACCAACTATTCCCTTTTGGTCACTATTTGTTTTACTTGAACCCCCGGCGATGAGGCAAGGTGTGATCGCACTTCTACGATCGCGGCCACGCACGCACGCACATTCCGTGAGCTTGTGAGCTCATCGATGCCGGTGGTTCATTTGCATTTCGATAAGAAGAAGCCAAAGTAACACGTACGCACCACGCACCTGTCACCTCACCTCATAATGTATGCATGGTTCAACCAGAATGCCAAAAATTTTGGAGGACTTTGGATTCCTTCAAACAAAAAACGGAACTCGCTGATGGGACGCACGGAATCGAAACAACCCAAAATGGAGATTTTGCTGACCAAAGGGAAACATTCTTGGGCGTGCACGCTGAGATGCTCCCCAAAGTTGGCCGCGGAAAGAGTTTCACCGGCAGGGTCTGTGTAAACAGACCAATAGGCGACACCGGAACGGTCGAGAGTGTTCGAAGCAAACAGTTTAGCTATTTATTTATGTACGCGAACGGCCCGCTAGACTCTTGGCGTGACTGTAATGATCAAAGCGAGTGACACAATCGGGAGTCGCGAAGTGGATACTATTGCTACGGGACGTTCTATTGCCGAAGCGACCAACTTCAGTCTTCAGTATCGGAGGGTTTTTGGAAGGGAAGGTGATCCGTACCCTTACATATTTTGTTTACTTGATTACGACATTCTGTTCACGGTTGATGACTTATTGTGTTTCGATCATCGTTTTCAGTGGAATTTGAGTTTGAGAGCGTAGATTCCAAAATTAGATTAGACGTATTGGCACCCAAATTTCATCATTCTGTTTGAACAGGTCCTGTCTTTTTTTTAGTTCAAAGAAGGTTTAAAAGTAGGACCGTTAATGTTACTTAAATTTTAGCCCTTAATTACACAATCTACATCAAGTAAATGTTCAAAGGTTGTTGCATACATACTACGTCTAATCTTCCAAATACCGCCTCGTTGTATTATTGTCTAGATCCGTGTCTAGCTTCCAATCAGTTGTTATGGTACTGCTGTAGCTGGAATTTATAGTTTTATTTTCAAAAACACAAAGCGCCATCGTAAAACACCGATCGAAAGAACAGCACAGTGTGTCAAGTTCTTCAATACAGCTTAATCAGTGGGTATATTCTAGGTCACGAAGCTATCTGCCTCTCTCCTTCACCCTACGCCCGAAAGCCCTCAGCGACGTTTTGAAAGGTTCCAACACCAGTAGTAATCAATTTATTTAAAAATGATAGCATTGCCTCAGCTTCTTCTCCTCGGTCAAGTAGCAAAAACGATGATCGAATCCCCATCCTTCATGACATCATATTTGTCTTGCCCGTTACAACCGTCCCACGGTGTTGCCTGTTCCATTCCGGTGCGACTATTAGCTCCTTGCTATGACAACAAACATGCGAGCTTAAAATAGGGACAACCAGCATGATGCAAAACGGAGACCTCCGCGCTTCACGGCAGGTTGGTTCGTTGTGTATAGAATGTAGTGTTGGCAGTTTATCTTTCTGCTGCCACCGGATTTGTGCCAAAAGATGAACCGATTCAAAACGATGACACGAAGTAGGAAAATGAAATGTCCCAAAATAAAGAATCCAAGTGGTTTGCATTCGCGCGCCGCTTTCTCAATGTCAAAGTCAAACTAGACCTGCCTAAGGCGCTGCCCAGTGTCGACAACACGTGGTAGTTCCATCGGCGCACACGGAAATACGCGCCAAAAAGCGAATCCCACTTACATAGCAGACAGGCGATCCCCTAGGTTGGTAGGTAACGCTATGATCGATCTGGCATTTTGTCACTCACGTGGCCCCCACCGGGAAGGTGGGGTACCGTGGGACCAACTTTACATGCGCCTGGCGCGATCACTAGTAGGGGCGCTGGTGGTAGAAGGAACGGTGAAAATGTTTAGAATATATTTTTAGAACCTTTCCGCGCTGAATGATGCTCGTGAGCGCCAACAGTCTGCACAGCTGTGCCGGAGACGTAATCGATAAAAATTCCAAAAAAACACACACACACACACACACATCATCATCTTCAAGACGCCTGATCTAATGCGATCGTTCTTATGTGCGGAAGCAACACACGACCATAACCATTGCGTCACTAATTTTCAAATTCAATCAAATCAAAATTTATCCTTGCGCAAGTAGGATTGCACATCGTAAGATTGAAGACTAATACGATTAAAACATTATTTGGGATGACTTAAGGGAATCATTATATTAAAGATACATTTGATTAAAACTACTACTTTGATTAAAACTACTACTTAAAACTGAAAGGCCACTTAAAATCCGCGCTGTATGATTTAATGACTTATAAAATTGTTTCGCAAATGCAGCATAAATTGCTCATACCGTCCAGGAATGCGCGAGGTGTATGAAGTGATGAAACGTGTAATCAATAAACATTCACCATTTCTGCTTTTCAATCCCGGCTCTGGTACCGCGGAAATGTATGTTGTGTGATAAATATTACCAAATTCTGCCCAGACCAAGGGAGATGAGATTTGATGCGTTTCTTAACTCTAAATATTTTCCTCTCACTCACGAACCCTGGTCTTTTTGGCGCTATTGTGTGTAAACAGCTGGGTCGGCGCTGGAAAGGTATGATGAAATGTTTAGTGGCAAATAAACGTTCGCCAGTGTGAAGATGCCCAAATCTCGGCCATTTGAAATGAGGTAATCATCATCATGGGCCTAGGATATAGATTTGTATGTTTGATAGGATGAGCTGTCCATCATTTTTGAAAAACTTGCATTTGAGCAGAGACGGACGAGATTAACCTAATAAACCCCTGAGCATAACCAGAGCATTACAGTTCGGGTGTATATTTTCCCTGAGCTATTGTGAGATTGACGTGGTTCAGTTTTTTACGTTTAAAAAAGTTTTAAAATATTTTGTGAAATATGAAAAAGGAAGAAAATCCTTTAAAATAGATTTGATTGTTAATTAATTTGATGTCTCTCGGACACTTACGAACTGTCTAAGCAGAGTTTGAAACCAATGGTTATCAATTGCAATTCATTTAGGACATGGACATGAAGCGGATGGGATATACAGCATATACAGCGAATAGGTTACTATTTCGACCATTTTCCTAATTGTTTTTGACGCGTTTCGCGACATGTGGTCGAACGTCATCACGTTAAAATCTTGAAACTCACACATTCGGATCGATTTGTGGTCAAAACTGATTTCAAACGGCTTAATTGCTGCAGATAATGTACTTTAACTTCACATTCCCCTTACTCTTTCATATTGCAACATTTTCACTACACACGGAGCTATATCCCTAGTCTCTAAGCATGACAATTTTTGTATAGACTGCTTTACTAAAATCTTCTTAATCTTCTTTTCATCTCATCATTATCCCCTACTAGTCTCTACTGACGATTCGCCTAATAAATGATGTGAATTTTTTTTTTTCATTTATTTCTTTCATTTTATTCATGTGGAACTCAATAGGATATCTTTTCAATTATAAAATGAAATGAACCTCAAACAGTCCAAATAGTATTCACGACATTACTTGTGTCAATGCTGTCAATGCTTTGAACCAATTACCTTCAAACTTAGTTTATTTGGTTTCTATTCTTATCTTTCTAGCAATGGTTACTTTGTTAATTGAATTATTAATTTTATTTGTCCCGCGAGTTTAGGGAGGTTTTATTCTATTGAGGTATCGAAGGATGTTCTTCGTTTCCATTTAACTATAAAATCCGCGTCCTCGCTGCATTCAAGTTCGGTTGTTCTGCTAGTCACCATCAAAATGAACCGTTGTGAGTCGAACCAGTTTATTCTTATCATCATCCACTTATGTTTCAATGCTGTATTTGTGACATGGTCCCACTTAGCTCCTCATGAAGGTTAGCAATTATCATTGCCTTTCGAAAATACGCTTAATGCGGCTTTTAATTTGGAGAACAGCGTTAGGTGCACAGTTGGATCCTAATCGGAGTACAAGCCAGAATCCTGACACCAACAGCTATCACGTTACGGATCTCAAATTCAGCCTGGGGACAACTATCCGTGAGCACGCCGCATCTGGTTACGACGCTCTTCATTCATCTGTCAGTATCGTCCAAACTGTGCGATAATGTGTCGCGAGCAAAACCCGTCAGCCAGCATCCGAGTGGCCATTAAAATTCATTCATCAAGGTTAACCATCTACGCATACAGGCAAATGGGATTTGCAACAAGGGAAATATAATCCACCTACAATGGTCGTTGTGAGCGAGAAACCATACAAACGTTCTGGAAGTTTTGCGATTCCCACTGTCTTGTCACCGTCCCCCTAGAGGTGATCGTACTTTAGACACACTAACATACTTATATAGGAAAAACATCGTCACATGAAAACCAAAAACAACATACTGAATAAAACAACGAATTTTGCTTGCCTGCTCACATAAAATAAACATTTTTATTGTATCAATCTTTTGATTGAAAACAGATTACAGCAAAACTCGATCCACTTTTTCACAAAAAGACATTCAAAGAAGTCAAAATCGTAATCAGCTAACTTTGCTTCGAGGGTAAAGTTATCAATACCGCTTCCCCAGCGTACTGCCTATGGTGAACATAGGTCAGTAACACGGCTGGACAGTGGCCGCAGCATGCCCTAGTTCGAAATTAGTACCCACTAGCTACGCAGGTGTAGTGCGTGTTGCTGGCCGTAGCTCCGGTCAATAAGATTATCTTCTTCCCTCGCTGTCGTGGCGTCTTGTGACATCGAACAAAGCTAGTCAAGTCAGAAATCAGCGCGTATACGATGCGTCTAACTGTTGCTGGTGATAGTTCTCCGTGACATCGGAACATTCGTGTGGTTTATATTTCATCCCAACACACTCGTCTCTCTATTGTGCTTGTCCCAGGCGCTTGAACATGAGCCTCACCGGTGTTGACGTGATTCAGGGCTATCTGACGCTGGTGCTCGTCTGTTTCTTCGTGTTTCTGCTATGGTTTGTTACTACCATCGGTACCCGGTACTGGCAACGTTCGTGCGTTCCGTACATCGAGGGACGCCCGGTCGTCGGTAACTTCCTCGAGGCGATTCTGATGCGTAAATCCATGTTCGATCTGATGGACGAACTGTACGAGAGTGATCGAGTGCGCGATAGTGCCCTGTTCGGTATCAGCAAACTCATCACACCGACACTGGTCTTACGCGAACCCGAGCTCATCAAGCAGATACTGATCAAAGATGCTGCCTTCTTCTCCAATCGGTGAGTGGGATGGGGTGGCGAATGCCACAGACGTTCGTGGAGGCGCTCATCTCCAGTTAATTAAACACTTCATTTCCCCGCCGGGTAGAACGATGTGCACCGATCCACATGGTGATCCGATTGGTTACTATAACCTGTTGATGATCAGAAATCCGCTCTGGAAGCAGCTCCGTTCCTATCTGACGCCGTCGCTGAGTTTAAGCAAAATCAAACAAATGTATCCGCTCGTTGTGCAAGTAAGTGCTCTTCATTTTTAAATATTTATGCTTAAAAAAATTCCAAAACTGTTCTTAAGTTTTTGTGCACATCTCTAAGCATAGTCGATTTCCGATAACATCATCGATGTAATAGTTGCGCATTTCAAACACGTGCCTCATGGACAGTCCCTTTTTATGAAAACATGTTATGCCGAATTCATGACTAAATCATCAATAAGTAATAAGGAGATAAGCTATAATGCAAACGATCGTCAAGTTAATGAGATTTTCAAACAATTTTTATTGACCTCCAATGGACGAAACAATACCGCCGATTAATGACAAAAGATAGATAATGCTACGGACCCTCCAATACGCTAGCACACTGTATCGTCGTAACACTCAGTAGCAGTGCCTTCTGGCATAGTAACTCCACAATACAGCCGTGATAACGATAAAAGAGACGCGCACGCGGCCACTCGTTTGCTCTTCAGTCTGCGAAGCTCAAGGACATGCGTCCTTCGGACCGTCGTGGACGACTACCAAGCCACTGTGTAAAATCGTAACAATTAACCAAAGATATTAACGCAACTAGAAATCCGATTAAGTATAACGTGTTATGCGACCACCACACGGCACAACCCTTACAGCCGATTCCCACGCCATTCGTTCGCGTGCAGCGATAATGGTGCACTACAATCGTACGAATATAAATCTAGGCCGACGGTACACAGTAATCGGGAGCAGATAAACTCCAAATGCAGTTAGCTCCACGCGCGAACAACGCACAGTTGGTTACATTATCAGTGAGACAATCGAACGAATATGCGGCTGTTTCGTCGCTAATCGCTTATAACACAGACAGGCGGGCAGTAAAACGTCGACCGCCGACCCTAGCGTGTTCAGTGTTCCGTTCCCCTATTTACGGTCTATATCTTCATAGCAATGCTAGAAGTGAGGGACATTTTGGTTGCCCTGATCATACTGTGCTTATCCTATTTCGGTTGGCGAAGACACAATTTCTGGAACTATGCGCACGTTCCGTATATCCTGGAGATCCCGGTGATCGGTAACTTCAGTAGTATATTCCTTCAACGGCACTCGAGTTTCGATTACATGGATCACATATATAACCATCCGAGTACGCGGAACAGTGATTTCTTCGGTGTGAACATATTCACCCGCGCGGCTCTTGTGATCCGAAGTCCGGAGCTTATCAAACGGATGCTCTGCACCGATGCGAGTTATTTTATCAATCGGCAAATGTGCGCCGATCGGTTCCACGATACGATTGGATACTACAATCTAATGATGATCAAAGAACCATTGTGGAAGCCGCTCCGTAGTCTGTTGACCCCATCGTTGACTAGTGCCAAGCTGAAGAAACTGCGAGTGCTAATCGAGCAGGTTCGGTGACGCTATTACTTATCGGTGCAATGTGGTCAAAGACTGCGTTATTCTTTCATTTTTCCTTATCATTCTCTCTCCTCACAGGTCGGCGTGGATATGGTTGCATCCCTCGACGCACTACCTGAAGTTCGGCCTGGTGTACGGGAGACGGAGTTTAAGGAATTGAGTGCCCGATACACTACGGACGTCATTGCTAGTACGTTCTTCGGTATCCGGTCCAACTGCCTGCAGGATACCGAGTCCGAGTTTCGCCATTACGGACGCAAAATTTTCGAATATGGTCCAGGACGGGGTATGACAATGGCATCGTTCTTCTTCATGCCCGAACTGGTACCGTATCTTCGGTTGAAGCTCTTTCCGCGTGACACCGAGTTGTTCCTCAAGACGATCATCGAGCAGGAGATTGCGAGACGGGAAAAGAGTGGCGAAAGTCGTGGCGATTTTATCGATTCCATGATCACACTCAAGAACAACAATGCCACTTTGGGAGTCGAGAAGAAGATACGTACGTTCGATCCTGTTCGATTTATATGCGGTCATGGTTCTTAACTCACCTCCACGTTAACTTCCCTTCTACAGCACTCAAAGGGGACGTACTGGTAGCGCAAGCGGCAACCTTCTACATGGCCAGTTTCGAGACGACCTCCTCGGTGCTTTCGTTTGCACTTTACGAGTTGACCAGAAATGTAAGTATCGCAGATGAAATATTGACACACACGTTGGACTGATATCTTCTGAATTCTCCCTTTAGCCCGACGTTCAAAGAAAACTGCGAGATGAGGTGCGCACTCTTGTGCAGAAATATGGTCAAGATATTCCCTACGAAGCGCTTAACAATGAAATGCCGTACCTCGGTACGGTAATTTCTGAAACTGCGCGACTTTACCCGGTCCTGCCTTTCTTGGAACGTCAATGCTCAGTACCGGACGGTGCAACAGGATACAAACTGGAGCCACTTCACGACTTTGTGATTCCTGACAAGATGCCAATATTAATACCGATCTATGCCATCCATCGTGATCCTAAGGTAATGCGGTCAATCCCTACTTCACGGTTCAGTGTTTCAATCTGTCTATCGTTTTCTCTTTCCAGTATTTTCCGAATCCTCACCAGTTCGATCCTGATCGGTTTTCCAAGGAAAATCTCGACCAAATACAGCCTTGCACATACATGCCCTTCGGTGTAGGGCCACGCACGTGCCTAGGATCTCATTTCGGTACCCTGCAGATTAAGATAGCGTTGGTGAAGCTGCTGTCCAAATACCGCATCGAACGATCGGCTTCGACTCCAGAGAAGCTAACATATCGAAAGAATGCGTTCACTCTGCAGTCGAACGAAGGTCTCTACGCCGACCTAGTGGAAGATATTTTGTACTGACTCCTTCCTCCCTCCTCGAAATAGTTTTATTCTTTCGCAAAAACCAATTTATCAATGAACTAGCTGCTGTTAAACGAAATTTAAATAGCACATATCTTTATTTCATTGCTATCAAGGCATAACAACGCGGTGAAACGACGGGTTGGAACAACTTCACTAAAAAGCTTCGCTCGTATCCGCATTCTCGTAGAAACAGCAACCGATCCAACAGTATCAACGTCTCAACGACCGGTGCAAATTGTTGCCGTATCAAATAGAACACCTTCAGCTGCTCCAGCTCTGTCGAAAAGCGTGTTTCCAGCTCGACCAAACTATCATCACTGATCGTCACGCGACCTTCCAACCCCAACCGTCGAACGGATTTGCGGACGTAATCGATGAAGTCACCGCTCTTGAGCCGTCCAACTTGGAGCGATTTCTTCTGGCCATACTGAAGCAATACAATCTGCAACAGCGCTCGGTACCCAAGCTTGTCGCTAGGATTCTCTCGATTAATGCAGGCACGTTCGATTGACTCGGAAGCCAAATTTCTTGCATTACGCCCGATAGCGAACTGGCGGTTCCGTAGATACGAACTCATTGGAAAACCGTACCCCGGGTTATCGGAGATTTTAGCTGGATTGTAGAAATCATCCATCACAAACTCTTCCCGCATCAGGTGGTAGCAGCAGCCAACGTTCATTATACTAGCGATCGTTCGGTTTTGATGGAAAAGACGAAGACAATTGGGACCCAAATTGCCGCACGTGTGTAGACCGCACAGACAGAACGTGCGGTGATTGTCGGCAGGAAAATGGTGCTTTGCCAGCGCGATAAGATCGGTTTCGAAATCGATCAGTTGAGTAGTTGTTCGGTAGAGCGTTTCCAGCGTATCTCCCTGTAGCAGGTTGGTGAAGTGTTCATCCTCCTCGAGGTTTGCCTTTTTCACGGCTTTCGGGATCTTTGTCTGAAAGAGAAGAGAAGCCATGCTTAAGGTCCTATTGATAAGGTCTTGCTTGTTTATTCTTCATTACCTTCAATCGATCACGACGCTTCTCGGCGTTGCTAGTGTTCTCTTCGTTACAGTCCACTCCCAGTACCTTGATACCATGCTCTACTGCAATCCGGGACGAGAGGTAACCCTTACCATCACCGGCATCGATCACCAGTATATCGTCCTGAGTACCGTTGGGTAAACCCGAAGCCACGGCCGTACACAGCGAGGCAACTACAGCGGCCGCGATTTCAACTTCGTGGCATTTCTTCACATTCATTAGCTCGGTCATTTTCAGTCGCGTCTCTTTACGACATTTTTCCAGCGCATTTTGGAACTCTGCTAGCGTCAGCGCTGTGCCCTGGACTTCACTGCCTTCTAAACGATATTTTCGCGTTTCTTCGATAAACGCTTTCACAGCGGGAAGCTCGTCGCTCACGCTATCGGAAGGTTGATCGAACTGACCCCAGAACACATGTTTAGCTCGAAGATAGTCTTCCACCGATAATAGCTCACTCTGGATCGGTTTCGGCACATACCGATCCCAGTGCTGTTCGGTAAGATAGTCCACCATGTGGCAGTTGATGAAAGCGGCGTTTGGTTCGAGAAACCGAGCGATCGTATCGATCTGTTGCCTCAAACGTTCCATCTTGATCGTTCTAAAACGAAAGATCATTCGTCTGGACGTATTTGAACGGTAGCTTAAGCAGAGCACACAGCCGTCGATATTTGTTGCGAATCTGTTGGAGCGAATGGAGTAAATCGACGTCCGGATTGTTATCACGAGGATACTGATCAAGCGCGGCTTGTACTTCTCCGATCAGTGCAGCTGCCTTTTCGTTGCTTGTTACTTCTTCCTGCGTGCTGATTTCGCTCACCACCGTTTGGTAGAATCCGATTTCCCGTCCAACTTCCGCTCCCTTCTTGTAACCGTAATCGTGCGCCTCCTCAACGGATTCCTGCTGCTGACCGGCCTCTAGCCCTTGATGAAAACTCTCCTCGATGATGCGCTCTTCGGTCAGAAAGATATCCTCAAACACATCGTTGATATCGCTACCGGTGTCCTCTGGATGCTCTAAAACGGGGCAGGAACTAGGCATAATGAACTAAGAACGGCGGAACAGCTGGGTTCAGGAGCACGTGCGGAAAATCCTCAGTCGGAAAATTCCATTTTTTCAAACGAGCCGAATGTAAACAAAGTGCTGCCAAATGTGAAGCCAGTGCCACATGAAGCGTAAAATCTGGTTGGAAACGCTTGCGCTCTTTTTGTGGTTTGCATTGATACTGTGTGTTGATTCTAAGTGCGTTTAATCCTTTTCTCGTCTTTTCCCGAAAAGATAATAATTTTGTCGCAAAAGTTGGTAAAATTCCAGTCCAGGTCGTTTTCCACATTTCAACCCACGCGCATAAACCACTTTTGGGTCACACGGATTTTGGCAGCTGCACTTTTTTTCTTCTTCTTCTGGTTTGTGGTCGCGTTGAAAAGAAAAAATCCTTCGCGAGAGTTGAGAAAATTGCGCGAAGTCTGCAATCAATATTTGGAGATTCCAAATTCCAATCTTAATAAAAGGCATTGTGCTAGTGAACGCGAGAGATAACAATTCCATCATCCTCCCCCTTCGACCGAACGACCGAAAAAGATAGCCGCAGCTGTGTTGTTGTTGTTTCCGTGTTGATAAGAAGAAACAAGGAATTCTCCGCCGGTAACTTATCGGCAGCGGATGGGCAAAATCGAAAGTGATTTCGCTCGCTAGCCGTCTCCCTCGATAAGGCACCGGTACTGTGAGTTTTCAATCTTCCCCAAAAGAAGGTTGCTCCGATCGAACGAAACAATCGCGAACCGTAAAGCCCAGAAACATGGCAAAATATTATGAAAACTCCACCGTCTTCAACTATTCCTGGGAGCAAGTAACGCAGGGCTTCTGGAATCGGTACCCGAATCCTTTCAGGTAAGCCCACATGCGAAATGACTGGCGCAAAAGCGAACATCCGATCCAAAGTGCACTGCGCTGGCTTCTCGATGGTACGGGGTTCTGTGTTGAGCGAGAAAATAGCCACGATTGAGGTTGCTATCTACGCCAACAACGACGTCTACCGTCAACAGCGACGTGGTCTAAGGCCATCACAGCGCACGCATTATGTAATGTGCATCGCATGTGGGATGCGGGCCGCCGGTCCCGAACCGTGTCGTGCACGTTTCGTTCTATTTTTAATGGTCGCAATATGTGACGCTGCCGGCGCTGTGGCCACAGCAGGCGCGAACCTTAACTTGCACACTTAATGATCGCACATCTGTTTTACCGACACACCGCAGCTCGCACGTCCTGTCGGAGGATACGGTTAGCCGAGAGATACGGAATGGTAAACTGCACAGCAAGCGGCTACTGACGAAGACGAACCGCGTTCCGAAGTGGGGCGAACGCTTCTTCAAGGCAAAATCGGTCAACATCGTCGAGGAATCGGTCGTGGATCCCAAGGAGCGAACTCTCGTGACGTACACGCGTAATATTGGATTTAACAAAATAATGGTAAGTCCCGGAAGGTTTACGGAGAACAGGAAGAGCATAATCTAATCTAATTCATTTGTTTTATATAATCCTTCACTGCTGCTATAGAGTGTCGTCGAGCAGGTGGTCTACAAATCGCTTCCGGATCATCCGGGCAAAACGATCGCAATACGGTCGGCTTGGATCGACTCGTCGGTGTACGGATTCGGGACGGCCATCCGTGCGTTCGGGCTCGATCGGTTCAAGAAGAACTGCGCCAAAACGGTGGACGGGTTCAACTTTGTACTGCACCACATGTTCCCGAATCATCCGGCAGCGTTGGCCGCAGCTGCGACCTCAGCCAAAGATCACCACGGTTCGAAGGCACAGAAGCTGCGTGAAGCGGCCAAGCATGCCTCGGATCAGATGAAAGCAAAGGCCGAACACTTGGTACAAAATCTGTCCGTTAAAGGTTAAAAGCAGTGTGGCTGTCGTTCGTGTGGTGCTCGAAAGGACGCTTGACGCGTACGACCGATCGAACACGAGGCAGCTCTCCATTCCGGTTCCGCTCAATGAGCTGTGCTAGCCGTTAGACCGCAAAGTCAGTCAGTAACAGGCCATACGCTACGCCATTCGCTTCTGTGTCACACAGTATTTCCTGCGTACACCCAGTTACACACCGTTTGTTTGTACAACCGATTCGTTGCGTCGATCATCGATCATCATTCCACGTGTTCTGCTTCATGATAAATTAACACAAATTCCTCCGGGAGAGGCACCCACTAGTAGCGGATCAGTGCGATGACGTACCCAATTTTTTAGCATCCTACTAAAGACAAGGCGCAAGATTACGGAGCGGCCAGAACAGTGGCCAATGAGTTATTAAGTTATTAGGTACCTTTCCAAGACGAACGGAAGCTCGTAATCAAAGAGTGACCATTTCCTGTGCGTTTCCGGCACAAAGGTTCAGGTGATTGTGCAAACAGATAAGGAATAGGGTTTAGCTGATTAATTTAGAATATTCAATTGTACATTATAATAAAAAACCATCCATGCGAAGCTAAAGTACAGGTGTTTTCTTGCGACTCGACGTGGCGTTCTCATTCCTGTTAAAGGTGAGTAAATGTAGTAGTTGATAGTTCAACTTGAGCTCGTTTATTTCTCCAATTCAACTATAGGTACAAGGGATAACGCATCGCTGATCATGTTCAGTCAAACTGTTCTTCCTTAAGAACGTCTTGAAGAGATCCAACAAGCGCCGAATTATTCATCTCTTCCACCTGTCTCGAGGCACGCGATGAGTCACAATGAGTGGAATCGTTAGAATGTGGTGATGGCGATGGATCCGGAGGATTTGCATTAGATGAAGAGGATGCGCCCAAGGAAAAAAATGCACAGGAACCGTGACCCTGTGGATGTGCCCTTTGAGCATGCTGGAAGCTGGCCGATGGTTGAGGTGCATTATTTACGGTTATTGCGTATCTGTGCAGGTTGCCTAGCTGCCCTTCGAAAAGAACGTCATTAATGAACTTTTTAGCATACAGCTGCTGATCTGGACTCAGCTTTTCGTAATCTGCAAGCCACGATTTCACTAGGAGCTCGTTTTCCGAAGGAGGGTTTGTAAGACGTTTATAAGCCAAAGACAATAGTTTTGCCCTTTTAGATTCTTCGCTTTCTCTCGAGGACTCATTTAACGTCGGTTGTTTGCTGCACGTAGGCTGCCAGCTGGATTCGGGCAGGAGTCGGGATTCATGGGAACTGCCTTCGTCAACCTGCAACAAAACGGGTGGAAAAATCTGCATAATTTTGAAGGAACATAACAGCAGATACATTAGAAATGGGAATCGATACTGTACCTCGGATTCGGTATTTTCTTCCATAAATTTGCTTTCTTCGCCATTTTCGACGAATTCTCCTTTCTTTCGCATTGCCGGGGAGCAAATTCCAGAATTTTCCTGATCCCTCAGGAAACTCATGTCGTCGAAGTAATACAAACTTGGCACATATTCTTCGCCTGTACCTCTCATCGCTTTCACTTTATTCAACTCCCTGCGGTAGGTCGAGCGCAGAGAGTTGATTTTGGTGCATACACTTGCCTTATCCGCACGGGGATCGAATTGCTTCATTTTATCCACCAGTATTTTGTATGAAGCTTCCCTCTTATTTCTATCGAGATATCCATTGCTGTTCCCGTTCCATAAATCAGGAAGTCGGCGATACAGCCCGATAAACTCTCTCCAAAACGCTCGATCTTCATCTTTCCTTCTCCTATAGCTGGCCATATTGCAGCGGTAAACAGTAACAAGCTAAAAGATAGTAAAGGATCGAATTATTGATGGAAAGTTGCTACGCACAAACTTACGAACATTCGACCTTCGACCAGCACAATCTGACAGATCTATCCATTGTTGTTCGCGCAAACTCGAGTTGACAGTCCCCTTCATGCTCGAACATCCTTCATGCAAGCTCATGCTCGAACATCCGTTGTTCGAGTTTTTTCCTCAATTTATGGGTACAGTAAGGGTTTTAATGGGTCTAATACGGTGGAAACGAAAACAAACATGCTTTTATCGGTTTTTACTTTGATCCAAATGGTTATCTTATTTATTTAAATAGTAAAGTTGTCTTATTACAGGTATTTGCTTTTGTCAACGCAACCACCGCATCAGCGCCTATCTCTAAACACGAATGCACGTACGCAACAACAAATGCTCTCGTCCTTCCGGTGGCCCCACAGACGATATTACTGCTTTTTGAAGCTCTTGAGAATCGGATAGATGTTCTCAAAAGCATCGTAGATCTCCTGGCGCACCTTGGCCCCGGTCAGTACCACCTTCCCGGACACGAAAATCAGCAACACGATACGGGGCTTCACCATACGGTAGATGAGTCCAGGGAACAGTTCCGGCTCGTAAGAGCTGAACCGCCCGTGTGTCAGCACCAATCCTTCCAACCGAATCGGAAACCGTACATCGCAGCTACCGACCATGTTTTGTACTTTAAAGTCCAGAAACTTTGCCTGAAAAAAAGGAAAACCGAAAACATCAAACATACAGGTTCCTGCGTACCGTTTTACCCAGTTTCTGGAGGGACCAACTTACCGTAAAGCCTAGCTTCTGGATGATCCGAGCGTACTTTCGGGCCGCCAACCGAGAATCTTCTTCACTCTTCGCTCCAGTGCATACCATTTTACCCGAGGAGAAGATAAGGGCCGTCGTGCGCGGTTCCCGGATACGCATAATAACGGCAGCGAAACGTTTCGGATTGTACTCGGCGTTACGGGCGTGCAGGGCAATCTTTTTGAGGTCCAGCTTACAGCTCAGGTTCACCGTCGAGACGATGTTCTGCAACTGAGGCAGGATGGCCGATTCGCTCGGTGTCATGGGCGTCATCGGGGTGGCCGGTCCCATGGTCTGATGAATGTTGACACTGCCGATGTTCTCCGGATCACGGACGCTGCCGCCGCTGCTCGCATGGTCGGCTCGGGGAGTAGCAGCTGCTTTCGATTCCGTCATCGGTACCATCGGGGACATGAGACTTTGCTGGAAGCCGCGAAACACAAAGAGAAGAGGTCATTCAAATGATACCCAACAAACGCAGCGAGAGATTGCTTACCGGTGTTTGGGGTTGGATCATATTCTGTGGTATAGAGAAGCTCGGCGCGTACGTGTGCATGCTTTTGCCGGAACTGGACGGTGTTCCGATGGCCGGCATTCCCATGCTGTAGTTGCTCGAGCTGAGCCCACCCATGGGGGTCATGTGTGGCATCGACTGCTGCTGCTGATAGGCATGCGGTAGAATCTGCTGATCTTCCTCGGGCTGGTGAAGAGGAGTACCGATGCTGGGGATGGAAAACCCCGGACTCGGTAGCATCTGATCCATCTTGAAGCGTGCTGTTGGGTTTGCCGGATTCTTAACTGCTTCTTCTCTCAATTAACACGCTTCGGCACGTCTTTACACAATACAAAATCACTCTTTGGCGCGTTATCTCGCTACAGTCTGTTGTGCTTGGTGTAAAAGTGGTTCGGTTATTGTTTTGGTGAGAAAAGCTGTTTTTTGGTGAGTTTCCTGACGTCAAAAGAGGCAATGAAAAAGACTATACGCGGCTGAGCCACCGTTTGGCCATATAAGAACTTTATATGGCTAAAAGTTGTGTGATTTTTTTTACCGACAAAAGTTGATCAATTAATCTATTAACAAATAAATCCACACCAATCAAATGATATCAATATATCTCCCAACAAGTATTATGCTACAAAACATTCTGTTCTCATCCGGAAAACCTACTTACCAGAAGCTCCAGCCAACGAATATTCTTCGTCCGCGGAAGAGAACTCTAGCGGATTATATGAATAGCTACTCCGAAGGTCCTGTGTACCACAAAATGCAGCGACTGAAAGGCAAATAACTTCAAACTTATCTTATTAACAGCTTTATTTGTGATCTCATACGGTTCGATCACTTACGAGTTGATTTAATTAACTTACGAGTACCATTATATCACAATTGGAATGATGTAAAAGGGATTAAAAAATATGAAAAATATTACAAACATGGACATCAGATGGGTAGGTTTAAATAGTAGTCGCAATGTTCAGCAAAGAGGCGTTTCCAGTGTACTAAGCAATTATCGTCATTGACGCGGTTGACGCCGGCTAACGCTTGGCACGTCGTCCAACCTGCGGTTCGCATCAAAAAGGATAGAACGTTTACGGTTCTGTTTTTTGGTGCCTGTCGATTGTGAGCCACTAGTACAGCGCGGGACAGGCGTCTGTGGTCGGTCGGTCGAATCTCCACTACTCTGTTGACGATTGTTTAACACCATTGTGATAGCTTCCCGCAAAACATTGACCGTCATATTCCTCATCGGATGTGAGTTTCTAGAATCCACGATATTGGCAACGGTCGGTGTGTCCTAAGGCATCGTCAAGAAAAGTTGTTAGAGTCACGGAAAAGATGTCGCAAAATCTATCTATATGGTTCCTATTGTACTACATCGTAATGATGAGGTAACGATGAGGCCATCAAACGACCATCGTTCTGAACTAAAACAGGCCATGAGTCTCAACACCCATCGACGTTTGAATTAAGGAAATTAAGGAACGCGACATTCTTCTGAATTACCTCATTGTGCTGGCTCAAAATGCTCAGTAGACTCGAAGAATTGACCAATAGCTTTTGTGTGCCGGACGTTTTCGTTGCACCAGCTTTACTGCCACTACCGAGAGGTTTACTTTTGAGGCTGCTGGTAGCTACCGAAGACGTTCCGACTAATTTAACGTTCTTTTCCTTAGCCGCTTCCTTGTACTGGTCCGGTGAGTTGTTTCTCTGTTTCCCGATGCTGGGCTGCATTTATCGAGTAGTTGGGAAAACGAGAGAAATACATTTTGTTAAAAAAAAGTTATAGAACCATGTGATTCTTGTAACTACCGGTGTATCAATCGAGTCTATCTCGCACTCCGAATACAGCGCTGTGTAGTTTGTACGCAGATGTGGAAGCACCTTTGAGTTACGTTCCATCAGCTCCGAGTTGGGAACTTGGCTTCCATTTGGTAACCTGCACTTCCCGTTTTGTAGATCCTCAAGGTACTGAGCTGTAAACAGCTCAGGTTCTTCGTTTTCTTGTTTGATCTTTGCTGCGGCTAAACGTGTTGATTATAGTCGAGGTACGGTTGATGCTATTAATTTAAAATCTATAATACTTACGCGGGCAGATTTGCTTTGGTGGATTTTCCTTATTAATTTCTTCTACCGATGAATCATATTTACAAAGACATGTCTGTTGCGGTACATTTTCATTTTTACGCTCCTCCAGTGCCAATTGTTCTTGCAACAGTTTCTAAAAATATTCGAAACAGAAGACGAACAAAATTGTAAACTAGGGTATGGGATGAGAACGAATAAATTTGATGTACAACTAAATGGTACTATTCTCAAAAATTAAATTGCAAACGATCGATATGAACGATATGATATGAGTTATCTCAAACCGGAGTATACAGTTTTCATATTTTCTGTCACATAATTCTGTTAATGGACAAAAATACGTACCATACGTTCTTTAATTTTATCCATATTTTCTCCATGAATCTTTCGGGCTTCCCGTTTCTCCAAGTCGCATTGCTCGCGAATTGTCGCTATTTCTTTCCGAATCTTTTCATTCTTAACACGTTCCATATAAAGCTTAGCCGAGAGGACTTCGGAATTGTAGTGGCATTGGTCGTAGCTGGTTTGCAGCTCCCGCAACGCTTTGGTTAGCGCTTGCACAACCGAATCCGTCGATTGATCGCTCTGTGCCAGTTTGCACAGGATCTCCTGATGGGCAACGTTCAGCTCTGCAAGGATACCTTCGGTTTGTTCCAGTTTTTCATGCATATTCGCCACCGTATCACTGAGCGCGGAACATTTCTGCGTTTTCTCGGCTAGATCGACTTGCTGCACTGAACATCGTTTTTGCAGATCGTGCAGATCGGATTTTGTTTTCACCAGCGCATCTTTGCATGCTGCGATCTCGTTGTGCAGCACCATACACTCCTCCTCTGCATCCTTGTGCCGCTTTCGTAGCCATTGGTTTTGCTTTTCCAGTTCCTTCATTGCGACCGACCGGCTCCGTATGTAGTCATTTTCCTTGCTGAGGCTGGCATTTTCCGACCGTGCCGTCTCGAGCTGCTGGTTCAGATCTTTGATTTTGTGTAGCACTTCATGCCAGTGGCTTCCCATCTCGTCCTCTTTCGCCTGATACTGCATATTGGGTGCAGCGGAACGTACAGCAGCGCCAATCGCGCTTCCTACGAACCAACGGTTGATTTTGTCCGTCGTTAGGAAACACTCGAGGAAGCATTTTACAATTCGCTGTTCATGACTCGCGAATTGCTTACAAACGTCCTGCAGACGGGGGATGGGATGAAGCAAGCAAGAGAAATACAGAAGCAGCGAGTAGACAAGAACGCAGTCGACCTCCATAATTTCCCCTTCACTCGATAGTACTAGCTCAAAGTCCGGGAAATGTGATCGCAAGAACTCCACCAAAGAGGTCTCCTTGAGCGGTACTGCTGCTGACAGGCTGAGCTCGAAGAATGTGCCGTAAAACCAACACGGATCGATAGGATCATCAGTTTCGATCGAGCAGGCACACTTAACCTATTCGAATAATTGTAGAATGTTTTAGTGATCGTCTTAATGATGGATGAGAAACAAAGCGATTCGCTTTATCGCTGGTAAACACTTGCCCAAAGATCCGTTATTTGTCGCCACTGCATCAAATCCTGCAGGGACGCTTGATTGATTGGTGTCATTTCACTGAGAGGATTTAGCAACGGCGATACACAAAATGCAGACGCAATAAAAAAGGATAGTAAACTAACACCGCACTGCACCGCAAAAACGGGTACGTACTAACAAAAGTCCAGAGTTGTTAAAACGTAATACTCAACAACCGTTCCAGGACTAGAAAAAGATAACGACCGAAGTCTGTCTCGCTTCATCTTGCCTTTCTCTGTAGATTGCAATAGATATGAAGCACCCTGTGCGAAAAATGCTAATACTGTTGATGATTTTTTTTGTTTTTATCAAAAGCAAAATAAGGAATCAGCAAAAATCACGCCAACTGAGAGAATCGTGGAAAAACGGGTACCAAAGAGTGGAGGTCAAAAGTGACACGCAAAATCTAACAAAATCACACCAACAGATTGATCGAGAATAGTACGATCGGGAGATTTTTCTTATGAGCCTATTTGCTTCATTGGCGCTACATCTTTCGATCGCACTATTTTGCACAAATTGTGTCAGGTAAGCCGTCGCTTTCCTATATAGAAGTACGTTTATAAAAACCCATAACAGCATTTCTACCTTACTTGCATTTACTTTAAATGGCATCAACACAGCAGTGGTTACATGAGGTTTATTTATATTATGCGTCTGCTAGGGAAGTACCTTGCCTTCTGCAATAATCCAATCAATATAATTACTCACGTTCGCGAATACACCCGGTGCCACTTTGGTACCGCATGTTTTCACGCCGAATGATACGACACCTTGCAGAACGAAACGATTAGAGTCCGATATGTACTGTAAAGGACCGCCAGAATCTCCATTGCAGTGTGCCGTTTTGTTATTACCACCGGCGCAAAGGTGTCCCTTATCAAGAACAATCATTCGATCGAGTTCTTTGATTAGCATTCCACATTCGGCGGCGGGTACTGTTGGTAAAACAGCATAACGCAAAATCGATGACCTGTGCCCTTGCTCTGTCATGCCCCAGCCGGTAACAAACGAATCCGTCGGTAGATACATTCTCAGTTCGTCCGTTATTGGTAAACAGATCGGTATAATGCCTGTTGGAAAAAGTACACCATTTGATAGAAATTGAATTTCAAACCACGTTCCCAACACACTCACTGTAACCGATGACCGCAGGATACCGGAGTCGCAATATTGCCAAATCGTTGCGTTTCGATCGCGGACTGTACTTGGGGTGCGTGGAAATGGTTTGAACGGGAATCCGCTGAGCCGGTGGTCCACAGTTAGATAAATACTCGTCTTCATCTTCGTTGCTGTCTTTAAAACGAATGCGCTGTTCATCACAGTATTGATCACGATTTAGGTCGTGCACTCCAAGGCGTATGCTTAAACTGCACAGATGTAATTAAGAAAACTGCTTAGAGGTACTACTTTTTAATGCACGATTATTTACAATCCTACATTGTACGCCCTTTTACACAGTGTGCGGCAGTAAGTACGTGGCGGTCACTAATGAGGCTCCCCCCACAAGGAAGCTCCTCATGGATAGTTGATTCCAGCAGCGCCATCCAGGGAAATCCATAAGGCTTGGTCTCCTGTCCGTAAGCGATCAACTGTACTCTTGATACACCGCACGTGATCTCCTCTCGCTCGCAGCATATGTAATAAATCTGAAAATTAATGGCATAAATGGCAATTCAAATCAATGGCATATCCCAATAAAACGACGCATACCTTGGAACCGTTGACACTCTTTTGCGTGTCGCATAATCGCATTAACGCCTTTTGCCGAACACTAGGAGGCCAATTTTTTGGTGATTCGTTCACGTAATGTAAATACTGACCACAAAGAGCAATTTGTACACAGCTTTGACTATCCACACATTCACGAAAAACAGCTGCTATAATAAACCGTACAATTATTCGATACGTTCAAGGCAGAAAAGGTACTCCATACTGCTTACCACCATCAACAGTTGTTACAAACCAACCCAGCACTGATGCAAAGAGTGCGACAAACAGCACGCTAAATTCCATCCTATTGTGTGCCGTGTGCCGAGATCGAAGAGATCCGAACTGAGTTGACCAGATCCGTGGACGTCTTTTAAGCGTCATTCTATGTCCAAAACATGCCTTTCGGGGATTACCCGAATTGACTTTTCGTTAAAACGTTATCATTACATCTCCCTTACACCTTCGCGAACCGTTGATCTTGCCATGCGATCTTTACCACCCTCATCACTCTGGGCTGTTTCACTGGAAACATGTCACCATTAACTGAACTTCAAACTCTCGTAAAGCGGCAAATCAGTTTTAACCCGTCGATTGTTCGCGGTAGAGTTATGCATAGCAAGGTGCGATGTTCGGTAATATTTGCTCAGCCTGTCTGTACTCACCTCGTCGGTATGTTTGGACGAAACCAAGGCGGATTATTTGTTCCCCTGCCACGCACATGAATATCTTGCAAAAGTATTCTTATAGAGCAGGTTTGAAATGGAAATCTGAATCGATAGCTTATTGCTATTCGTAGTCATTTATGCTGAAACAGTTGTATTAGAGTGATACAATCAAGGTAATTAAAATATGATTCGAAATTTAGTTTTATTTAATTGATTATACGACTCTAATTGATTAACCATCCTACTCTAAAAAAATCTATCAAACGAAAATTTGGTAGTAAGAATAAATGTTTACCTGAACAACCGAAACCTGGAATGGAATGAGGATGCTTGTAGATGTTAATTTGATTTCGAAGAGCTCATTACATGTTCAACACTGCAATCAACATCAAAATCATTTTTTTTACAAACATGTTTCTTTATGTTAATAGAAGTTAGAACTTTGGATTAACGATGGCCAAAGACAAACTGCCTTGGGCTAGCATCCAAATTGTTATAAAATAAATACACGGAACGGTTTCTAATGCTACATCATAATGCATACTTTCTTTGGTCTACGTCCTAAAAGACATAGTACTTAAGTAAAATACTGTTAATCTTGGGTCAAACACGGAACCGTAGAACAACGGCAAACCGGTAGGCTCGTGTCTTAAATATATCAGGGACGATCGATTAATGCCGCAGTGTACGACGATCTATCCATTCCGTCCGGAAAGAAAGCTGCATCCCGTGTTGAGTATCCATCGAACTTCCGAAAGTATCTCTCATGGCGTCCCACAATTTTTCCATACTCTATGCTATGGTATGCATGCTTAAAATGTATTTATTAGTTCTCTATTACTAAATTAGGGTAGATCTGGCCACACCGAGGAAGCCGAGCCCCTGAATACTGAGCACATGGTGCTGTTATCGCCTTTCTCGGGCACTTCGTTCATCCTTAACGCAATTTTAACTCGACGAGTAAAGTCCATTCCGGATTCAAACATGCTTCAATCGGCCACGCGATTCATTGATGCCTTCCCTTGGTTGAGCAAATAGTCAAATTCCAATTTTAACCTCGCACCTGTGCCAATTCCTTCGTGTGAACTGTGAGGCTTGTAAAAACGGAAACAGCTATGCTGGTGCTATAAACGATGCGGTCGAACCGTAACTCCAGTCAGTGGCGGTCACCGAACGAGAACTGTACGGATGGATTCTCACTCTATCGATCTGGAGGCGCATAATGCGTGCGAAAAGTGCAACATTACAAGTGGTATCAGAAGCTTGTTCCACGATTATTGCTCAAACAGTACAGTACACGGTGTTAAGTACATTGGTTGCAAGCAGCGTACATTGTTCGAAAAGTGAGAAGGAATATAGCTAACATTCTGATGACCAGCAATTAATGGTGATTAATTCCCTGCCCGGGGGGTCGGGAACCGGAATGTTAATCTGCTTTACAGAATATGGTGGATTGCTGTCTTCTTGTTGTCGATGTTTGTATGCATTTGGCTGATACTGGATGTCTATCGCAAATGGGAAGAAACGCCGGTAATAGTGAACTTCTCCCAGAAGCCGACACCGATCCGACAGATTCCTTTCCCAGCTGTTACTATCTGTTCAGAAGTTAAAACCGACAAACGCTACTTCGACTTTTCCGCTATGTTCATGCGATTATTTTCGACGCGTTGGGGTGTTTTGGATAATGCCACGGGGGTGTTTTGGATAATGTTGGGGTGTTTTGGATAATCACGTGCAGTGATTTGGTTCGTAAAAAACCAACTAGCAACCAACACCTCCTCTATACCTTTCGTTTTTAATTAGGTACGATCGACTACTAGCAGTATCACAGCTTTGCTTAAAGCCACCAATCTGGATGGAGGTGGGCAGTGCCCAATTCAGTAATCCGGCCATCGTCGATTTACTGCGAAACGTTTCGCTTCCGATGACAAATGTTACAAGATCATGCACATGGCGTCGTCAGCAACATCAGTGTGCAGATCTTTTCTACGAAACTATCACTGAAGAAGGTATCTGCTACACCTTCAACATGCTGCCGGCTGAGGAGATGTTGCGGGTCGATAAGATGCAAAAGGACTACAAACACATTTCGACAAGCCATAAGGCGTCGTTGTGGACAATAGAGAAGGGTTACGCAAGAAATTCGGGTCTTGATGCGTACCCTTACCGTGCGATTGATGCAGGAGAGCATGCCGGGTTGAACGTTTGGTTGGAACAAATCAAAGGCGACCACGATCTGTGTCGGGTAACACAAATTGTCCTATTCGTCCCAATCCCGACTCTTTCTAATGTTAACCTGAGATTATCTTCTAGGGAGCGTTAGAAGGCTATAAACTTATTCTGCATCCTCCTGCGGAGTTTCCACAGCCATCGAAGCAGTACTATCGGATACCGCTTGATCAGCACGTGATGATTACGGTGAAGCCAAAAATCATCACAACGTCGGATGGACTGCGCAAATATACCCCAGAACGGTAGGATCCCGTCTTGCAGACACTGTTCTCATTTCATACAATCTCGATATCCCTATTTCCAGTCGTAACTGTTTCTTCAACCACGAACGCTACCTAAGGTTCTTCAAGGTGTACACACAGAAAAATTGCGAAATGGAGTGTCTTACCAACTACACGCTGCACAAGGTTGGCTGCGTCAAATACTCCATGATGCATGACAATCAGACGGAGGTATGCGGTGTCAGCAAGATGTACCATTATTTAAGAGCCGAGGAAGAGCTGCGCGAAGAGAATATGATCTCAGATGGCAATAAATCATCCGATTTCCTAGCCCAATGTAACTGCCTGCCCGAATGCAGCTCAATCCAGTACGATGCCGAGATATCGCAAACGAATCTCAAGCCTATATGCTATTACGGGCACCCGCTTTCGGAGCCCTGTCATCACTCCGATGCATTGATCTTTTTTAAGGAAGCCAATTCCTATCGATGCAGCGCAGCGAACTGTATGATACAACCGATTTCGTAGCAAATTGCGGTGGCTTACTTGGTCTATTTATGGGTTTCAGTTTGTTAGGGTTGGTCGAGCTAGTCTACTTCGGATCGGTTCGTCCGATTGCTATGTTGTGGCGGTATTGGACAAAACGGCACAAAGCAAACATTGTTCCCCCACTGTCGTGTAGACAGGATGGCAAAGTTACGTTTTAGATAAGACTCTGCGGCTACTGTAGGCGCATCTAGTAACGCTATAGTAACTAACAAAATGGTATGCATACTAAAGACGAGTCGTCAAATGTAATCGTAAATTATTCTCTGAAATTATTTGAAAATTGTGATTGAAGCGCAAAATGAAATATTAAACCGGAGTTTATAAATAACGACCAAACTAACGAAAGGAAAATGAAAAAAAAATTCTCGATCCTGCAAACACGTCGCCCAAAGAACCTCTGCTTTTAGCACCAACCAGCCAACTAGATCAAAGTTGGTTCGTCAAAAACCGTGAAGCTTGATAATGGCCAGCGACCAATGTGTTTAGGTTTAAAGCTGTGGGAATAAAGAATAAAACAAACAACTACGAACTCGGGTTTTAGTAGTAGAGAGTGCTGCACAGCTGTTTATTAATTATTATTATTATTACGCTTCTGCTCCTTCTGTTTTCACACATCCTCTGCGACTTTTCGTTTCCCTTCTCGTACCCAACGCCATCTTTAACGTCCCTCTTTCTCATACCTCTACCCTCCCTTGCACCCCCGCGATCCACTCTCTGTCTCGTCCTTATCCATACCGTACTTTTCCAAAACCAATTAATTGTTACTTCGTGCCACGGCGAATGTATTTTGCTGCTTT
>NC_064875.1:26940938-27113438 GCF_943734745.1 Anopheles darlingi | reverse complement strand
AACATCCCAGCGATGCACAAGCGCGGAGCGTGTTGCTTTGCGTCATCCCCCTCCATTCTCAGGACGGTCGTCGTCGTCGTCGTCGTGACTTTTAGGCGATAATCATCATCATCATCAGCCAAGTAAAGCGCGGCCCCCCACTGATGGTGGTGCTGCCGTCTGCCACCGACAGCCACTTTTCGCATGATGATGATTTTATTTTAAAGCCATGACTCCCATGTCTTTTTCCGTCCCAATTTCATCATCCTGCATCCATGGAACGCTTCGATCGTTATTGCTCCCTTGAAGTGCACACCACCAGGGCTATAAAATGCAACGCCGGATAAGGCAAAACTGCATGACGTTTTTACATCATCCCTGGGAGGGGGCATTACGCACCGTTCGAAACGCCAGAACAACCAACAGAGATCCAGATAAAACTCGTTACAAGGCGGCACAACCGAACTAAACGGTGGCCACGATGCACACACCACAGCAGCTTCCTCTCGCAATTCGCTACCTATTGGAATAACAATATTTAACCGACGAACCGGAAGCGGCTATAAACAGATCACGCGACGTAAAGTGTGAGGGCTGTGTGTGCGGTGTGGAGCCTCTGTTTTGCGCGTTTTTTACGCGCCATCATAATGGCGAATGTCATTAAATCGTGTTACCGCCAAATCATAAACACAAGAGGCAACAATAACTTCTGATCACAACACAACAGAGTGTGACTAAGATTCGTTTGTCGTATGACGACATATGGCGCATGAATCACCACCAGTGCCACTGTGGTCGGCCAGAACGAACGGATTCATTCGATCACGGGATCATCCCTGACCAACCTCAAGACATTAAACAACACCACATCGCCAGGCCCCAAATTTGATTCTTACCCTTTCCCTCTTTCTCATTCTCCTCCTCCACGAGTGTCCCGTGACCTACCAGCAATGTTTATAAAAAGATCGAACAACTGAGCGAGCGCGTGATCATCCTTCCCCTAATCGATCGACGAGATTGCAGGCAGTCTCGTGCGCGCCTTTCTCAAGCAGTAGGTCCACTACCATTAGAGCGCCGCGCGAATGAGGCGAGAATCAATGCAATTGAACCGCGGAAAGAGCACAATGGTTGCATCAAACGCGATCATCGTGACGACAGTGACGATCGGTCGCGGGTGATTTACTGGCAAAGGCTGACTGACTCTCTGCGTCTTCCCTTCCGATCCGATCGAAATACTGAATCACGCTCATACGCTGCCTGCCACCCGGTCGGATGATCACATGAACCGAGGGACGTACGGGCGCGCGCACCACACAGGGATTGATCGACAAACAGAAGGAGGAACGCGTTGTTCGGTAAGGGAAACATATGCCGGGTTACATTACGTTCACAAAGTCGCGCGCGCGTGTGTGTTGTGTTTATCATCGGATTCAAACACGGTCCCATTGATTGAAACCAGATCCGATACCGGCCTGTGCTATTGGTACTGTATACGCTATTAACGAGCCATAATCACGCTTATGTCAGTTGCAGTTTTTCTTTACAATTTTCCTCTTTTTACCCCAATATCGTAGGTCAAGGACTGTGCACCGATGTGCAGGGAGAGAGAGAAAATGCAATATGAGTTCTGGAAATTTGATCGATCGCTTGGTTGAGATTTTCACGCTTTATTTATCTCAACCTCAACTCAACCACAATCTATGAAAGTTAAGGTTCTTTACACTAGTCCTGTCTAATCCATTGAATACAATATTTCAACATTTGAGCTGCTCTCACATCGAGCGCTCGTTTTTAAAAACGACAAAGTTGGCGTTTTTTGACGCAAAGCTTAATTCGCTGTTCACACCTAGAATGCGCGAAGGTCGATTTAAAATACACGAAAAATAGCACCATATCACTACCGGCACCTTATCAAATCATGATAAATAGTTTAATCTTCACGCAAAACAGTTATTACCCGGATTTCAACACATTCCTATCAAAACAAATTGCAAAACCAAAAAGCAACGCCTTCTTGTCTATCTTGTTTGCGTGGCTTGCTAGGAGCTTCGAACCTGCCACAATCTGTAGATTTTACAGATCCGCAAAAACGCTTACTTTTAAGCTCTTCAAAAATTCCAAGAAATAGCTTTTGGTGCGTTTCGTGAACACTTCCATATATTTTGATGTGATACAACCGTGTTTTCTGCGTCAAAAAAACACGCTGCGTCTATTACTGTCGTGTTACGCGCGTAAAACGCGATCGATGTGAAAGCAGCTTTATGCATTGTGATGAAGAGTATGAAGACCAACGGAAGACCACACAAGGCGTGAAGAGGTCTTTGAAGGGGAAAAAAAAACACGGAACCAATTCGGCTCCAATCATCAACAACGAAGGCTCAGGTGATTTACGAGTTTTCATGTTTGGCGGTTTCGCTACTCTTCTCCTTTCATGATAAGAAGAACCCACTAGCGGTACGACTTATGTGAACTACGCCAAAGTTCTGGCCAAAGAACAAAGGATCGGCGGCGGCGGACAGAATCGCATGTAGCACGCAACCATGGGAGGGTAGCAGCAACAATATACGATGAAACGCAATTCATCATCCTTAAACGACGCCTCGCCAACAACTATTATCAGCATCAAAACACTGAATCCAAGGCGTCGTGTGTAGGTGTGGTAAGACAAACTTCGCCTTCGCCCACACTATGCTGTGTATGCGGCGATGCGGTTTTAACCTTCTCCGCCGCAGTGGGAGTTTTTCATTTTGATCTTGATGAAGTTTCACGCGCCAACAAACCTCCTCTCCAAATATGCCTGCGCATCGGATCGCATCGGATCGTCACTGACCTTCCGTAATTTCAACTTTTCCGCACATGTTGCAGGTGCAACCACTGGTCGCGGTCGGGGACACGTGGTGTACGGGTGTGCCGCCTCCCATTTCCATAACCCTGTGTAAAGGACCTCCCTCTCTCTCTCTCTTCACAGAGCTCTCGCTCTTCTTCTTTCTTCTTGGCGCGCTTTGAACGCTTTGAAGTCGTCGCCCCCACCCCAAAAAGGTGGGGAATGAGAAAGCGGGATGTGCAAACAATTGTGAACACATCAAAGCAAAGCTTTCCATGCCATACCCCACGAATGGCCTATGTCTTCAACATCGCCGGTGGGGGAAAGGAAGGAATTTGGATGGTGGCAATGTCAAGAAATGATTGAAATGTGCCTTTCTCATCATCGCTCCACCAAAGAGCCTCACCAGCCCCCCGAAACCAAGCGCCAGAGTGCCGAGAAGCAGGGTCAAAGGCTCTCGAACGTTACACAAAGCCAGCCAGTAGCTGCTCCTACAGACCACAGAAACACTCAATTTTTTCAACAACAAAAAAAGAATAAAACCAAACCCATATTATTCCGTGGCGGCCATGGTGTGGCCAGAACTCGGGTGAGGTGAAGGAAAAGAAGGTAGCGCGCGCGCCTTGCCTTGTGGTCGATAGGCCGCCACCGGAACAACGTCAATGTCGTAAGAGGCCTCGTTTCTTCTGTTGCCCCTCGACAGGACACACAATGTCGAAGAACCCGACTAAGGTCCAGCGAACAGCAAAGAGCAAAGGCACCGTCGTAAAGGGCCTCAAGGAGGCTACCAACTCCTCACCTACTACGCCACATGACCCTGACACAGGGGCGGCGGGTCGTCGTATGGCGACGATCGCGCGCGCTTTTGATGGCGCAGTATCAATTCCTTTGGAGACGCGGACGCGAATGGCACGAAGGGCAGGGCAGCGGCAGGTGTTGTGCTCGACCCTTCCTCCCCTGCCTCTCTTTCCTCTATCGATCAAACAGAGCCAATTGATTTACGCCCGCATAAAATAGGTGAAGGAGGCGTCGTTGTGCCTTCTTCACCTTCTCGCTCTCATCGCTGGTCCGTATCCATTCCTCCGGGAATTACGAGAGGTCACTGGTGGTTCCGTGGAAAACCTGTCTTCAAGAAAACGAAACAGGAAATGAAGGCGCGCGCGCGCGGCGCCCGGTGCACACACGCTATGATCCCCTTCACAAAACATTCTTCGCTTGCTTGTAGGAAAATATTTTTTCCTCGTTGCCGGAAAGCGAGATTCGAAAACAAAACAAAAAACGTGCCAACGGAGAGGAGGCCAAAGGGCCTTTCGTAGGGCACACGAATGGAGGGAAGAAACGCGACTTACCTTCATAATTAACCTGGCCATCTCCATCAATGTCCGCCTCGCGGATCATCTCATCTACCTCCTCGTCTGTTAGCTTCTCGCCGAGATTAGTCATGACGTGGCGCAGCTCGGCGGCCGAGATAAAACCGTTGCCATCCTTGTCGAAGACTCGGAATGCCTCCCGGATTTCCTCTTCACTATCGGTGTCCTTCATTTTGCGAGCCATCATTGTGAGAAACTCGGGGAAATCGATCGTGCCGTTGCCTGTGAAAAGCGCGTGAAGGAGAGAGAGAGAGAAGAAGAAGGAAGGTTAATATGATTCGAATTATTGTTTCTTTTTTTAGTGCTACCTCCTCATCCTTATAACACAACCCGCAACAAAAGTGGCCGCAAAGAAACACAAATGACGCAACGGACCTTGTCGTTACAACGTAGGAAAAAACGGCTGAGGGTGTCGGGGAGCAACATAGAGGCCAAGAATGTTCGCAGAAATACAATGCCAATGCCCCAAAAGAGACCGCATCGCTCCATCGCACTCTGGAAACAAACAGAATGGGATCCGAATTCCACAAATTCAACATTTTCTAAATTGCTTTCCCGTCGTCTGCCGTCGGTCGTTGGCCGTCTTTCCTTTCGCTCGACAGCATTCCTGGCGTGGCGATCAAACCATCGCCACCACCACCGACCGTTGATATGAAAACAGTTCTCGGTAATTCCATTGCGAAACGTTTCTCCGAAACATCTTTCAATCATAAATACGAACCGCCCCTCCTTCCTTGGCCTCCTTGGCCTCCTTGGCCCAGTGGACCCCTCGTGGCGCTCTTGAAAATACTCTGCGCGCTCCTGTTGATGGACGGACGGCGACCCCTCACTGCGCTTTCGCGCCATTTCTAATAACTAATTCCACAGACATTTTGTAATCCTGTGGCGCGCGCAATAGGAGCACAATCAGAACGACACACCCACCTCAAGCAAACAGTAAGAGCTGCCGTTGTTCCACCACGATTCGGGCATTACACTCGTCAAAAGAGACCTCGACTACCATACCATACCATGTTTGCACAATTTCCCGTAGCTCGAAGGAAAAGACGGATTCGTCAGATCATCAAAACCATTGAAATACTCAAAGGACGAAGAATGGAGGGGAGATCAACATTTTGCACTTGAAATGGAAAAGCACAAATACGCATGTTTATTTGATAAGCACAAGTAAGCAGCAGGGAGGCCGAGAGAGAGAGAGCCGAGGCGAGACCGCACCCCCATTGGCAATATTTTCCCCTGACAAACTCGGCAAAAAGCGTTACATATTTTATGAATCGCCGAGAATCATGCCAAAGCACCAGCACCAGCACCAGCAGCAGCATCGCCGGTCCCTATATGTAGTATACATAGAGAGTGGCCTCGGCCTCGGGAACTCGATTTCCCTGATGCGCAAGCAACCATCCAGCGCAAGAGAGAGAGATAGAGACCCCCATGAGTAAAATGAGGACACGGTGGGCTTTTCTAATATCCGGTGGAGGAATATACACTAACTAACCCTGGTGGTGCGTGCATATGCGTGCTCGGGTGGGGTTTGTCCATAAATAAATGAAAATTATGTGAATTCCCCCCGCTGGGCCCAAGCAGCGCGCGCTCACAGCAACCGATAAGAACAGATAAGAACCACCATCCCGATGGAGAAGAAGAAGCTGAGTCCCCGCGCGCACGTCGCCAAAGGGAGAAAGGGGCTTCTTTTGTTACTAAAGCAATCGAAGTATATTCAGATGTTATTTGCGGCCAAGACCACACCACAGAGCACACAGAGCGGAGCTACATCGAGGACAGTAGTGTCCTCGCCATGAAAGTTAAAGCAACGCGACAGAACGACACGACGCAATCAGGTTGGGTGTGTGTCCTGTCCTTCTTGTCCGAGCTGGAACTCGGTAGCAGGGGATGGATGGTAGCAAAAGCAACGGGTATACAAGTTTCTTCAACACCTGAGGCGTTCTCTCGCTTGAATTATTAATCAAAGGCCGATGGAAAGCCTGATTGAACACCTTTCCCTAACCGATCGCTCTCTCTCTTGCTCTCATGGTCCTCCTTGTAATGTCCCTTATTTGAACCCCTGGTGCTCTTCTGTTACTCTTGCTCCTAGGGGCGACTGTGTTGTTTCCTTGCATGATTTTATTTCTTGATCCGATTGGTGGCGCTATGTTTCATCATCCTTTATTCATTATAGCAACGACCCACACACCGCGCACCATCCATCCAACCATCTAATCAATAATGCGCTCGCTAGAGAGCCGAGGGACTGGCTAAGGGAGTTTGTCAAGGCTGACCACCCTCTTATTCTCACTTTATAGCATCAGCAGCAGCAGCAGCAGCAGCAACAGCAGAATTATCACCACCACCAACACCGCATCTCAATATTAAAAATTTATATTATTGGATCCTTGAATTATGTTGAAATTTGAAATGATTATGATTTCCTACCAAACAATATTGATAACCAGTACCCTAATCATCGTACATGCTTCCTGCGTCAAGCCTTATCACCTTAACCGCAACACAATCATACCAACTTATGTGCTTCCCCTCCGAGACAAAGAGAAAGAGAGAAAGTTAATGACTTGTGACCACAAAGCTGTACAAAGCAGAAAATCCTTAATTAGTTTTCAGTTGGTAAACGTGTCTACAGGAACGAGCAGACCACTAAGAGGTAACAATTGTAGCAAATAGTAAGCCAACCGCCACCACACACCAGGACTCAAAAAGTCGGAAGCAAACATCATCCCAGGACGACCACCCTTCCCTGTGTTCCTTTCCTTTCCTCATCAAGCAATCTAATCAGCTTTACCTCTGTGTAAGCTCGGGCAGGCAAAACTTCAATTGCTTGCTGGTGGTGGCCATTTGCTGATGCCAGGACCACCACAAAACCGCAGTCATGGAGGAACTGGTCGTCCAAGGACGCTGCTGCTGCTGGATATGTACATGAACACTTCTCTACTAACCGCTTTTGGAGACTCGAGGACGAGCTTTTCACATTCATCCTTGATTGGCTCGAGATCCTCGACAACCTTTTCTCATCGGGGTTCGGGGGGTTGTTATAGAGTTTGCTGCTGGGGGCCGCTTTCTTTCCAATCAAACTTTATCCATTATCTAGCAGCAAGCCACTAAAGCATCTCCCCTTTCTTCTTCTTCTGCTGCCTTCTGATTTCATTACCAAGCCTACAAACTACTATACTCGAGACTTCTGCGGTGTGGAGGGTGGGATGTGGTGTCCAAAATTGAACTACTCTCCCATACCCTTGGTTCTACTATTCGTCTCTCCTCTCCCACTCCACAGTCTAGAAAGAGGCCAACGGAAATCATAATAGTTTTATCCTTCCTCGCTCGCTAAAGGAGAGCGCAGAAGGTTTCGAACATGGTGTTTAGTGGGGGGGGAAAGCGCACAAATGAATGTGGTTTTCGTGGCAAGCCTCTTATGTGCGCGCTGCTGGCTCACCCACCCACGCCCCAATCCGAAAGTAAAGGTCACAGCCGAGGGCCAAAGGACGATGAGAGGGGATCACAAATTTATTGTAATGTGTTGTGTTGTGTGTGTGTGTGTGTGTGTGAGCCGGGCACCGGATATGAGAGAGTGGAGGACCACATTTTATGGCAAACTAGCGTGATTGCCACAATGGAGCTCTCCGTCATTCATGCACGCGTGTGTGTGTGCGTGGTTGGTTGGTCGGATAGAACTAGTAGTAAGTGTCATTTGCTGAAGGACGCCGATACTAAGGCCTCTCTCTTCCTCGTGCACCCCCCGTGGAATGTTCCCATTTTCCACTCGACTCGTTGCGATGGCGTAAAGGGGGGGGTCTGATCTGTGAAGTCATCGCGCGGCCGAAAGGCGCGCTACGGCAATTGGGCGTCAACCAGTCGTCAACAATAAGTGGAGATGGTAACAGCAGTGAAGAAAAAATGCGGAAAATCCAATGTCACTGCGTCGAGGATGAACAAACGATCGTTCGTCGGGCGCGTGGGACCACCACAAAAATGTCAAATGTCATCCCGGTGGTGGTGGTTGTGGTGGCGGGCGTAGATGGAAATCCGCGATAAAAAGAGTTTGTTTGGCGCGAAAGGCGTCCTTCGAGAAACCATAAAACAGGCGGCTCTGTGCGCCTCTCCCTGGCTCCTATCTATACATAATGCTCGCCGAAAGTTATGCTAGACAAGTGACTTTGCGTATTCAGAACAGAACAGAACAAACCATACCAACAAACACACGTGGAAGTGGAGAGGGAGGGGATGACAGAGACACATTATAGTGTCCTTCGAGGAAGCATTCTTCCGCTCGCCACACAACCAACCAACAGTCAGACCAACAATGTGCAAGCAGCAATTCGATGCGTAAAAAAGCTCGATAATACCGATGCTTGCCTTGGTCAGGCGGCAATAAATTTACATTTCCATTCGGAATCGCGCGCATCGCATGTCCGTCCATGAGCAGGCGCTCAAATCGATGGCAAACCACCCACGACGATAAATATGAATCCCAAATCCAAGGGAATCCCCAAACCAGCCGTCGGTTCGAACAATGGCGCGGCGGCGACAGCACGTAAACTTATCACCAACTTTTTAGATTTACGAACCCCGCACGCACCGCACCACGAGGGATGGTGACGGGAAAGTTCCTTCATTTCGTGGCAGCTACTACTACACGGTGTTTTCTCACCAAAAACATATACTACGCGGACCTCACTCACCGGACCGGACCATATAATCGTTTCATAAAAATCTCATAAAACCCTTTTTGGCATGCCACCGGTCGCGCCACGGAGAGCGGCGCTGCTACAACACACCAAAGAGCGTGTTGTAGCCGCCCTTCGCTAATGCCATCATAAATCTCACTGTTATCCTTTTTATGTGTTTGACTGTCTCTCGGTGGTGGCTTCGGCGGATATTATTTATGGATGGTTCATAAAGCGAAGAAAAGAAAAGAATGTGGATCCATTCATAAAGCGAAGAAAAGAAAAGAATGTGGATCCATTCTTGTGGTTTTCGTGACAGTCGAGGAGCCCTAGTGTCTAGGTCTAGGACTAACGCACACAGGTAGAGTAGAGGTGCTACCCCGGAATTCACTAAAAAACATATGATATCTCCCATAAGGCTAAAAGGCTAAGGATAATAACAGTTTAACCCGACAACGGCGATACATTACAACAATAAGGATCGTCGTGAATCCCGTCCGGCGGCGGCAGGACTTTCAGTAATAGATGTCTATTACCAATTAAGGGATGTCGTCTCGAAGGCGATCTTGAGAGCGAATCTCGGTGGTTGATCGGGATTCCGATTCCAAGATAATAAAGGATAAATCAACTGGCATTTAGGAGTGCACGAGTTTCCATAAGCATCATTCGCGTTAAGGTTACTACTCGAATGCAAAAGTTGATCCTCTGTGCTAGAGAGCAACAGCAACAAGAGGCAACATTTCGTAGCAAAAGTGAAAAGTGAGTTAAAAGCGCAAACACTTCTCACCAAACTACACAACAGTTCGAAAACTAAACTTTAAAGTAGTTATTTCTCTTTCTCTCTCGTCTGAAGGGGCTATTGCTCGCGGCAAACGAGAAAAAGTTTCCAGCAAACGAATCTGAATAGAATCTTGGCGTTCAACCTTCTCTTCGAGTTCACAGCAGCGCTTTTGGTGCTCTATTCATTTATCCTTTTCGTTGAACTACTAGAAAGGGGAATGTTCGACACTGTGGGCTATTGGCGGTACAGAGGAGGGCGCGTTTTGAGTGGAAAATTGAATTCCATCATCAAATTGCTTTATTGACCTCGTTCAACCTGCGATATACTCTCTTCTGCTGTGGGCATAAGCAAGTAGTGACGAAGGATTTTGCCTGAAAAGGCCGGAGCCAAAGGCAAACACTCCACACTCCTTCGATTCTCGTTTTCTCGTTCTTCAAAGCGCAATAATGGGAACTGAAGAAAAATACCAAACGGAATATATTATTATGAAAAAGAGGCAAAACTCTCTGGATCTGGCTGGCTCAATTTGTTTGCCCTCCACGTCCGTCAGACATTGCTTGAACTCTTATCACCCCACAATTCAGGTTAACAACAGTTCAGAAAATAAAATACGATGGATAAAAAACCCGTTATTTCCCACTGATTGGAAACGGAACTCTTTTCTATATTCCAAAGGGGTTCATTTCGTGTTTGAATCGCTAGATGGCCATCGCCTTTTAAGTTTGCTCCTTTCGTTCACATTGTTTTGTCTTTGGGTTCCCTTAGCTTGTAATACTGTGTTCAGTGGAATGCTCCACTTGGGCGCAAATGAAAGTCTTATCGATGAGTGGAATTGAAACACAACTCGCATTTTATCTTAACGCATTATGGAACATTCTAAAATGAATATTGCTGCAATTGCACTGTATAATAGTTAGCTGTGGACTGATTTCGTTGGCCTTTTCTTCCAGTTATAACCAGCTCTAAGCCAACCCAAAAGCCTCCGGTCTGGCTAGCTGATACAATAGACCTTGAATGAAGCTTCTTGTTGTGAATGTCTTGTTCGTGCGCAAAAGATAACACTGCACAACCGCTGGAAGATCTTACACAGGTTGAGATAGAGCGAGCAAGAAACAACAACCAAAAAAATGTGCCCGAAAAAGCTAAACGAGAACA
This sequence comes from Anopheles darlingi, assembly GCF_943734745.1. Lineage (NCBI taxonomy): Eukaryota > Metazoa > Arthropoda > Insecta > Diptera > Culicidae > Anopheles > Anopheles darlingi. Next base: position 27,102,656 of record NC_064875.1, on the reverse strand, counting down.
GCAAATCATTAAAACCAACAGACCACGATACGTTGCTGCCACTGCCAGCCAGCGTCAGCACCGGCCACAGTTGTGAACAAGCCATTGACGTAATCGTCAACAAATGGACTGTGTTCGGGTGTTGTATGATAGCAATGCATTGGGTAAGGAGACGGCTGGTAGAACATGAAGGAAGCAGAAAGCAATATTCGATTTGCGACATTAAGAGGGAACTCCACTCGCTGGTCTATTTCATTTTTCTATATGCTATTCATAGCAACATATTTCATTTATCAAAAGGAGGAATTCCAAAAAGTCCTGAATACAGTGTGTAATGTATTTTCTAAAAAGATAAGGAAAATGTACATTTTTTAATAGATTTTTCACGCATTTTAAAATATTACCGGTAGTGCACACTCAAGGGCCATGTTTTTAAGAACTCCACCCTAAACCCTAACCACCAAAGGCCCGTCATATCACGATCAACCTACAACACGTCTGCTGCTGCTGCTGCTGCTGCTGCTGCTGCTGGCAGCCGAACAAGCATCTCTTCCCTTGGCTGTCTAGGGAAAGCCAGTGCTACATCATTTACTCTGACCCCTTGGTGTGCGTGAAAATTCCCTGGGAGATGGGATAGACTGTCACGAACAGTATATCTCATGCCGAGCCAGGTGAATGCCGAAGGGTCGCCGCCCTGCCTCCAACAGACACAACAGACCGACCATCGAGGCGCAACGTCGAATATGCTGGGGCCTGATCGCCGGGAAGGTGGTCTCGAGAGGGTAAAAGTAAGGTATATCTATCAGAAAGGCAACTGCCGCCGTCTCCACCACCTTCAGAATTATTATCCGTACGTGACAGTTACTCCTGGCACGGATTTCTCCGGACGCTCCAGGCGCACAGAAACACACATACGCATCGTCAGCGCACACACGCACGCAAATCGGAGAAAAAAAAAGAAAGGGACACACATCATGCTATAGGCAAACCCTTGCCTTCGGCCTCCTCTCGAGGGAAAAAGAAAGGTTACGTGTACCGTCATCCAAACGAGGGTAAGACGACGGCCGCCCCATGTCATGCCCACAACTGGGACTGCGGGCCTCTTCCTGGGTCTCCTATAGGTCCTGCTTATCCTTCTCCTTTGCTCCTGCTCCCTTTGCTTCCCACTTATTGGAGCTTATATCAGCCGACTTAACGGCATCAGAGCCTTGTTGTTGTCAAGGCTCTAATGGCCATCACTTTACACTGACCCCGCCCGCCGCCACCGTCTGTCTGCCTTGTCTGTTGTTGATGATTTTTTATATTTTTGCGTAATCAACACAGGAAAAACAGAGACCACAGAGGCGTGCGGCGTATGTGATGATGAGGTGGTATCCATGCTTGTCCCGGGAATCGGTTGCTGCAGGTTGCAGAATGGCAAACGACGCCCGTCGTCTCCTGCTGCTGATCAGCCCGATTAAGCACAGAGAGAGCGAGCTGGTGTCATTGTGTGTACTCTCCCCGTCTCTTTCCTTCATGCTGGAGCCTAAAACCTCATACATTACCAACGGAAGTGGACACAATTTTCCATATTTGTCACAGAGAGCAGAGTGCTCATCATCGTACGAAGATGCTTATCCTCTGTCAAGCCCAGGGTGGTTGGTTAGTTGGACGTGCTTGGAATGCCTGATAAGAGCTTTCCCTGCCGGCCGACCGGCCACCCGTCCTTCCTGTCCTACACTTCTGTCGCAGCCTTCAACCCGAGAAGAGTTAGAACTCATTTTATGACCCAAAAATGCGCCAGTTGGTACGAGAGATTATCACTTATCCACCCCACCAACCGACCGACCAACCCATCATCACATTAATGACTAGAGATAATTATTAAAACGCATAAAATGTTACCGTCTCCCCGCCTCCTTTTGGGTTGTGAGACTTATACGAACCAATTACTCGACCAATAAAGGCGTGGCACGTATCCTGGCGGCTGCTGCTGCTGCCAGCAAAAACCCAAAACCAATCCCATGGCCAGACCAAAAGTTATGAAACATAATAAAAGTCATCTCGGTCCGATCATCATCAGTCATCTCGGTCCGTACACTTCAGACAACATCCTTTCCACAATTTTTTGTGGATCCGTACTCCCGGGTATCGCACAGTACAGGACAGGACCGGAAAAACAGGAAACACCACACCACGGAGTATACGGCGGGGTACCATCCATGATTAAAATTATCCAACCAAACAAAAACGCCAAACCCAACTCTTCCTGTTCGGCGTTTGGCGGGGAGGGTTCTCGTTCCAAAAGTTTCATCCCCAGCGACGGGCGTGCGTGATGGGATGTGATGGAGTTGCCTGGTGTCCCCTATATATTGCAACCCTCACAGCACAGCAGAGAGCGAAGCAGTGCGCCAGGGACCCCTGGGTTTTCGGCAGTTGGCTCCTCTCCCAGTGCTTGTTGATGGCAGCAGCGGTAAATCGAGTTGTCGAAGCCATCCCGGGGCGTCGCTTCATAAAACTCTGACTGTGTTCCAGGGGGGGGGGGGGGGGGAGAGAGCAACGAGGAGAAGAAGCACATCCTCTTCTCTAGCATACGATCGTGTGCACACCATTGTCTACGGAAACTACTTCCGGAAAATATGGACTGTTCACTGGGGAGGCACTGTGGCAAATGCTCCTCTTCCTCCTACTGGGATGATGTGCATACAACACAAGTGCATCCCCTACACTGTGTGTTTCCTCCTCTTCTTTTTGCATTATCATGTCCACCCAGTAGCTCATTTAGTGGCTTGTTCTGAGCAGAGCAAAATGCAAAGCAATTTCTCTTCGCCTTTCAAATATCCGTCCAGAACCGACGGGGATAGATAGTAGGTTGTGTGTCTGTGTCTATTCAAGGCCTAGATCCGCTTTACCTTGTTATTGCGTCACTAGCAGCAAGCAAGCAAGCTCACCAACGAGCGATTGCTGAGGGACACCGGAACACGATGGAAAAGTCACAAATGGTCTTCTCCCTATAAGCTGAGCTGCCGGTATAGGGGAGCAGCGCAGACAAACTAGATTCCATTTCAGGCATTACTCCTCGCCGCTGCTCCTTACGTAAGTTGTAAATTACTTCATTTCGACAGCGGAGCGAAAACATCCATCGTAAATAACAGTTGACTACTGCGCGCACACACACATCACGGAGCAGCAGTACCCGAAACCGGAAGAGAAGAAAGCCAAAGCCGGACCGAAAAGTTCGTGATAAAAGATCGACTTAACCGAAAGCTCATACACACGTGTGTGTGTGTGGTGTCCCCCGGTGACTATTTGTCCCCGGAGGATCCTCCACATTCCCCCACCATTGGAAGTATCCGTTGATGTCGGTTACGGTACCGGAATGCGCCATCACATGGCATCGCGCTGTATATGGTAACAAATCGCCGGCCAAGGATTTACCCGGGCCGGAATGGTCTGCTGGCGATGATGATGGTAAAGGACTCCAAGGTTTCTTCCATTTTATGTTCACCGTTCTCCCAAGCGACTCACTACTTCGATAATCCACTTCGGCCCCTGGGCTAAACCAGCGCTATATAGCTTTTTTTGTTGTTGTGTGCTTTCGAATCGTTTTTCGCTTCCCAAACACTTACTCGCCGCACCCCAAGAAGCACACAGCACATTTTTCAAAGTTCCATCGTCGCGATAGTAAGCGAATGGTTGTGGTGTTTGGGGGAGGGATTGCGTGTTCGCAAATGACTTTCCATTTACACATGCTGATAAGACAAGGAAAAATCCGTCTTTAACGACCGACATAACGGTGCACACACACACACACACACAGAAAAACAACAGCACTTCGGACCGTTTCCTTATTGCTTGCTTGGGAGAGGTGTGTGGTTTATAGTGAAAAGCAGAACAGAGGAGTGGGATGTGACAAATTGTGCTTCCGACAAATTGGGACCTCGAATGTAAAACGTCAAACTGATCGATGATGTGTCTCTCTTTCTTTTTCATTTCTGTTCCTTTTTCTCCATCCAGAGCGAGATAACAGCACTGCTAGACACAGTGAGAAAATTCATATTTCTACCGCCAGGAACTGTCGGTAGCGGAGGAGACCCTAAAAATCAATACCATTAAGGACAGCGAGAGGGCGACACCTACTTATGGGGAAAGGCAATTGGATTCCGCCAAAGGTGTGCTGCTGCTGCTGCTGCTGCCACTGTCCGTCTTATCTTACTGTGAGAGGACGTGTCTTCCTGTGAGCAACACAACACATTCACGCTTTTTTGGTATCATCCGTCTCCATAAATTAAATTCATCCAATCCAGCGACAAAACGAGTGTATGAGAGAAAGAATAGGTTAGAGTCTATAGTTTAGTTCCATTCCAGAACTCATTATCATAGTGCGAGGGCCCCCTTTTGCCGCGCTCGTTTCCACCCAAACATTAGTCGCTGCCATCGAACACACGAACAGTATGACCTCCTCGAGAGCCTGGCGCGCTACTACTAGACCATCGACCGTCGGGGGGACCGTATTTTATCGACCCAAACAAGGGACCGTCGTTCGTTCTCCGTTTCTGTGTTGGCGCGTTCGAAGTGCCCCGGACAAGACAATGTTGATAATGACGACCTGGGCCTGGGGGAGTCGCGTTAAGCAGGCCACAGGACGAAGCGAGCGAGCTACACGTCTCAAAAGGAGAAAATTAGGCCGTTGTCATGAGGAGCGGGTGTACGATAGTTGGCGCTCAACAACAAGATGGACGTCACCGGAACGGAGACAGACAGAGCCCACCAGCCCGGAGAGACTCCACGACGACTGGTGGAGGTGCAAGGCCACACAAAAAACGCCTTTCGGGGAGGGTGATGGTTTTCTGGGGCAACAACAAACAAATGAAAACAATGTGTTTCTGCTCCTTCTCTCTGTCTCTCTCTTCCTTTCTCGTTTTTACAATATTTTGCTTTCGCAAAAAAAGGACCAGCGAACCACAATGAGAACTATTTTAGGTCATGCTCCATTTTTTTCCGCTCGTTTTTATTGTTTTCAAAATTCTATAAACATTCTTGCCACAATGTGGCATTCGCGGAAGGGTATCCGCCCCTCTCTCTCTGTCTACTCTCGGACGCTTTTAATTCCATCACGGTTAGGGAAAACCCGCGGAAACAACACTACCCCCCAGCCCACCCCCCACAGCTTATCATCCTCGAACGAAGGAAGTAATGAAAACGAACTCCTATTGACCAATGGCATATTGTGTGGTCCACAATCGTGCTGACGTCCAAGTCCACGAGTAACGTCAGTCGTGACGTACATACAATACGTGAGGATTGCGATGGAGGCGCCCAGTATTTCGAGTTGCGCTCCGAAGATAACCAGACAGGTTGTTGTGCTAATCGGTAAAATACACAACATAATGGAACAATGAGATGGCTGGAACCGAATTGTATCACAATGGTTTTCAAAATCATGAAATCATCATGAGTGTCTACTGCCCTCAATTTGCATTATTTCTTGGAAGAAAAAGGTCAAAATTTTATATTAAAAAGCATACGACGCTTATCCGATTCGATGTCAGTCATGCCCAATGGTATGGTTTCCCGAACCGACTTGAGAGTGCCAATGGAAATCGAAAGGAAAACCCCTTAATTGAAGCCCAAAAACTGAAGGCGGTACCACACAAAACGGCAATTGCTTCGAGATTGCTCTCTGTGCTCGATACGGTTTCGAGAAATTGTCAAAACGTCAACAACGAGAGCCCTCCTCCTATCATTCGTTTAAACCATTGCTATTTCATTTTTTATCGGAAGAACGTGCCTTTTCCTCGCGAATATCATTCTCAAACCGACATCACAAAAACACACGCCAGCCATCATGTCAACGGGAGAGCGAGACCGTCAGCAAGACAGGAAGGAAAATCGACAAAAAGTTGGGAAGCTTCCCCCACCTTGTGGAAAAGGCCTTTTTCGCCCTGCTACTCGCTCTCGCCATCCCGCGAATGCAGCAGAGTGCGCCGCGCCATATTGCGCAGCTCCAGCTCCAGCAGCAGCAGCAGCAGCAACGCAGACACAAATACTGACTAGGATTGGTAGTAAAGGTCCGGGAAAGTCCACACATTAAAAGGGACAACTAGCGAGAGAGAGAGAGAGAGAGAGCAGTAGCAGAGCAGAGAGTGTAGTAACTCCAGGGAACTCCAACGAAGCCGTGATTAGAGAACAGCCAGCCTCGAACCATAGACCAAGCCAGGTGTGCCTGTGGCAATGCAGAAAGCTTTTTACCCAATCCCGGATACCAACACAGACACGCCATGCTCCGGCGTTATGTGTATGTTGATCTACTCTCTGTGTTTGCTTTATCGCCATAAATTGTTGCTGGTTAAATAAAGCAGAGCACCTGGGAGAGAGAGAGCGCGCAACTCCGGTGGGGGACATTACACAGCACCCGTGTGTGTGTGCGTTTTGGGTTCCATGATTTGCATTTGCTGGTAAACACAGAGATTCAAAAGCAAAAACCGAAGCTTCTCTACTAATTACACGCTATAGTGTCCCATCTGCGAGGAAAGTAAAGAGAGCTTTTTGGGTCAGAGTATCCTCTCATCCTGCAGACCCTCGTCGCCTCTCTCTCAGAACCATTCTACTGACTACTGATTGTGGTCGGATCGGATCCTCTGTGTGTTGGTGCAGCAGTAGACCCCCCGTCCTCGGCTACTCCTGGCTACTACAGCATACTACAGCGATGGGCGTGCGCACTACACGAACGCCAAATACGCTCTCCGCTCCCGAGCTCAGCTCCCAGAGTGGTGCGGCTACTGTTGCTGCTACCTTTTTCTCGGGATTGCTGCTACCGGTAGCGGGCGGGTGCGGGATGAAGAGAGTTGGAAGAGGGTTCAAAGAACGGAGTGCGATCGATATTCCCCACATCCATCGTGTGTCTCACCTTTTCGAGGACACACTGTTGCGCTTTGCTCTAGAACAATGTAATGTGAGCAGCGATGATACTACTACTACTACTACTACTACGATTTTCCCTAGTATCACAAAGCGTTGCACACATTATCCATGACTCGAGCTTTGTGGCTGAAAGGGAGTTTTGCAAATATCATCCCCCACCAAAAGTTGTTTAAGTTAAATACGGGACGACGACTTGTGGTATGCCAAACCAACCGAGACCGAATGGGAATGCGGGGAGCAAACACGGCCACATACACACTCAAGTCTAACAGTAACCAGCAGAACATTGAAATTGAAAAAAAAGGATTGACACACAACCACAAGCAAGACAAAGTACGGCTAAAGCCATGATGGAGTTCTCAGGGTAACGCAACCAACATTTCCATCTATCATATGTCCCCCCGACATCGAAAGGGCGTCTCCATTATGGACTGCCTTTCCACTGGCCCCGCTAGCTACCCAGGCATAGGGCGGTGGCTTCAAACCTGCACAAGTTCCGTTTTCGAAACTGGGAAATCCCGCATCTCTCGGAAGCTCGCTCCTTCGCTCTGGTTATGTGTTGTGTATATTGAGCAGGGATAATGCGGCTCTCAAAAGCACCACCAGCACACCACTACCAAATAACGTGAACGTGAAACTCAGGCCATGATGGTCTGCTTTGCATGTAACACCTTTGCATCGGCGTGAGCATCGAGGCATACGCCTTCGCGTTCGTCGCGCTTCCCGAGAGGGAATCATCCGGAGCGAGATTCCGGGGGTGCAGAATTCCAGAACGTTCCCCGAGGTAACATTATTTCATGCATTTTGATGTAACAAATAGATTGTGTTTGCCTTGTGAAGGTACAATTCTGCAGTATAGTAGAGAGAAGCAAACCTTTTCGGTGGGAAATAAGGCAAATGTCTCTAGTCTAGGCTTTATATCGCCCGGGGATGCCCTGGATATAATGTACAAGTCATGTTTCGTTTTCTTCTAGAGAAAGTGTGTGTTTTTGTGTGTGTGTTCCTGTTGGTTGACGTAACTGAAGCTGCTCGGTGGCTCCCGGGGATCAATGACGAAGGGATCAAGTATAATGAAAATAAGGAATCCGACAATTACTTCGCACAAAAAACAACAAAAAAAACACACAACGGAACAAAAGTGCCAACACATAGTGAGATGGCAACTGTAACGAACTGAATTTGCCCAGTGGAGGGGAGAGGTGGGGGGAACCCGACGCAAATTAATGAGAACAAATTGATCTCATTTATTTCCTCCTCTCCTTGGAGGATGATGGGATGTTCCGGAATAGACTCTCGGGCAGTGAAGACGACCCCAAACCACCATTCAGCGGGGTTTGGCCTGGGGGGTTTGGCCAGCTGTAGCTGTGCTGCACTAGAAGCGAAACATGGAAAACACTCTTCTCGGAGCGCACTCGCTACCGGTTGCACGAAGAAGAAAATGAAACTAATTTCTTATCTTCGGTATCATCATGAATAAACTTTGGCAAAAAGAGATAACGACCCACCACCGCGGGGGCCGCCGCTGTGTATGGGCGAGGCATGAAAAATGATATCGTCATTAAGGTATTAGTAGCGGAGGGGACACAATTACACACACACACAATCGCGACTACTACATAATCATTTTCTTCTGATAATGGGATCGTCGTCGTGCATTTATGATAAATTCCGGAAATATATTCAAAAAGGAAATTTTCTCTCTATCTTCTAGGTTGATTTTCACGTTTTTCTCCAAACATTATTAATCAAACATTAAATTATAGTTCTGACCACGGCACTCTGGTCACCCATTCTTATTCAACGTACACTGTTCCATTCGCCATTCGAATGAAAAGCGAGCAATTAAAACCCTTACCCCCTAACGGTGGCCGCCGTCCATCTTTCCCGTAGAATTTATCGATTAATCCCCGTTATTTTCCTCCAAGCACCAGCACCAGCACCAAAGGCACAAATCTCCTCCCCTTGGCAATGGCCATTCTCTCCGGGATGTGTGTAAACGGACACACATCACCTTGGGCCAGAGGAAGAGGAGTTGAGTTCGTCAGCACATCCAGTTTGCTCGTCCTTGCTTCACGTGTCTACACGCCATCCAGAAGGTTCGTGCATAAATCCATTTTCTCCCGTTTTGCCTCGCCGTAAATCCACCCACACCCACACCCACCACTGCCATCATCAACATGGCAGTAACATTCCAGGGCACACCCTTCCACACATTCCGGGGCAATCCAATTAATGCCTTATGCGCCCCCCGCCGCCGTATCTTCAACCCTACACTGCTACTGCTTGCTCTCTCGCTTACAGTCTCGGTTTCCAAGTCAGAGGCAATAGTACCGAAGCTCCCTTTCCCTGCTTGGGACGGACTTCATTTGTATTCACTACCACCTTTTCATCACCGCCAGTTCTTTCGCAAAAGATCGTTACTTTGTAGTTAGGTTGTGACAGGAATAAACCTTCGTTTATAACCGACTCCCCCGCCCGTGTGCCACCTTCCTCCTTCCTTGTTTCCCATTGAGGCGCCCTTAAGGGATTGGCGATTGCTTTCCCGTACAACCCGCCTCGGCGGGGGGGGTTTTGTGACTTCTCTCGCACACGAAAGGGCGTCGTCCGTCGTCCTTGCATTACCATTACACCACCAAGGAGCGGTAAAACGAGGGGGCTCGGGGGGGCAAAACACATGTAAAGCAGGTCAAAGTTGGTAAAGTGAGCACCCCAACACCCCAGCAGTCCCTCCATGGACCGCAGTGGAGTTGATCAAAGTTACACAAGAATCCAAGGAGGGAGGTGAGGTCCGTGCAACAAAGGCCACGGAGCACGGATTGACCTTTGCCATAAAACCTTTAGCCCAAAAATGGAACCAATCCTGATTAGGTCCCGGTTGCCGGTGGTGGTGGTGATGGTGGTGAACTCCGCACTATCGAAGGTCGCCATCAACATCAACATCACCATGGTCATCGCAAGCTCCCACCAACAACACCACCCACTCTCTCTCTCTGTTGCTGTTTTCACCTCATCACCGTCATCATCATTTTAGTGCAATGGTAGCACCAGGGGGGAATACGCTGGCAGTATCAGTATGATGTACAAACATCCACCTAAAACTATGATCGAAAAGAAAGGTAATTTGAATCTGATTGCCGTACCACCCCGGGACTCCCCTTCGGGTGTGATGATTAATGTTTCGTTAGCATGTAACGCAACCAACCAACTAGCCAACCGACTTCACCCACTCCCCTCCTTCGTTGGGCAATTTTGTTGGTCGTAAGAGCTTCAGTGGCAAGGGCAGCACAAGGCACAAAGTGTATAGGGCTTCTTCTGAAATGTACTGAGCAGGGCGGTTGTGCTTCCAGCAATCGAATCGCATCGCTAAACTTCAAAAAGAATATTGATCGTCTTACATTTCCGGAAAATCGCATTCGAAACGCAAGGAAAACTAATCGATCAAATTACAGCAGCTTGCTCGAAGCAGCCCTTTTCTCATGAAGAGCTCTTTTTTTAGGAAGACTGCTTTTTCCTCAAAGAAACCCCTTCCAGACTATCCAGAAAAGAAGAAAAAAGTCAAATTAATGAGCGGCGTCATCATTATTTTTCACCAATTTCTATCAAACCACACCAGAGAGCCATAACAAGCAGCACCCATTTTTTTGCCATTGACAGATTGTCCCTTTTCTCTTCGTTATTTTAATTGTGATAATCTAACCCGGTATAATATAAAAGGCGAGACTTCAAAGTATGCGAATTGGAAACACGCTTCGAACGAAAACGATTCCGACAATATAAAAAAATATGCGCCACGACGAGAAGATGGATGAAAAACAAAAGCTCGCTTTATAACTTATTATGTTATCAGCTCAACGACACTTACCGTCCGCGTCGACTTCGTTGATCATGTCTTGCAATTCGGCTTCTGTGGGGTTCTGGCCTAGCGATCGCATCACGGTGCCTAACTCCTTGGTCGTGATTGTGCCATCACCGTCCTTGTCGAACAGCGAGAACGCTTCTTTGAATTCGGCAATCTGTTCTTCCGTAAGTTGATCGGCCTGGAAAGTGGAAGAGAATAAAAAACACACATCAATAGATCTCGTAATACACAAATGAAAATAGATTACAAAGTAATACATTCTTTAAAAAGCATTCCACCAGAGCTCTACACACTGTTGTTCCATTATATTATTGATTGATGGCGCAGCACATCTAATAGCGCGCTGGTGGTGAATAGAATTCCTTCGGTCTCATCAATCACGTGGGATGATTTCGCATAGCCTACATCGAACGCAATAGCAGGACGCACGCTCGGTTCTCGGTTGTGCATTATCAGCCAAACTCTAATCACCTTGCAATTAACAACCCGATAAACGACCGATACCGTCCGTGGCCGAACACTGGTGTTCCGACGTTCCGAATTCATCATTGACTTCTCTACTCTAAAAGGGCATCTGGTTTTGCTCCGATACCGGAGATTATTCGATGTAATCCGTGTGCTTGCGTGTTTGTGGTGAGAGGGTATCATAAACATAATTCACACATTTTCCTACCATCTAGTAAAACATCTCTTCGTGTAAAACCATTAGGTTCACCAATGATGGTAGAGAAGAGCGCCAATCAATCTGCACATTGATGGCGCACTCATTTAACTTCCGGATATTAGGGCGCGTAGAGACCCGGCCCGATACCATATTAGAGACACGGAGCTCCTCCACGGACCCATGTGGTGACCGCGATGGTGGTGTATGCGCGCGCGCGTTCAGTCCACGCAAGCACACAAATTGAAAGCAGATTTATAGCGGTCGAGATGTTTTCGTTCTTATTCCCTCCCCACCTAGGGTTCGAACCCGGAAAAGCAAAAGCCGGCCACAGGCCAGTATCGTGGCTATTCGTTTACCACTTTCGGGGCAACAAACGATGTCATCAATCAAAAACCACCAGAAATTGTTCTGCCGCGTTCCTTTGGCAGGAAACCGACGTCGTTTCCCACATCCAGTAGCAGAGCAACGGTGTAGCCAAAGGTGTACACACCATTCGAGCACCATACGCGAAACGATCCTCAATGTCCACGGGCAACATTTTATTCGCACACTCTCTCTCCGGTCTCCCTGTCTGTAAAGACATCATGTGTGTGGAGGGATGGAGGGATGGAGGTAGAATGGAGTGGAGAAAGGCGACCAACGGACAACATCCGCGATGCGAAATACCATCCAAAGCACACCTAACAGGCATCAGCAGCAGCAGCAGCAGCAGTGTACCGTTACGCTGCGACAAGTTATTTGAGAATCATTAAACATTATTTATATGCATGTCTCATCTCTTCTTCCACCGGTGGGTCGGTCATCAGACCGACCGATCGCTTGCCATCCAGCCATCAAAAGGCAGCCACAGGGAGGCGCGGCATGCGAGTACGTGCGCGCCCGGTATAGTAGTGACGGTCCGGCTGACCGAGTGTCGATCGCAGTGTGCTACCACTGCTGTTGTGCCACATATTTTCCATCAACCTTCAGCAGGCAGGCCACATGTGTCCGCCACCTTGGCTGTTGCTGCCGGTGATCCGAGGTACCAGACCGGAACATCAATAAAAGTTTCTCTCCTCCCTGAGCAGCAATAGGAGGAACGCGACCGGTGCTGCAATATGGGGATTAACTTTTCCTATCAATCAATCCATCAGTAGTAGGGGGTGGTTTCCGATTCTTTGGAAGGAAGTAAAAGTAATACAAAGCATCAAGATTACTTCCGGAGAGACACAGTAAATCAAAGATCGATGTGGCACAACCGATGCCAAACCATCTTTCGCTAATCGTTTACCAATAGGCGATCGTAAAGGTCGTCTATAATATCTCGACCAATCTACCGACTACCGTTAGTGTTGCCGGGTGAAAGGCGGTGGAATATTTGACATAATTTCACCCAGCTACCGTTACCGATGACTCCGTAAACGACATGTGGCGTGTGTGCGCGTCCACATCTTCCCATGGTTTTCTCTTCGTATTCTTTTCTCACCTTTCAATCCCTTGTAACCGGTGTGGCGGCGTCGGCGGCGGTGGTGGCGCCAGTGTTTCTTTGAAAAACGTGGCAACGAAAAAATAAACACCGACCAGCACACCACACCGCAGACCTGCACACTTTTGGAAGGGTGAGAGCCACGGGCCGCCGTCGATGCTTGTCACGGTTTTAAGTGACAGGTTCGAGACCGCACATTGCCTCTGTCCACAGCATGCACCTCCCCTCGGGGAGCGCGGCATGTCGCTGTTGGTCACCAATACACAATTGAAGGGAGGATAAAAACGCGTAAATCAGTCGGACGCGCCGGCTTCGGTTCACTACCACCCACTGCTGAGCATGTGTAGGAGGGGAGCTTCTCGTATTGCAACGATGTACAAGTCACACTTCTGAGTGCTGGATAGCGTAGAACGCAACACCGTGGCGCTCTCTTGTCGTGCGTTACGCGGAATACTATCTTTGATGTCATGCATCAGAAAGCAGCAGCGCCGCGGTTCGTGACTCACGCCTACCCATACCCCTTCCTTAACATCATTGTTGTTGATAAACCCACAACAAAGCTTATCATTCCGCGTCCCGTGCCTTGGATGGCACACGAAGGAAACAGCCAGGAAACACGCGAACGGAATGAAGTCCCAGAGATAAACATACAAATCCGAATGTAACTCCTTTTTTTTCACGTGGACCATTCATGACAATAGCGGTAAAGCGGTGGTGGTGGTTGGGGTGTGATAAGCACGCGTAGCAGCTGGTGATGCAACCCAGAGAATACAGTGTGTGGGCCCTGGAGTTGCGCACACTTATCTTATCTCATGCCGGTCAGCCGCCACCAGACTAGCGGTGACCACCATCATCACCTGAACAACGACAGTGGTGGCGGCGGTCGATCGATTGCGCATTAGAGCTTCGGATCGCACCGGAAATCCAAGGAAACGACGTGCGAATAGATGGCAAGGTAGCTGGAAGGTGGAAATCAATATGACCATAAGAGGCCATTGCGCTGGTTGTCTTACGGTGTACTCTAATCCAACATTATTATGGCGTGCCGAAGGGTGGGGGGCGCACCCATCATTGAACGCCCTCTCCACCCCTTGGGGCATACACATCATTAGATCAGTGCGCTTGACACTTGATAGCGGAAAAACAGACAAGCGCGAAGGAGAAGGCCTCATTAGCAATCAATACCGTCCGAGGAAAACATGGGCGGGGGTTACGGCCCCCTCTCTCTCTCTCTATCCGATAACTCGCAAGAACCGCACTTGTCTAGTGGCAGTCTCACGGAACATGCAATCATTTTCAGGTTGGAGCGCGCGCACACACAAGCACAGGTGGTTTTATCTCTGTGGTCCGGGGTCTGGTCTGGTGGTGCGGATTTTCTGGGGGTTATAAAGCGCACCACCGTCCTCCAAATCCAGGCCAGAGAAGCTCCACTGAAACGTGCAACGTGTATCCATCGTGCATGTAGAAGAGACGAAAGACGAAAGACGAAAGACGAGTGTACCCCACCACACACACAGCACGTTTTCTACACTTTTCCGGTTGTTGCGCGCATTCAACCAGGAAAAACAAACCCCCCGGGCACACACACCAACCGGGCCCCAAAGACCGGAGGAGGAGGTAGTGAAGGACAGTGAGTCGAAAGGGGCACTTCGGCTTGCTGTGGGCCGGCGGAAAATCGAAAATACATTTCACCCAAAAGTGTGTACGAACACACACCATGCCCCCACCAGAGCGCACCTAACACAACGCACCTACTTCTTCTACTCCTTTTTCTCTGTTTCTTGCGGCTACTACTCCACCGCTGCTACACCTAGTGGATGCAGCAGCAGCAGCAGCAGCAGCAAGAAGTTGTCGTCCCAAAAATAACACTCCAACACATAACATGCCACTGCACTCCGTGCAGGATGCGGCACTACGGAGGGAATCGAGGGGATGTCGCGCCAACTGCAGCAGGGTGGATGGTGTTGTTGGTGTTGGCTGGCTGACTGGCTGGCTGCTGCTGCTACTCTCGCATTTTGGTCGCACAAATCGCGTGTAAATGGTCCAATAAGTAGTACAACACACCGAGACCAAAGGATGGTTTTTGATGGTGAGAAGATGCAATCACTGTGTGTGAATGCACCATACGCCCGCACGGGAGTATTTTGTTCGCGAAAGGTGCAACTAAAATGTGGCCGACCATGTGGCAAATGCACATGCACCTTTTTTCATTTCAATTACTCCAACACGGGAGCCGGGGCTCTAGAAAGCCACAATCGACTGGAGTAACGAAAAGCATTCCCATATCATTGCTGGATTATTGCTACTTGAAACGTTCTAATTTAATTGTTAAAATAGATGTGTTTCGTTATCAGTTTCTTATGCACGACAAGATACGGAGATGTTTATGTTGAACTATTGAGTTTTGATCCTCATAATGATGAAGTATTCTTAATAATTCTCACTTTTCAATAAAATAACACAAATTTAGCTTCCAAATTTATGAAATGTATCAAAAATCCATCACACATTGGATTAAGTAGACTGTAGCAGTCTCTTCCTTTTGGACAAACGAACAAATTCCTTCTACACTACATAGCGTAAGGATTTCCTAGGTTCGTATATACACCATTTACCCCCACCACGTCGTATGTAGGTCATTCATCGATCCTTTCCTGGCCAGCAGCAGGACGACTACGCCCATTCTACCCTGGGACGAGCTGGGATGGATCCTTCCACTCGCCGAAAATCAAAGCTCCATCATTCCCAGGTATGTAGCATCTCATCCGCACCACCCTCGAGGTACATAACTCTCGGTGGGTGGAGGCCAAAAAAGGCCTAAAATGAGGCTTCCTTCCGTCGCTAAACCAATTTCATGTCTACGGTAACCTGCCCTCCTTCTTCTGCGCCCCGTACCAAGGGTAAGGATGTGTCCAGCACCAACAGCAGCAGCAACAGAAGCACACATATGGTTCTCTCTCCACGTTGCTACCGTCGTTCTAATTGGATTTTGAACCACTTGGTGGTAGCCCTACAGGTGTGTCCTGCTGTGTGGCCTCCCTGTTTGTGCCGTCCAACCTTTCCTCCCTTGCTGTTAATTGTCAAAGCACCAGCTTCGGCAGAATGGGGACTGACGTGTTTCACGAATGGCGCCCCTGCTGGAGTTGGTGACGACGGTTCTCTGTCGTCATTCCTCTTGTTCGAGGTTCGGTTTTGGGCCAAGTTTTCGGCTTTAGAATGGCATAATTGTAATCTAATTTACACCCGGACCCAGGACCCGGAACCTTGGGAGTGGCCATGGGAAAGCGGAAGCTTCAATTCCGAGAGGGAGAGCGACGGATACTGTGAAGGGGACTGGAAGAAATTGGTTTCCATTTTCCATTTTCCATTTAGCAGCTTGGTGGCCGGTGGAAAAGGGAGAGAGAGATCTCCAATGGAAAGCCTTTGGACCTCTCGTGCAGGCATTGGGTGCGGTCACAAGCCCATGAAACAATAAAGTGAAATTCCTTATTGTTAAACCTTACTCAGGTGAATTAAATTAGTCTCATTGTGTGCCGCGCTTCTTTCTCACTTGATGAGTTGATGCTAGGAGATCGAAAGCATTGACTCATGGATTGTTGGTGACACATAAGTTGCGCTTATTACTCAAGTGTTACTGGGTAGATTCCCCTTTTGCTACCGTTTGGCTCTGCTGGGGCTGGGGCTCCACCATCGAATGCTCTCGAGCGAGAAGAGGCGGAGGAGGAGGAAGTCACCGTCGTGGTCGCGGTCGCGGACGAAAATTTGATCCACCGTCGTACCGTCGCCGCCCGCACCAACGGGTTAACGAAAGCCGGCTGCCGTGCATCATCATCATCATCATCATCATCATTGCACACACACTTTTGCAAAATCCGCGCGCGAGTGTGTGTGTGCCATCGTGTCTTGGGGCCGTTCTCTTGTTCGAGCCCCCAAACACCTCCACCCAACCGTCCCCGGGGGGGTCCCATAAAACAAGGCTTAGAAATCCACGTTCCACCGCTAAAATCCACTGATCTGAACACCGGTGGCGCTGATGGGGACTGATGATGATGTTGGGGATCCTCTCCTCAAGCTCATTCGCTCGCTCGCTCGTTCGGGGCATCGTTTTGGGGAATTTTGGAGCCCGCTAGGCACGCGGCCGAGTCAACACGTAGCACACTCCACCGCCTTTTCTGGGGGGGAACCGTGAAAAGAAGGGATTTTGTTGCTGGGAAGAGGGATCAGAAAATCAAGATGGTTCAGGTGGTCGGTCGGCCGGGATTTCATTCCGCGCTGAGAAGGAATGCCGGCGCCATCATCGAAATTGCCCCGCAAAAGTTACATTTTTCGCAACATTCCCCCCAGCCCCATGATTCCCAGTTGAGAGAGAGAAGAGAGAGTTTCGCTCCCAAGTCGCAAAACCCGCAATGCGGCAAAAACCGATCTCGCGAGAGAAAAGCCAGCAAAGAGCGGGAATTCTCTCTCGTGAGAGTGCGCGGTTGAAAAAAGAGAGGATTATTGCGCACGCTCTCTCGCTGGTGCTCCGCCTTTTGTCGGGGCTTGATTGCCCGAAATTTCCGTTACCGGAATCGAAAAACGCGGCGCGACAAAATGGATAAAACCGAGCCACAAAAAACCTGGCCTGCCGCTAATCTCCGGGCCACGCTAGGCGCCATTTGCTTTAATCGCATCCGAGCAAGCCAAGCGTAAAATAAAAGGGGACATGAGAAGAGTTCGATGATTCACGCCGCGTCGACGTCGACTTTCGGGGACCGCCGGTAAAAGTAAACGTCACCATCGCACAGCACGCACAAATTCACTTTTTTAACCCAAGCCCCATCTCGGAACCTCGCCCAACGCCCCAAAAATGGCCAACACAAAACACGGATGCTGCGAAAAAGGCAATCGCGGTGTGGGACGACGAACCACAATCATCATCGTCATCATCATCATCGTGGATGGCGGACGGAGAACAACTTTTACGCACTTTTCAAGGCAGGCCAGAAGCCTCTAATGACGACCCCAGCACATCATTTTGCACGATTCGCACGACCTTGCGGCGGAACACTGACCGCTGGAGCGGTGGGGAGCCCCCCTTTGGGGCAAGACCCCGGGGAAAAAGGGACGCCACGGCGCGCGCGACAGTTTTTTTCTACGGCGTTTGAGAACCGGAAATCGCTCGAGGGAAAAAATCCACTCTCCCTTCTCTGTCTTGCACACGCGGCGCGATTGCAAAATTCACTCGGACGATGACGATGACGATGATGATGAAAAGTGTAGCACAACGCGAAAACGGGTTTCCGGCGATTGCTGGAGATAAAGATGCGCAAGGATAGTTACCATTTTTGCTGCTAAAAAGTGGTGCTTGGAGTCGGATTCGCTGGTCAAAAAGGTGATTCGGCGTGCGATTCGACGTGCGTGCGCTCGGGTCGCCGGTTCGATGAGAACTGCGACGACGCGACGGCTGCGGCGGCTGCGGCGGCTTTTGCTGGCTGGGCGGCGGCTGCTGCTGAGTGGGCGGCGGCTCTCGCGCCGCTGAAAAAAAGCAAAAAAAAAGAAGAGGAAAAAGAAAAATTTCGACTTTCAAAAAGAAGAAGAAGAAGTTTTGCGGAAATTTGCTCCGTCCTTTTCTCGCCTGCCCCGCGCCTCCGCCCGCCCCCTCTGCCAACTCGTTTCGCCGCGCGGCGCTCGCCTTTTTGCTTTAAATTCTCTTTGCGGGCGCTTTCGCTGGCGGAATTTGCGGGCGATTTATGGACTTTTTCGCAACAATTTTGCAGTTTTTCTCACTAGGAAATCCGGTAATTTGATAGAAAATCCCTCGCCCTCGCTAGGGAAACTCACTCGAAACTTGGAAACCGCGGACGCTGGCGGGACTAGTCACACTCAGAACCGATTTCCACGGCGACACAAATTCAACTGCTCTCGAGAAAACCCAGCTCGTCGACGACTAGGATCTAAAATCCGCGGTTCGTCGTCAATTCCGATCGTCTCCAACTCGTGCTCCCCAACCGATGAAAATGCGGACCCGATCCGGGAGCGAAAGCTCCGGGACTCTGCGGAAAATTCCGGCTCGGCTTTTCTCTGGCGAAACTCTGCCGAGAAAACCGATCGTGCGCCACTGCTGCAATCGGCACTCCGGTCTTGTGTCCCCCCTCTGGAAAACGCAACAGGAAAAGCTTCCCTCATTAAACATGGAGCCCCCCAGAGAGTGAGTCACCGAGAGAGAGAGAGTTTTCCCGACGACAGAAAATCCTGCTGCCCCAGCCAACCATTTCCCGGGGCCGGTGGAGTGGAAGCGATGGGGACTCGCGCGTCATAATGCTGTCCTAGCGCGCGACTGATGCAAGACTCTCCGACGTTTTCCCGAGGTTCCGAGGTTTTTCCGAGGGCCGAGGTGTAAGTATGCGTACCGCAGGACATGCCACGATGGCTACAGCACCACCAGCGCCTGGCTCTAGCAGCGTATTACTGCGCAGAACTGTCGCAATGCATAAAAAAGTTCGCTTCCTTCTTTACATATTCGATAAAACAACGACGACGGGCCCTTTTTTGGGGCTCGTCCCGCTCATGTGATCGACCTTCGGGACGGGGGTGGATGCGACGGAGAACGTGGTTTGCGAGGTGCTTGGAGTACGCACCCCTCCCATATCGTAGCATGTGGAAGCCACGCCAAGCCTCTGCACGTGTGCCCGGGAAATTTAACGAGAAAATGGTCCCAAAATTTCCATCCTTCATCCACCCTTCCAGGGCCCCGTTCTTGTACTCCATCATTCAACGTGATAAGGCTCGTTATGCTCGGACGCATCCTCGTATCAGGTACGACGGATGGTTCGGTCCAACTTTGCTGACCTGTGCCACGCTGCAGTAGTTATGGCCCCCACAGCAACTCCGGTGCGTTCGCCTCCGCAAGCTCGATCATCTTGACACACATAGTGGCCGGTCACCGACGACCACGAGGACGATGATGGCGACGCTAGGGCGCGCACCTTGGCAGCAGCACTGCTGTGGCTTCCCGTCTGCGAGGTTATGCACGCTGGCAAAACCTTCTGGCACAAGGCCTTCATTCCCGCTGCAATGTGGCAGACCGACCCTGCTACTTTTGACCCTTCATGGTCATTATGTTGGCCGCGACAGCTGCTGCTGCTGCTGCATTGAACACTGCAGCATGATGTTGCAACACGCGTTCGCCCTCTCTGCCATAGCGCCATTTGTCAGTGCATCATCATATGCTGCAGAACTGGATCCCAAAATGGTGTTCGGTGCCACCCCCGAGGGGGTCGAGTGATCTAAAAGAAAGGCGAATGAAGGCTTTCCATTTGAATGATCAAATTCGCAAATGTAATCTAATAGTATACAGGGTGTCCCAGTAATTTCTACCGAAAAGAGCTTATGATCAGTTTCTAGTACATCCTTTTGACTAGTAAACTTTGAACTTGAAATATTTTTGACTTTGAAAGACTAGTGACAGCATTTGGTTTCATTTCGCTGCAAGACCTTGATGAGAATTTTCTTATTGCAAAATGTACTAAGGTGTCTATTCCAGTGAGTCCAGCATAAAGTAAAATAATTATTTGCTTTCTTCTTATGCTTCCGAGTTTGTATGAAGATCAGTCAAATTTGTAGTAGCAAAAGTTTGATTCGGCTGCTAAACCAAAAATGTCCCTTTCATATTTTGGGGAAAATTTGACCGATTTAATGATTCAATTAAAGCGGTAAGATATAAGACAAATTTACATCCAATTGATGCCGTACACTTTTGAACTGTGTACCAATAAAATATAGATGTTTAAATTTGGAAGATTAGTTTGCATAGAATTGCATTTTACTTAAGTGACCCTGTAAAGCACCAACGATTGATCTGGTTACCACGAATAGAAGAGATTAAAGACAGCAACTAGACATGATCATTTCCACCACCACTAGTAATTCATAACCGATCACGAAAAATAAATGATTTCCGGAGTGCATATGTGCACCGCTTCCTAACTTAATTAGATTCGTTAGTGGAATGCACAAGACGTAGGCCCCCGGGGGCCTAAGCGCTCGCTCGCTGGCTGGTGTAACCGTTCTCATTCAAACAAACAAACAACCCATTTGCATGTAAACTGCATGTGGAATGTTTAGTAGCGTAACACACGCGGCCACAATCTGCCCTTACTGCTATTATTGCCACCCGATGGTGCTTGCATTTCGTAATGATCTCCCGACAACCCGATTTCTTCTCGCCACCACCAGAGGATGGTGGGTGATACCGGCGGAAGCCAACGGGGCCACCATCAACACCGAAGGGCTGTCAGGAGCAGGCAGCAAATTGCGGTACTCGGGCCCGCAAACAAACCGATAACGATAAGAAGCGAAGGGGTGTCGTATGCATGCGTGTGCTCCACCCGGCCCCGGCTCGATTGGCCGATAACGACCGCACACCATCGACCTGTCGATCTGCCGGGCGTTGGAACCCGGTGCTCGAATTAGATTCCAATCAATTAGCTAATGGTGCTTGCGACCGACTGGCCGGCCGGCCGGCCTGACCGACCGACGTCATGTGAGCCCGTGAGGTAGTAGTGTTGACGAGAGTTTTTCGATGCAAACCTGGTAAAAAAAAGGGGAAAGAAAATTGGAAAACCAAATGAAAATGCTGGGCAAATGTCACGTCACGCAGAAACAAAAGGGCCACGACAGCCACCTTTGATGAGATTTGGATTCTGATTTTCGCTTTTTCTAACCCAAAACCGGGGAACTCCGGTAACTCCGGTACGCTGCCCACACGCAGCGACTATTCCAAGATCCCAATTATAATCCCGGCCTCGAGCCGAGTGACACTTGACGGTGACTTGACTCGTTCTCTCCTTCAGTACCTAAAGCACTGGCGGAGTGGTAATATCGATCACACATCAACACCCCCTAACACGTGGTGTAACGCAGATCGAGAGGAAAGAATAGTAGGAATCATGGCGGGGCTGGGGTCATCCGTCGTTGCTAGTAACGAAATTGAACGTCAAATGGAATCGTCCTTGCATTGAGCAAAGGAGGAGGAAGGTAGGAACGGAGATGGAGGTTGATTCGTTAGTTAGTGGATCAACCTGGTCCCGGTCTCTGAGCTGACGATGGCACTTCGCAATCGATGCTATTGGCTTCGCATCCCGTTTGCTTTGCACTTCAGGATGGAGCACAGATAGTGGAACCACCGCTAGCGAGATATTGGCCTTCGGTGGAGCTCTAGGAACGAGTTTCTCGGTTTTTCACGATAGAGAATTGTGAAATGATTGAAAATGTGACCAGGAGTTTAACCAAAAAGATGATGACAAACAAATGGACTCAATATGTAATGAGATTGATTTAAAATGATAAATAGTTCTAATAACATTACTATGAGTAAGCATCGAGGCTAGTTTACAGGCCAACAACATTATAGAACATTAACCCATTCTGATGGACCGTCGATGAGTTGAACTTTGATGATGCTGATGGTTGCGATATGATAACAAAGTTAGCGGACCACACTCGCCGACCTATGCGAGCGATAGAACATTAGCGGCGAGTTGCTGCACGCTTGCACTGCAGTATACACGGGAGCTAACGAATTATGAATAAATTATGATACCCACTTATGATATTAACGTAGCGATGTTAATTTTGCTTTCTGAAGCAGCGAAATGAACAATGAAATTAAATTATAAATTTGCGAAGGGATGCAAGCCTGGAAACGAACTAGTCGGCCAACATAATGGTAGGAAAACTAAAGTAATTTTTTTTTTGATTATCAAACCATCAGTCCATCCGCCTTTCACACAAGGCTCAATGCATCTCGCAACTTTGAATCGCGATTCCCAAAACCAACGTTTTCGAAGTCCGTGCCCTTCGTAGTACAAAAACTACTGGACCGATCGATTTGAAATTTTGAACATATAATCTGTACACTATTTGCCAGGTAGCCCCGTCGAGATTTTATAAAAATTGTTGATACTTTTTTTTAAATAATTTTTTAACATTGTGTAAAGCTCGTTTTTTGGGGCAACATCGAAAAAAGCATCACTTTTTCAACTTCAAAAATCTGCCAAAAATCCAAAAATGGAAAATTGAACAAAAACTCAACGGGGCTATCTGGATAAGCTTATAATCTTACAAAAGAATATTGATTTGAATATTTTTGATTACCCAGCACGTGGCTACGATGGGCACCGCAAAAAGTACATTTTTTGCAAACTTGCCTTTCTAGATTGGATGCCATGAGCGCAGTTCTGATCAAATCTTCCCCAAAGTAGCATCAAATATTCTTGAAAAGTTGTAGTTTAATATGAGATAATTTTGAAAAATAAAAGCAGACTGGTTTCTTCACTAAAAATCGTCAAAAATAAGCCCTTTTTTGACCCGAAATAACCAAATAAATAAGAAATAAGCCCCTCCTTAATTCCAGATTTTGGCTTCCATCTTCGCTGCACTTTTTTCTTTCCCTGTTATTTTCATTGCAATTTGGTTTAACAATTAGCCTGAAGTGAATTCAAGCCAAAAAGCCTCATTATGGATTTTTTGTCCTCAAAACGATTTTTTTCATTCATTAATTTGATGTGAAAGTATAAAATTTCTATCATATAACGGCGCAATTTTATGAAAACATATTCAAACTTATAGAGCCATAGCATCAATTCCAGGGAAACGTGGCTAAAAGAAATGCACGTGGCTAAGAAAAATGAAATAGCTTCTCACACGATCATCTGAAACATGAACATTAATATTCGTTTAATAGAAGACGAGTTTCTCCAAATACTCTCCTCGTTCCCGCCGAGTTAATTTGAAATTTTTAATTTTGTAGCATTGAGAAAAATTGTAAAGATGTAATAAAGATGGATGGTGTTTACAATTTTAAACGAAAAATTAAAATAAAGATATTAAAAATATTATCCGGAAAATTAAACTTACTTTAAAAACGTTGGCCAATCGACTGCATTTTTGTTAGTTTCACTTCGATCAACAACAAAAAAAAATATTTTGAAAAAATACAATATTCACAAAAATATAATAAAATAACTATCATAAAAAAATCAATACGTAACCCCGTCTCAAAATGACCTGTTACGACGATTTGAGTGCATGTGTTTGATCACATGTTACGCAACGGTCGCTGGTAGTGTATCGTTATCACCAATTATCGACGGAGGTATCAATCGTAAAGCATAAGCTCCCTCCCCCGCTCGAAACAATTGAGACCACCGTACAATGTAAAAGGGTATGGCGCCATTTGGTCCAGCATAAGCAAACGTCTGTCATCGTCGACGGTGTGATAAGGTGTGTCCCCTATCACCAATGGGTGCTTCTGTACTAACACGAACCCAGTTTGTGTTTTCTCATGAACTTTCCAATAATTATTATAATAATCATTTTCCCCCTTCCCGTCCTTCTCACCCAGCTTCTATACGTGCCAGGAAACCGTTTGAAAAATAAAAAGAAACATCATCTGTAAGCCTCAAGCCATCAGTGGAGATATCGTCATTGACTTCAAAGTAATGCACACACTCCCTCCCCGTGGGCTTATCAGAAGCGAACACTAATCGTTCCAGGTGTTTCGCTGTCTACACGAGGTCGCTACGGTGTCCATCGGCGATATTGGGCGACCGGAACAACAAGCCCCCCATCGTCGCCGTCGTCCGGTTTCCAATCATACCAAATGGAAAACGGAACACTTTATGGCGACACTAATTGAAGTTTTACATTTGCAACCATTGGTTCAGGTTCGCCTTCGGTCGTCGTTGCAGTCCGAAATAGGGAAAGCAAAGCGGAAGGAGAGGAAGCAGAGAGCGTACGACTTGGCAAAATCTCCCCACCCAGAGGAGGGGGGGGGGGGGCTTTTATTGGAGCGCACTTCGCGCTAACCTCATTTTCCTTCGTCAACAGAGGAAACCGTAAAAACGGAAGTAACTCATCTGGAGAGAGAGAGGGGTTGATGTTCGCATTTACTGCTTCAACGGCAGTGTGCAGTGTTCAAAAAACAAGAAGCAAAATGGCAAGAAAACTCGTCTGCACGTCTGCACGGCTTGCCGGCGAAACGATATCGAAACGAAATCGACTCGCGGTTCCGTGAGAAGATTGTGTGTGTCCCCCCCGCGACCATGGAGCGCAACCTTGCGACAGGTC
This sequence comes from Anopheles darlingi, assembly GCF_943734745.1. Taxonomy (NCBI): domain Eukaryota; kingdom Metazoa; phylum Arthropoda; class Insecta; order Diptera; family Culicidae; genus Anopheles; species Anopheles darlingi. The sequence goes on along the minus strand of NC_064875.1, from coordinate 27,077,678 downwards.
ATGATGCTGATGATGATGATGATGTCGATGATGCTGGGACGTCGTTCCGTCGAACTGCTGTCCCCCGTGACAAGTTAATATTGCAGCCACTTCGCAAAGCGCGTGCACACGAAGCAAGTGATATTGACACTCGATCCGCTTCCGCTGGTACCTTTTCGACTACGACAAAAACCCCCTTTCGAACAACCGGACGCCGGTTGGTGGCCGGTGGCCTCGGCCTCTCCAAGGTAATGAGAACCGGCTCCTCTCGTGCGAAACGTGCGGTGTGTGTGCGCGCGCGTGAGAAGAATGCCAATGAAATCCGTTGCGGTACCCCCGGCCCGGTAGTCATCGTCGTCGTCGTCATGGTCTGGCGTCTCACCAGAAGACGACCGGTGATCTCACCATTTATCATGCATTTTGTGCACATATCCGGGGGGGGGGGACACCTACACGACGACGGTGCTACCCCACCGGCGGAGTGCCAATTGGTGCTCAATTGGTCTGCGAGCGTCTGCGGTGCTGCTGCTGCTGCTGCGGGAGTCGCTTCTGTGACAGATCGTAGTCGCCGTCGTCATCGTCGTTCGTCTCACTGCGACGACTCACTCTGGGATTCGGATGCTGGGCAACCGAACTGCTTACTAAGACCCAACTGCTGCTGCTGCTACCGTTCCGCTTAGTCATCTTCTCGTTTGTTGGGGGAAGCAACCGAAGGGAAGCGAGAGATCGAGCGACGCTCATGAGAATTGCGTGAGTAACAATATGAAGGAGGGAATGCGGGGGGCATTCGGTGGATGGAGAAGCCCCCGCGGTAGTGAGACGAGGTGACAATCGGAGGCAAACGATCGAGTGCTGGTGGTTGTGGCAACCGATTAGTTAGGTGGATGTACTAACTAAGGGGGGTCGCAAGTAGTAGTAGTAGTAGTAAGTGTGTTACAACCGAGGGAACAGCGTGTCAGGCGCGCTGTTTACTGACACTGGCACACATGCCCCCCACTTGCCGACGCCCCCAGGCTCGCTCTCCCCTTTCGTTCGGTGGTTCTCGGAACGAACGACGACGACGACGACATCGCTGCGGCTGGTGCGCTGTTTGTGCGCGCGACCGAACGCGACTTCAGGCGGTGCGGTGGCCACCCTCCCTCGGTCCGGGGGGGGAGCCGTGCTGCGTCCGGGAAGCCCTAACCGGGGGTGCGTGCGCACCATGTGTTGGTGACGTCGAATGGAGCGCGTTGATTGGCCCAGCAGCACCTGCAATGCGAAAAACGGACCCGACCCTGGCACGCAAACAGTGCTGCGGGCGTGAACAAACGCGCCTCACAGCGTCCGAGACCCCCCTTCACACCATCAACGACAGCTCCCCACTGCTATTGTTCTTGGTGTTGTTACCATCAACAATGGCAAGGGACCGATGGGTCGAAGTGAGGACAGACGTTGTTGCACCTCTCCCGGTGGACCGGACCGGACGGAATGGGTATCAACCACCTTCGTGGTGATAAAAGGATGCGCATGTCTGCGTCAGCATGTGTCTGTGTGATTGTGTGACTGATAATCGGATTGCGGATCCTTGGCATGGTTAGAACGCGGTCAGTGGATGCTGCTTGTAATGCACATACCCAGCAGCAGCAGTAGCAGCAGTGGCCCGGGGTCTCTCTCGCACTCATCTCTGGGAATCCGGAGCGAGCGTTCCGAGTTGTCTCTTCCTCGAGCTCATCATCATCGTCTAGTAAACAACTCAACTGTCAGTCGACTGAACGCCGCATCTTGGTCTGCATGATGCCGCTGCTACTGCTGCTAACGCTACGCAAGAACTTTCTTTAAAAAATAGGTGCCAGAAATTCCCGTTTTTTTTATCGTAATGGAATTGTCATCATCGCGTCGCGTCCTCTTATCGCATTGAGGGAGGCTCGTTATCGGTCGCTTACGTAGTAGTCGTCGGGGCCCGTTTTATCACTCAATCGATCAGCAAATGATACGTGAAGACACACGTCTCATTGCAATGTAATTGGAACCATCAATGATTTCAATACCTTGGTGCCTTTCCAATAATATCTCTCCCCGCCCCTTCTCGCTCACCACCTCTCACCGACGGTGACAAACAATCGCACAATCACGCGCTCCGGTCTGATGGAGGCGCCCAGCCCCCCTTCGGCAGAGCAACGAACGCAACGTGTGCGTAAACGCGCACTGCGTCGTCGGCATCATCGGCATAAAACGGCGCATACCGCAACAGGTCGGGGCCATAACCGAAATGCAGGGAAAACAGCTCGTTCTCGTACGGCGCGCGCGTACAAATTTTCACTAGAGACCGAGGCCAATGCCAGAGAGAGAGAGAGAAAAGAGGAGAGAATTTACGTGCTACGCTCGTGGTAGGATTTTCAGGAAACTCGCTGCTTGATAAGCTTATAATAGAATTCCAGGGCAAGCCTCCCCTTCCCCTTCACCCCACTGCATCAGTAACAAAATAAATTTTATCCGATGACATACATATACAGACGCACGTGGCGTTTGCTCTAAAGCTCCACATCATACTCGGCTTGGCGCCACGGACGAGAGCGATATACGGTCGGAACACCGTGATATGCTGCACCACAGCATAGTACAGCATCCGTCCCCGATCGAGCGGGCTAGTGTGATGCCCCTGCAGTAGTAGATTGTGCTCTGTTCTCTCTCTCTCTGTGTAGAGATCGTTCCCAACGTCCACCGCCGCGAATGGCGACCGCGTGACCTGAGCGGACTCGTTGATGCGAAGCGGGAAAATACAAAATGTAAACAATTTCCGTGCAATCAGCACTCCGCGTGGTTGGGCACAGTTGAGTTAAGGAGATTAGTTTTTTGCTTGCCCCTTTCTGCTTCTATTAAAGAGTCCAAAGCATGCTTCGTTGGTCTCCGCGTCTGTTCGCTTCAAATCATGGTACGATGGTCAACGATGCTGCTTACAGGAAATATGCGTCAAATGATTTGAAATGCGGAAAGCAACGCTTAAGGGCTTACTTCATCTTAAAATACAATCTTTTGGGGGGATTACATTCTAAAGATAGGACGGCGGATGCTCCAGCGTTCTAAATGTTACATCGAGGTGGTTTTATATTAGAGGCATTTGTTTCTATAAAAATGACCTGACATTTTAAAGGAGTTGTCTCAAATACGAGATCCGTTAAAGTAATTTTAGCTGTTCTATGTAGTATTTAGTACTCACTGATGTTTAGTATATTTACTGAACATTCGCGCGGCCACAGCTGCATAAATGAGAACCGTATTTGGGGCCAGTAGAGTAAATAGCGTTCATTAATACATAGTTTATTACGAAAAAATACGTAAATGAATGCTAAATGATTGGTTTTCAAAGGGCTCTGATAAATTAAGAGAATAGGTCAAGTTGTTGACCTTATATTTACCAAAGCCCTTGGTGTAAAGAAGCGCTCTTCGATAACTTGCAATGATCGTTTCTCTTACGTCATAGTCATATTACTGCAATCCTTTTCTTTCACGCCTAACGTCAAACATACTCATGATAGATCAGCATAATTCCTGTTGAGTTGAATTATGATTCCAATGCCCGTTGTTAAAGCAATCGGATACCGACTTCACCTTGAGCTTCACAACCAGAGGTGAAGATGCACACAATCGTGCTCTGTCTAGAAAGGAACATGGGAATTCATACGACCGAGAGAGACAGAGCAAGAGAGTGGCCCGACTGATAGCATAATTTGATTAGTCGACGCGGAACGCGTGCCAGCAAATAGTCATTTGTCGATTTAGCATACTGCCGATGGGCACTGCGTAACACTGCTGCGGCAATAATACCCCTGCAGCAGGAGCCAAAAAGCCCGGGCAAAACCCAGCATTGCCGCAATCGGACTGCACATGTATACGACGCCATCGCAGTGCCGGGTACACTGCAGCGGCACCGGACCGGACACACGCCTGCTGCCATTGCGGGAAAACATGTTGGCGAAGACAACTGCAAAGCTCGTCCGCCCCGGTTCGTCCCGCCGGACGCGGATACCGAGCCGGAGCCGACGACAACGTGGAGTATCGACTCAGTAATATCGCGGCATACTGCTGCTGGAAGGAATACGGGGGCTAAACGGGTCCGTAGCAATAGTCATTGCAGTTCCCGGGTTCCTTGGATTTCTTGCCAGGTAATTGCTTTTTCGCTCTCTTCGCGATGTCCCCTCCGGATCCGACGCCGTGATCCCAGCAACAGCAGCAGCCTGTGCTGTCGCAGCGCTGGAAGAGTAGTCGTGGCAATGGACATGGACCGTCTCACACCGTGCTTCCGCTGAAGGCCGAACGGCGTTGCGGCAGTCCCGATCGTGTATAGGGCTTCTTGCAGGGAGTGAGCCGTGAGCTTTCGCTCAGTCAGAGAAATCCTCGTGAGAAATACGTCAAGTTGGCGTTGGACCGTAGCGAAGCGATGAAGCATTGGTCTATGGCCGCGCTGCTCTCGCGCCCTTACCAACGGCGGTTTGGGTGCACCGCAAAGGACAAGTAAAGAGAGCCCGAATCGGTCCTACACAGCAGTGCGTAGTGTACTATTTTTAGTGCCCTCCGGTGTGGGTTGCGGCACTTGCGGAATGCGAAGACGTTGGGGCAACATAAACAGCGATGAGAGTAATGTGGGAAAGAGTCCTCCAGAAGCAGCAGCAGCAGCAGTAGCAGGAACAGGAGCGTTACGACGCCTTGTTGGGCGCCATTGGGATCGGGCGTTTGTGCGCATTCGTCTGGGTGCGCTAACGGAAGTAGAAATAGAGCGAGAACGAGAGAGAGCGACCTCCGCTATGCTGTCGACGTCATGCGCATTTTCAATGCTCGGCCCCTCGCGACGCGCATTCGTGCCCAGGATACGGCAGTGGGCCCGGGGACTTGTTGATTGTCGTCGGGGGTACTCGCCTTCCAGAGCGAGCTTCAACGCTCCCACGCTGCAGCCCCCGGGACACGACGTGTGTCCATCTCCCATGTCCTAGAGGATGTTCCTTTTACGAGAGAGTCACTATACTTTAGTCCGGTTTGTGTGTGCGGGTTTGAATGGAAGTAGTAGGAAAAGTCGTTACACAAGCAACTCGATGGTGCGGATACTCTGGATATATCCCCGGTAATCATAGGACGCGCGAGAATGGATGTGCAGTGTGGTTCGCGCTGTTGTTGTTGTCGTCGTCGTCGATGGCCCAGCACATTTTACTGCATTGAACACCCGGATCCTAGGAACGAACGGGCGTTGCGACACTCATTGCGGGTATTAAAAATGTTGCCCAACCCATATTAAGAAGTCTTGGGCTTGGCTGCTGGCTGGCGGATAACGAATTTGGGAATTTGTGAAGATTCCTTCTTTTTGTCCGATTGCCAACGCGGATAAATATGATTTACCAATGAGTTGCGTCGTGAATTATGGAAGTTAATTTGATGAACGGGAAATCATTTTAGATTTCATGACCAGTATTCGTTATCTTAGTGTTCTCTATAAATGTGAATTTAATAAAATACTCCAGCCATTAATTACACTCAAGTATCGATTCCAATTTTAATACTAAACAGCATTAGTAAAAGATGCCGGTAAATTCTCTCTCCAATTAAATCTTATATAATTTTACAATCGAGCGTCCAGTAATTCACCCGCTTTTACACTCTTCTCCAAAGCTTTAAATACTAATTAGAGCAATACAAAACCACGTGTTCATCCGATCTGCGACCGTTGATTTTGAATTTCAAACTGCAGGAAAACTGCAAGAATGCTAGTCATCTCGACTGTCGAGCCCGTGCAGTATAAACGCGCACAATTCGCCCCATTTCGCCTCGTGGTAAATTTCGTTTTGATCGTTTTTTATTTCGTTCGTTGTATCGTTTATTTTGTTCGTTGTATCGTTTATATCGATTTAACGGCCGAATTTATCGTGTTATCATTTTCTTCTTCTTGATCTTCATCTTGTTCTTTTTTTTTCTGGTTAAGCCAAAAACAGGAAAATTTTCCGCGTTTTTCTTGAGTTTTCGTGAGTTTTCGTGAATTTTCGTGCGATCCAGAGTTCTTAGAGTGAAGTTTGCAACTCCCGCCGTCGTTCCCGTCGATAAAGAAGCTTGGAAAAAGCAGAAAACCGGAGCGTGAAGAAAAAACCAGAGGTATAGTCTTTTTTAATCTCCAGCTATAGTCTTTTGATTACCCTTTTCGGCCGGCTCCTCCAGAGTTGATTACCCTTTTGCTGAGATGACCACCCTTTTTGAGGGCCTTGCAATTTTGAGGTTATCCTCGACGAAGGTGACCTTGAATGATCAGCTGTTGGACGCCAAATCGGAGGACCAATCAGAAATCAGGATCAGAAAAGCCGATTCTTTTTCCGAACAGCTTAACTTTTTTGGGTTTTCCATGAATTTTCTTTAAAAAAAAGGCATATATTTTATTACTGAAACTAAAATAAACCTTTCCATAAAAATTTCATGGAAATACATTAATTTTTATTTATAATAATATAAATTTCCCTAAAAAGACCGGGCTGAAACCCCGAAAACGGATCCTAAATCCTTTTTCTGGCGTCGCTCCACCTCGATTTAGGTCTACCACGCCCTCTCTGTCCGTCCGGAAGGCCTAAGAAGACTTTACGGGCTGGGTCGTCGTCTGTCATTCTCAGCCGGGCGAGTTTCGACAGTGAGATCGTCATCGGCTTCTCCATCGAACTCTCCTCACATACGGGACCAAATATCCTTCTGAGAACTCTCCTCGGTTTCGTCCTCCTCGACAGATTTCTCGAGTTAAAGTAGGTTTCCGCAGGCTAAAGCAAGACCGGTTGCCGACCCTAAGTAGGTGAAGTTCTCGGTGACTGACAGAGAGTCTTAGACCAACTAACTCGTCAGCGTATGCTAAGATCTGGGTTGACTTGAAGAGGATGGTCCCGGAGGTCTCCACTTCAGAGTCGCGAATGGCCCTTCCCCAGACGCAGCCCCTTGTTGGTAGCGAAAGGGCTTGAGAGTTTTCCATTCTCCTTCACTTGACATGTAACGTTGGTCATGGTCATCCTCACTAGCCTGATCAGTTTCAACGGTATCTCAAAGGCTTTCATGGCATCGTACAATTTTACCCTGGCTATGCTATCGTAGGCAGCCTTGAAGTCGATGATGAGGTGATGCGTAAAATATTTTAGCTGAAACCAAGAATCTTCTTCCAACTGATCCTTGATTTGTTTCCTAAAGTCTTCTGCTGAAATGTTATGCTCGAATTGCTCCAATTCTTCTTTTGCTCCAATTGGGATTGCCAATCCTATGTTGGTGGGGGCCACGAGATCATCCAACGATTGGGGATCTTCCGGCCGTGGTGGATCCTCTTTATCCAGATTTCACGACGAAAGCGTCTGTGGCGGTACTGGAGAAGCGATCGAGGTATCAAGTTCTTCCTTTCGGCAGTCCTTTGGATTTGGATAAATCCGAGTTTTGCGATCTTGATTCGTATAGTTTACAGCCTTTGTGACTATTGCCTCATAGTACAATACAGTCGCAAACCGTTAAAACCTATCTATATCTATTTCAATGAAATAGAAACTCATTACACTAAATCTCGATCGAGACATTTACCTTTCCATCCATTTTCTTCAACGGGGACGTTGAGAATTTTGTAGCACTTTGATCGATTTGTGTAGCAAGTGTTCGATAGTGACGATTCGATAACTTTCGGCTTCGAAGTTTCGGTGCAACTAAAAGATCGGTGACCTTCCAAGAGCTCATTTAGAGGTCTGCCTTCGTGGCAATCCGTTTGATCATCGAACTGGCTTATTAATGGCAAATTTATCTTTCATTCGCAGCCTTTACTACCGCGCCCAAACCTCCCACCAAACTGGAGGGCAAAGCGCGCCCATGACGACCGCCTGCGGTTTGTCGCAGAACGGATTCTGTCGCTAGCTGTTGACCTGTTCCGCTTGTTCTTCTTCGAACAAAAAACGAACGGGTTTTTGAGCAATTTTCGTGCTTTTCCCGGTTTTCCGGCAAATTGCGCGTCGAGTCGATGCCGAGATGCACTCGGACAGCGTTTACCGGCTCGTGGACGAGCTGGTTAAAGCCATCAGCGAAGAGTGCAACGCATCGGTGGACGTGAAAGTGCTTAAAAAATGCCGCTCCCTAACATTTGGTGTGCTGCTCGGCAAACGAAAGCCTTCATCAAGGTCGTCTTCGTCCTGTATCGGATTGCGGACCGTCGACGATCCGGTGGATGCGCTGGAATGCCATTATTTCGAGCTTCTCATGACCGCCCGCTATCGCTATCAGGTGGAACGGAACAAGCGATTTGAGCATCTGCTAGATCAGATGAAACTCGATCGCAAAAAGCATTCCGGCCAGCAGCTGAACGAATCCGATCGTACGCTGTTACAGTTTTTGTTACTCTTAAAAAATCAGTCCCCCGATGATAGCCCCGCGGTCCGGATGCAGGTAAATTTGCGTCGACGTCTACGACCAATCGGAATCCGTAATTAATTTCTAATTATTTTACAGACATCATTTTTTTTTAACGGAAAAATGCCCGCCATAAAATATGGACCGTATCCGATCTTCAAATCTGCGGACTTCCGGCTCGACCACCGACTTATAGAGTCGTGTTACGATGAGAAATCGAACCCATACCTCTACCGTACAACTGCATCTTCCTGTAACGTCTTTACCGCGCACCTTGCCAACATGATCGCTGTCGAGGCCGAACGGGCCGGTCCCCTTCCAGTAGACTGCGGTTACTTTAGCGATAATCTAGCCGCAGCGGCACACTACGATGGACCCTTTCGTTATAATCTTCTGAAGAACGGGAGAAAATGGAAGAAACCGCCCGCACCAGCCTACTGCGAAGCACCGACGGATACATTCAATTGTCCGGAAGCCAAACAATCAAATCAAAAACTGATTTACGGAATGAACTGGGAGAATCTTGGTGAACGTTTCGTGCCACAAGAGAAATCATTCCTATCCGAGTGCCAAGGATCACTGTTCCGCTTGCTAGCGGTAGAAGCTTCCACAAAGTCGCCGAAAGAGCGGCTAGACATTAAGGTTGTTGGTCAAAGTAACTTTCTGCGTGACATCAAGTTCCTGTTAAGTAAGTATCGAACACGAAATGCATCATTTCCGCCTACTTTAACCGAAACTTTTCCGTCGCTCTTCCAGTGGGTATTAGTTCCAGTGTTTTTCATTTCGATGAATCCAACCGCTTCCTGGCCGTTCCCAATCTTACGCTCGAGGACGTACGGATCAGCTCGATGCAACCGCTGATTGATCGGGCATTAGAGATCGGTACCTGTTTCCGGCGGCTACAGATGATGACGCGCAAAAATCCGTACACGCTCGAGATGCTACTGGAGGGTTTCGTGTTCCGGGCGTTCTGTGAAAGTGTTGCCAACTTCCTCTGCTGCTACCGGGTGCTGGTAAACGCGTATGAGGGCCCTTCGGTGTTGCAGCTGCTTCACACACTAGCACCAGCAACCGATCAGCTACTGGCGATGGCTAAGCTATGCGGTATTCATCCGCAGCATGAAAGTGATCGTGACTTTCCTACCGGTTCCCGGCTACTCGATCATCTCTACCGGGAACTTCTGGAAGCTACACGTCCCTGCGTTAGTGCATTTCTGCTGAGTACGCTACGGCGCTGTAGCCTCGAGTATTTTGCCATCTTTCAGCGTTGGCTATTCGGTGGTCAGTTGCATGATCCTTCTGGTGAGCTGTTCGTGTACTTTGTCGATCACTATCGACCGAATACGAAACACTTCTTCGATAAGGCGTACCTAATCAGACGGCACAGTGTACCCGGGTTTCTGAGAGGTTTTGAGGAGGATGTCCTGCTGTGTGGAAAGTATGCGCAGCTACTGAAAGCTTTCCGGCCGCTGGTAAGCAAACAGAAATGGGTTAAGCAAACAGAAAGGTTCATTATCGATTTCTTTCCTTTCCAGCATCCTCTGTTTACGCTTCGTCAACCGGAGCTTACCGTCTGTCTATCGTTTGAAGCGGTCGATCAGCTCCGGGTGCGCTGGTTGCGATACGCGAACCAAGCGCGACAACTGTGTGGTCCCACCGTTTCGGTGCGTGAGTTGTATGAGGCCCAGGAACGTGCTCACGAGGAGCGTTGCAGGCAAGTGGAGGAAGGCTTTCGCCTGATTATGGACAAATGGCGCCAGGAGCAAACAGCCGAGGAGCAAGAGCTGGAACGCAAAAAGAAGAAACAATTCGACATTCTGCTAGGCCAGTTAACGGAAGCCAGGGAAAACAAGCTTGCCGCTAAGCGTCGTGAGCTACTACGGGAAGTCCAGGACGAGCACGATCGTATGGAGGTGGACAGTCGCCGGTTACTGGATGAAAATTATGAGCTTGTGCAGCGGGTTGAGAAGTACACTGAGCTCAACCGACTCGCCGATAAGCAGCTGGAGCGGTTGAAGCTAGCAGAGTTGAGCATCGTACCGGTAGTGACGGTATCGAGTGAACCGAACACGGAAGCGGATAGTGAGGCAGGGTTCCAGAGTTGCCGTGAAAGCTATGCCAGCGCCACGAGCCCTTCGGTATACGAGGATGCACAAAAGTCCCCAGTTTTCAGTATCAACAGCAGTAGCAGCACCAGCACCAGTATCAGCAGCAGCAGTGCTCGTGCACCGGAAAAGGATTTGGATGCTTCCGGTTCGAGCGTTTCCGAAGATCTACTCGAAGCCACCATCGTCGAGTGTCCCATTGTGCCGCAGATCGATAGCCTAGCAACGGAAACGGATCGTATTAACTGTAACCTTCCAACGGTAGTGGTTGCCATGGAAACGAGCGAAGGGGAACGAAACCGTCAGCGGGTACTCGGTTCTACGCTGGCGTCCTACCTAAAGGAGGATACGGCCAATGCAAACGTGCCACCACTGGTTAGCGGTGGTGGCCATGGTGGCGGAATGAGCAAACTAACCGAAGCGCAGCGCAACAAGTTAAAAATCTTGTCCCAAGAGTTTGAAATCGCTCCGACAACGACGACGACGGCGACTATGGATGTAAACTGCAATCGGCTCGAAGAGTCTCGACGGAATCGTGAGAAAATTCTTATCAGTGATTACACGACCCGGCCAGAAGGTGGTACGACTCCTCAACAACCAGCCATTCAGGAACTAACGGAACTGCAACGGAATCGTAGAAAGATCATGAATCAAGAATACAATCTAGTGCTGGGTGTTGATGAGCATGATGATGGACAGAAGCCCGTCCAGAAGGGAACGATGTACTTGACCCTAGATACCGACCGAGCTCGTAACCGGCGTCGTGTTATGGATTCAGAGTACGCGATGGGTGCAGGATTGGCGAGAGTTGAGCATTGCACCTTCGCCGATACACCGATGTCGGTCGATAGCGATACAATGGAGTCTTCGGTGAGTCCTTCCGTGTTTCCCGGACCAGGATCACAGCAGGAGCCACAGGATATCAATGCAAATCCGCTGATAGCATCCGCAGATGGATCACTCAAGCTAGATGTGGTCGCAGCAGCTGAAGCAGCCGAAAGGTTTGAATTTGGCCGCCGTTTTGGTATTCCCGATACCGCTACCCTGCAGCAGGAAACTCCGGCCAGTGCGCTAAAAGAACCAGAAACGGTGGATGGGTTCGATTTTGCCAAAGCATTAACACTAGAGCGCACCAAGAAAGCGAGTGTTCCAGCTGATGTCGAAGACGATGAAATCTATCGTGAGTTTGTGCAAGCCCTTCGCAAGCAGACCACCAATTTCTTCCGTCTAGCGATCCCTCCGGAACAGGGAGATGAGGATGCGGAGGAGAATGATCGCACGACCCATGATCCTGAGCTTAACAGTCTTGACCCACTGACCATCACGCGCTTCCTGCAGTATTCGCTCGTAATACCACTGCGCGCCCACATGGAGATCGTGAACAACGAGATACTAAAGATGTATCTGTACGATCTGGATCTGTTAAGCCACTTCGAGAGTTTGCGCAACTACTTCCTTCTGATGGATGGCGAATTCTCGGCTCACATCTGCGATAGCCTGTTTGGCCGGCTCGAAACAGTTCATTCACCCCATGAGCTGCTGAACTATCAAATACTTCACGCGATCCTCGATGGTGCACTGTACTGTAGCAATGCCGGCAGCGATCCTAATGCGGAGCGACTTTCATTCATTGTGCGCCAAATACCGGACCAGTTCGATCTCTACGATCCGAATGCAATCTGTATGCTGAACCTTAGCTACCGGGTCGAGTGGCCACTGAATCTCATCCTAACACCCGAAGCGATCGAACAATACACGAACGTGTTCCGGTATCTGGTGAAGGTACGGCGCATTAGCTATGCGCTCGAGAATGCGTTCGAACTGTTGAAGGATGCACGGAAACGCATCGGTAGAGCATTGCTGCAGTCACCACAGTACGCCCGGGTGCAACTGATACGCCACAAACTATCACAACTGGTGAACGCACTGAAAACCTACCTGAGCAGCATGCTCAGCGCTTCCTGGGAGACGTTCCGAGCGGATCTGCAGGACGCAACGGAAACAATGGAAGACCTGTACCGCAAACACCGGACGTACGTAAAGCGCATCATCTTCCTGTGTCTGCTGAACAAACGTAGCATCGAGCTGTACGACAATATCGAGAAGGTGTTCCGTGTTGTAATGCGGTTCTATTGTCATCTACGATCCAAGGATTGGCAGCTGCAGCCACCAGGCACTACTCAACAGGAGCGCTACGTACATCCACTGTACGGACAGATGCTTGTCGATGAGCTAAAGTTCGATAAGCTGGTCAAGGGTACGCTACAGATCGGCAACAAGCTCTACGATGAAGGTTATCTGAAGGAAATATTCGAATTTTTGCATCTCGTCAACACCAATGGATATTATGAGGGTAACGTGGGATAAATGGACGCCCTTCATATCAGCGAACTGTTATTTTAGCTAGCGGATTGTTTCGACATCTCTTTATATTGTTAACCGATCTGTTTCTGGTTTCGGGGAGCTGTTAATGTATCCTTCGTTTATCCGTTGTGTTGGAACTGTTTTTAATGTGTCGCCGTGCGGCATTCGGTTAACTTATTTAAAACTCTAACCAATTCCATTCAGTAGCTAGGTAGTTAAAGATCTACGTTTCTTCTGCTCGGCTTATACCGAGTGTGTAAATCAATCGTTTTATAAATTGTGTACATGTGTAAACGCTTAGCAATCAAATCTCATAGGCACATTTATACTACTCTAAATCATAAAACTGAAAAATAAATGATATGTCTAACCTAAACATGTATCGTTTCTTTGCTTTGGTTATCTAATTAGAGTTTTAAGTTTGAAGGTGATCGCTTCAACAGTTGTTCTTCATATATACATACATCTCCTTCGTTCAATGGCAATAGAATCGAAAAGCATCAATTCTAATCGAAGTTACATGGAGATTGAAAATCAAATGGACTTTAAATTTGTCACATTAGAATTAGAACGTTGTCTACTTTAAATAGCCGATGGTGTTAACGATAGCTGGCAATACCTAGCAAGACCATTACTAGCGCCAGCTACGAACGAAATATGATGCAAATTAACTGACCATAAAGGTAATCCATCCAAAACAGAATATGCAAAAACACATTACAATCTCATTTTTCGACACTAGAACGTTCGGCCTCACGTTTCCAGCACAGCGCAGGGGACTCGGTGCTGTTACCGGTGGAGGCACGCTTATATTGTTTCTAAGAATTTCTCTCAAAAAGGATATGCTGGCCTAGCACTTTGAACGAAGAAGCTATTAACTTTTTTTAAATAATTTTCTTTCATTTTAATATTATGCAACGCTAACGAATAATATTAAACATACTACACTTTATAACCATCGAGGGTTTATTACTGATTCATGTTCAAATGTGGAACGTATTACGTTGATTAGTATTACTAAGTATAGTAGTACTTTATTTTAACATGCAAATGAATGATGAGTGTTCCAAAATTTGATTCTTATCTAATCCTACTGAGTAAACAATTCGAAAAACCTAATGAAATCGACTTTGAAAAGATTAAATAAAAGGAAATTAGACGTTTCTCAGCTAATGCTTTATGGTGAGGCTAATGATTTGCCATTTTCAATTTATTTGTGATTTCAGTAACTTATTAGGAATAGGGCATGATTTAAATAATGGTTCTGCTTCACTACCATTGGAATGTTGCCTTCTTGAAACTGAACTTGTAGTAGAACTTTCTAACCATTTCCACTGAATGCAGAATGGAAAGTGATAATTAAGGCACGATGAGGCAATAATAATAAAGCATACCGCATAAAAGAATCTCCCCGTCTATCTCTCGACCATTTTACAGCTACACTAGACTCGTTTCTTTCTCGCACCTCTCACCCTCTTCCAAACACTTTCGCTCGAGATGTCGTCCCATGTTCTCCCAGGTTGATGTTCTTTACACACCAGGTCTCCGAGGTCTGTAATATCTCGTCCCAGCAAACGGAGGAAAAAAGCAACGCAAGCATCGATCGTAAAAGCTTCCCTCTGGAGGTGGTTACGCCATCAGAAAGTTAACGGTTTTTCGATCGATCGGTGATAAGCCCCCCGAGGGGGATGCCCACAGGAGAGTCAAACCTGTAGTCCGGTCCCATGTGCGCGCGCGCCCATGCCTATGACCTAACGGTTTTCGACCATTTAGACCTCTCTCTCTCTCTTTCCTCCCTTCCTCCCAGCGCGGTTCCACGTGATGCGTTTCACTTTCTTCCGAGCGCGTCGACGCGTCCATCCGTTCGTTCGTTCGTTCGTTTCCATTTTATTCTCGCGATGACCGTGAACCAATGCTAGAGACCGTGGCATAGCGTGGCATGGCGTGGCGTGGCGTAGCGTGGCTTTCCTTTCCAAGAGCGCTTCTCCGCCAGCAAAGACCGGGAGTAGGTGCCGGTCGTCGGTGGTGGTTGCATTCCCTTTCGTTCATTGTCCCCCTTCTCGTGGCTCGTGGCGTTGGGGGGAAGCTTCACTTTCGTGAAGATTGCGCCACCGAGCAGCAGCAGCAGCAACAGCTAGATCGGCGTCTCAGTCTCGTCCGACAGGTTTGTCTGTCATGGCCCTTTGGAAAGGGGGGAAGGGAGGGATATCCAAATTATCGGTCCCACCAGTCGGACAGTACCGTTACGACGACGGTGTACCATCGTACCGGAACGCATCAGCCTCTGAGGTTGGGGTTGGGAAGGTGATCGTTTTGTTTTGATTTCCATTTCTCTGCCTGATCCGCCGCATCGTTGGTGCAGGCGATCAAGGGCCCAAGAGTCGATGATCCGTGACGCACCATGACCCAGGGGGGATACCTTCACCTTCTCCACGGGCTCCAGTGACGTTGACGAGCAGATGGACGGGAGGAGGGTACGGGACCTTCAACTTTATCCGAGAACTCACCTTCTCGTCGGAATGGAAGAGGATGCTTTAGCAGCAGAGAAGTGCTGTCCATCAGTCATGTCCGTTGTCTCCTTTTTTTCCTGAGGATGATTTGAAGATATTCCCCATGCGATAGGGTTTATTGTCATTCATTAGCATGACCGGTGTGTCTGCAGTAAGGTGATCTTCGGGAGAAGTTCTGTAAGTCCTGTCAATTACTCATGCAACGAAGTATTACTGCCTTTCTGTAACAATATCTGAGTACTAGGAGTTGTAAACAACATGGAATTCCCCAGTAGCTCCTCAATGCAGAGACTTATCAAAGCCACAAGTTACCAGAAGGCACTTCCTATAACAACATTTCCCATGCCACAGAGATCAGTCACTAAGGAACCAAGCTACAGCGACCACTTCTTCGATAAGCCCAGACCATAGACTAACATCACGTTCAAGCCATGTTCTCGCCATAAGTTCTCGCTCCCTTTCCCTCTATCAAACCTCTAGCGTCCGTGGTGTTGTTGGCCCAGCATCGCTCGCGATGATTGTTTTTTATTTTAAGCACAACCTCCCTCGCCTTCATCCCTTCTCGAATCAACTACCATTATCTGCGTTCCGGTTTTTAAATGGCGTAGTTTTTGGCCAACTTCCGCCACCGCGCGTCGGTCAGTGTCGGTTGTCGGAAATCGGGTTCCCTCCCTATCGCAGTCACAGTTCAGGCTGTTCAGAAGGTCATGATTCACACGTCTGTTGTTCCGCTGTGTGTTGTGCGCTGAGAACGGACATTGTTGTGTTTTGTGTGTTGTTGAATTGGCGTAAAATTGCGCTGCAACACGCTGGGCATACTACACCCCCTTCCCGATCCCGGCGGATGGTCGAGTGACATTCTGATAAGCTTCTGGGAAGTAAGCGCTCGCTTGTGAGACGAAGTTGAGAGACAAGCCTGACGCCAATAACGCCTTGTACGGCTAAAATACAATGCAGCGTGTGGGAAATGTTCTGTTGTCGGTTGTCGTCGGCCGCGGTCGTGGTTGTAACACGCGAATCATATGCAATGCGCCGGCGCTATGACATGGTGATCATGGAGGGCTCTAGACGCAGGGCGCATATGTTCGTGAATGGTAAACCCCATTAACGGAGCATAGCAGCATCTAGTGGTCTTGGACCTCTCTAAGCCAAAGTCCAATTTCGTCTCCTAGACGATTGCATCAGTCGGCGCCTGGTACCGGCGCGACAACAATGGTTACTGCGGTGTTCTCATTTCGTTTGCTGAGTCGCGTTTCCGCTTCTTACTATCTCGAACGTAGTTCCATAGCTGCTGTTCTTGCACAGCTAATAATGTTTTGTGGTAGATAAGGTAAACATTACGAAAGTATAGTATTTATGCAATGAGTCGTAATCAAAATTTAGTAACTATTCCGGGGTAGAGACCGTCGACGGATGAATGACTGGCTACTGCGATGACTGGGAGTCATCCTTGCTCTAATCACGTCACTGTAATCTGCCTGATGCGACGGTGAACCCCAATGTGGAATTTATTTTCCAGAATAATATGGAAGAACTAACATTAGCTGACTAGAACAAAGACAAACTGTGGTGACGATCGGCACGGGTAACGCCCGCTATAAATGTTGATTTCAAACCCTCATTGTAAAAATGTAGAACTAACGTCAACTGCTGGTATGAAGAACAAGATGAGTTGAAAAATAATATTAGCCATTCTCCTCTTGCAAGAAGATCATACCGGTGAAGTTTGGGACAGGGAGCATGCTGCCAATTGATGTTGCATTGAACAATTATTTTTTTGAAATATTAGATAAGGTCAACTGATATGCCCCTAGATATATGAACTTACTACTGTGTCCAAAAAGTAAGGTGACACGATGTCCAAATTGCCCGCGTAAATGGATATCTTTAATTTTGTATTTTTTATAGGTTGTCAGCACTGTTATTGACAACCATGACAAGTTTCACGTCAAAATATTCACTAGTGTTTGAGATACGTATTTTTTGGTGAACTGCTTAAAGTGCATTCTTCGTTTTTCTCCATGTCGCAAATTTTTAAGCAAAGAATTTGCATTAAAAATATTTTTTCTACTGCGAATATACCAATGCGAATGGTTCCGAATGTCTTTAGTGACGATACTACGTCAAAAAAAATATTTACAGTTGGTGGAAAGACTTCCAGGATGGTCGGGAACGTTTTGAAGAGGAAGGACGCTCTAGACGACCGCCAACGACAATCGATGCAGTTCAAGTCCAAAAAATCAAAGATTTGAGGTTGGAAAACCGTCGATAACCAACAAGAGACTTTGCTGATGATATTGGCATATCAAACATATCCGCTAATTACATTTTGAGGGATGTTTTTCATCTCAAGCGCGTCAGCGCTCGATCACGATAATGCACCATCTCAAACTTCGTTGGTTTTTGTGTGACTTTTTTGCCAAAATTTTCACTAATATCGTTCCAATAAAACCGTATACGACTGATTTGGTTACATTTGGCTTCTGGCTATTGTGACAAGCCCTAAATTTTGTTCCAGGGACACTGTTTTGACACGATAGAGCAGATTCAAGCCGCTGCAAAAAAGGTACCGAAGGCTATTCCTAAAGTCATTTTTTTCACGAGTTTCTAAAATTGGAAAATTTGTCGGCATAAGTGCATTGTGTCTGGAAGGGATTACATTGATGGGGAAAAAATTTATTTGGAAGAAAAATTAAGGAACTTTCGAAATACATCCAATGTCACCTTATTTTTTGGACACAGTAGTACATTTTTCCTTACAAATTGATGAATAACATTGACAACTCCTTTTCCTCTTGGAAGAATATCAAACTGGTAAAGATCAATGTTGGTAACTTCCGCGACAAATGTTGAATTTAACATTGAAAGAATGAATTTTGCAAATAAGTACAACCATTACTCCATTACTTCTTGGTAGACTATAAAACTGGTGACGGCTCTCGGGCTTTTCTTCAAAAATGTGGTCTAAAAAATGTCAAAAAATCAAAATTCAACAATTATTTTCCAAATTTTTTTAAGAACTAAATTCAAATGAGATAGGAGTTTTAGGTTAAGAACTTGCATTTTTACTCGAGAAACGTAAGCGTTTCCATTCCTTCGTGGAAGCTGATGATGGATCGGCTCTGGTAACTTCCCTTCTATACTGATACTATCACACACCGACTGAGCTAGTGAACAAAACGACATTTTCCAGCGTACAATGCGTTTTGCAATCTGCTCCAAATTGTTTGTCAATCCGCTAAATAAGCAAACCTGCGACCCCTAGACCAGCGGGCATTGCAGCGCATTGGAGGACAGCGTAGCACCCGCCTCCCATTACGGTACGGTAGAGATTTCCGATTTCACGGAGTGCATCCATCCATCTTTCCTATCTATGGGGTGCACCAATTTCAGGGCCCCTCAGAGCACATGACACTCACATGTCTGTGCACGCGTTGCGCAGCGCCGGAAAGCTCTCGCTGCATCGCTTTTCACGATCAACCGTACCGTGATCATCATCATCATCATCATGTGTTTTCCCTTTCCGCCGACTACTTGATCGGCAGGTTTCGTAATTTGCGGTCTGCCTGCTACATCACCATCATCATCATCATCATCAGCAGCAGCAGCAGCAGCAGCACCGTCAGCGGCCACGGCATGATCATCAACATGGCATTACATATGTACGGTCGGGGCATGTTGCGGGGCGAAGGGAAGGTATGTAATTCCCTACCTCGATGATGTGATCACTTTCGTGTCGGAAGGTGGTGGTCGGTGCGTGCGGTGAGGTGAGTGGTTCCTGTCGAGTTTTTCCAGCCAGTTATTGTATAATCATAATTTCTGCACCACAAACGATGCAACCGACTACTGTGCGGCTGTGACCTAGCCTCGTGAGAGGGAAGTGGGAAGTGGGAGAGAAAGAGAGTGGAGGATGACAGCGACGGTTGGCCGGAAACACATGACACCGACGCAACAGAAGGGGAGGGGGAATAGAAAGAGAGAAAGAGAGCTTGGAGCTGGAAAATGGAATT
Organism: Anopheles darlingi; assembly: GCF_943734745.1. Taxonomy (NCBI): domain Eukaryota; kingdom Metazoa; phylum Arthropoda; class Insecta; order Diptera; family Culicidae; genus Anopheles; species Anopheles darlingi. The sequence continues at coordinate 27,058,340 of NC_064875.1, read as the reverse complement.
CATCCGTGAAGTGAAAAACAAAATTCCATGCCACCAGAGACTCTCTCTGCTGCTGTTGTGGCGAGCGTTATTGGAGAAGCTGCATGTGCCAGCATGATCATCATATGTGCGCACACACACACACACACACGGTACAGCACGGCACATCACTTACCCGGCAGCATAGCCGGAGCGTTGCTGCTCTGTTCCCAGGAATTCCATTCATATCCGTTGCAAAACACCGCTTGTCACGTGTCGATCGTGTTTACCATTTCTACGTCTTCATGGCATCCATCATCTCGGCTACATACCTCACGGAGCATGGAGCGTGGACCGTGGAGCATGGAGCATAATATCAATATCCGATAGGCGCAGGACCAACCGAACGGGTGGCGTTCTCGGAACACGCAAGTCCAGCGCAAACACAAAATTTTGAAAATTGAAGCGTAAATAAGGGGTTCGAATGAACATGATAAGCTCCTCTTCCGGTCACGATAAGAGGAGGAGGGCACCAGGTAAATAAGATCTCTGGACGACGGTCCAAGCACGATGCACGAATGCGGCGTGGACCATAATATTTAACTTTCCTTCTGACCTCTTATCACATTTCTTGAATCATCATAAATAAATCTCGAAGCATAAACCAAGAATGACTGTTTTTTTACCGATTCGTCGCGATCGTCATCGGTAGCAGCTAGAATCTGTCATTCATGGGAGTTGAATAAATGTATTTCGATTCATGCGCGATTCGTGGGATTCACCTTTATTGGTTTAAAAAAATCGAATTGTATGCGTATACGATAGAAAAATATACGTTACCGATGTATGTAATAGAAGTAAAACCGATCTTTTCCAACCGAAATATATAATAGTTCATCTAATTCACTTTAACCTAAAGTTTTAAACTATTCCTGAACCAGGAATAGTTCTTTCTTAAACTGATTCTATAGAGGGATTTTATAATTGCATGGTAATGGTCTTAGCCAAATTTACATAATTTTTACAATGATCATGATGATGCTATCTTATATTTTGATTTGCAATTAAAACGTGATGATGGAAGATGGAAGATGCAAATTAAACGTGATGAGAATAGTAGATTCTACAACTATTATGTTGGAAACATCTCTTGCATTTAGTAGTGCGGCTGTTTATCATCGATCGGTAGGTATTGTACATATTTCCATCTTGAATTTATGCCTCGAAGTTGTTGATTGTCTTTTACTAGTTAAGCTTTCTAAGCGGTGTCAACTTGCCAAAGTACCTAAAGATGGTGTTAAAGGTGGTTAAATTTATATTTTAGATTTGCATTAACAGATGATTGGCTAAAAAGATGATCATCTTTTAAATAAATCGTTGACAAAACACTATACTTTGATCATTCGCTTAACTGAATTGGAGTGAAGCCTTCTAAGACCAGAGCGAATAAGACATCCTCTTTGCTCAAAAATTATACTAGAAATAAATTATTTACAATTCAAAAGGGACATTTGCACCAAGTGTTGAGGTTTACTTAGAGTTATGATGAGAAACAATGAAGAAAGTGACACTGTAGCAGATTATGCATACAATTTTAAATATGTTCCAATTAAAAGAAAAAGAAAAGAATTATTAATTATTAATAATTATTTACATTGTTTCTGTAAGCCGATTTATTTTTTGTATCATTTTTTGTATCAAAACTATCGAATGGCCATATTGCGTAGCTTGAAGAGTTAACCTAATGTGTGACCGCAGGCAAAGAACTAGAACAAACCATTAAGTAAATAGCTTCAGTATAGTTGCTGTACTGGATAATTTTGTAAGCAATGGTGTAAAAAATTAATAAAGCTAAAACGAATCATCAATGTATCAAACCCTGCGTTTCATACGAAAATGGTAATCAGCTGCTATGCAAATAATGGCAAACACTACAATATGCAAATGTAGAAAAGCAATGCTCTGCATTAGCTGTGCGAGTAGTCTGGAAGCTTTCCAAAGCAAATTAAGCTATAGAATACTATTACAATTAGCCTTTTGTAAAGACAAACCACTCCAATCATTGCAATATGCTTCACAAGAAAAGGAAAAAACAAAGAAAGCACATCTACAGGCGCCACAATACAATACTTTCCAGCTGAAAAACGAACACTTCTTGCACGAGCGTTGTTGAGCTGTCCTAGAGCATTTCAGCTATGCTTCAAGGGTTCAGACACAAAGCAAAAAGAAAGAAAATAAATGTAGCAACTAGCAAATGCCCAACCATTAAACACGGAATGGCCTCCTCACCTTTTAAACACCTATTGAATATTTATTGCAGCACATTACACGAAATCTCGTCCAATTCATTCATGTTTTTTTTTTCTGCGGCTGCCCCCGTCCCCTGGCCCCCCCAAAAACGCATCACTCATCATCACCCACCGTCAGCATAACCCCCAATAGCAGCCCCCTCCCCCCGAAGCCCTTCCACCCTGGACCGAGCGAACTCTCGCATTTCGGTGTTAAGCGAGGTTCAATTCAAATGCCATTCGGGCCGGAATCGACCACTTTTTTGTGCCATCAGTTTTTATGTGTGTATTTAGCTCCTCATCTCCCCCTTAAAAACCACCCCAACCACCCACCCACAACGCTATGATCATGCAACACAATCGCAGGAAGAGGGCGCTCGAGAAGAGGAAACAAATAAAACGATTAAAAGAAAGGCATTGAAGTCACTAGGGGGGAGGAGGAGTCCAAGAGGCGGCTATCAAAGGGTTGTTCGTGCGGAAGATGCAACAATACACCCCCTCCCTACACTATCCACCGCCCCCCCCCCCCCCCCCCTCACATAATGGGAAGAAAGTAAAAGAAACATGCAAGAAGGGCCAAGGGTCTCAAAGGGGGGGGTTGTAGAAGATAAGAGCTGGCAGACTTCACTCTACATCCTCATCTCTCTCTCTCTCTCTCTCTCTCTCTCTCTCTCTCTCTCTCTCTTCCTCTCTCTCTCTCTTCGTTGTCTTTGTTCCGGCGTTGGCGATCATTACAACCGGCACCAAATGATCGTCTTCGTTGTCGACTGATCTATGCGGTCATCATCTATCTATGCGAAGCCAAGAAACGAGTCTTCCTCTTCTTCTGCTTCTTCTTCTTCATCTTCGTGAGGCATCTTCAAAGTAATTGCTCGTTGCTTCCCTAGCTAGTGCAAATGAAATCGAAAGGGAACAGAGAGCACACACGCACGCATTCGCATTCGCATTCGCAGTGTATACGTCATCAGTAGGCGCCATAACCATAGAGACGGCCCTATTTGAGGCATCACCAGCCAACCAGTTAGCCAGCCTGCCAGCCACGCTCGCTAACGATCGCGATCGTGAGCCAAAGAGAGAGAGAGAGAGCGAAAGAGATGGATAATCGACGTGGCTCGCGACATTGCGCGGCCGCTGCTTCCTGTTTTGCCTTAGTTGGCAGTGGCACGATCAACGTTGACGACGACGACGACGACGCCATTGCAGCAGATAAAGCGTTGGAAAGATCGCAAAAAAAACCTTCACACAAACACACTCCATGGAGGAGAGAGCGAGAGAGAGCGAGAGCATAGACTCCATGGGCATGTCCAGTGCCGGTTGACAGCATTGGGGAGCGTAATTTTTTGTGTGTTCTCTGCGGTTCGGTTTTTTGTGCACACGAATCCGTGGGGCGGAAGTGGGGCCTCACTGGAGTTCCTCTGCTTGTGCTCCAATTGCCGCGCCTCGCAGCGCCACGCAGCTCCCGGATGGATCACTGGATCACGTCACGCTGTCCGTAGCGCCAATGAAAAGGAAAGTGATGCCCGTATGCCCGCGTGCCCGGTGCTTGGCGTGATTGCGCGTAGTGCCGAGGAACCATCACCGGGGCTAGAGCCGTGCCCCTCCTGGATCCAACCGGTGTGGAATGATGGCGACCGGTAAAGGCCGTAGTAGCGTTCGCCGCTGCGCTGCGGGCGACAACGACGACACCATCCGGACGGCCAACCTTGCGCCCGGGTGAGGTAAGAGTTGACATTTAGCGAGATGTGACATTAAAGAAAAAAAAAACACAAAATAACTTGCGCCAATATCGATCGAACCGATTGGCGGGGGATGGGGACGAGCACAGAAGCGAAGAGAGACGCTCAAAAGATGAGTTTGAGGTCGCTGGAGATGGTGGTGGCGTGTTGTGACCGTGCTGGTTGGAGTGTACAACGGTACAACAACCGCTCCTTGGGATGAGAACAACAGAAGTTCAGGTCGGGGGAAGCGCAATCGCAGCAACCGGAATGGAATCGAAACAAATCCAAACGATTGAACCGGGGGTAATCCGGGGTAGGATGGGATGCTTTGGGGGTAACACGCAAACAAAGCGATCAGACCCCGATCCTTGGGGTACGATGAGGCAACGTTGGGTGTGATTCGTTTGCTCTTTAATAATAGTAAAAAGCAAGAAATGGCATATCATTCGAAAACATAACAAACTTCTTAAAAAAAACTCATCTAAAAAGCACCTAGCTACATAAAAGAATTTTAACGGGTTAAGTCTTGTAGTAGAGAATGTTTTGAAGGGGGTTAGATTTCTTCAATCAATCGTGAATCGATCAAATCGTCAATCAATCGATTTATTCAATCGTTTTGCATTTAAAAAATGAGTTATTAATGAAATGCAAATAAATCTGTTGAACAAAATTTATCTTCTTGAAATGAAGTAAGATGAAAAAATAACACGGTAATTTCTACACTACCTATCAAACATGCACAATTGAAGCAACATACTCAGTCCAATATCAAATTGATCGTTAAGTAAAGTCAAAGTAAAGTGCAACACGAGTAAGCGATCGCTTCTAACTAACACAGACAACAAATACACCACTTTATCAATGTAACTAGGGATGATTAGGAGAAACATTCACATGATCATAGACACAATTTTAGAAGGATTTACGTAAAACTGACCAAAACCAAGAAAAGTTTTGAAAGTATAGCTGATTAGTTGAAGTTATTCTAGGAAGGATATATAAATTCTTTTGAGAATTTCTTTTATTGCAAAAAGATCTTTCAATAATTACTACAGCGAACATTATTTTGCATGCTAATAGTAATCAAATCAAAAACACATTAATTTTTTTGCATACTAGTGCATAATTTAATGAAGCCGAAAAAGATGCCAATACCATTAGACATCTCTAGAGAATGCTGAAGAAACATACGCTTTGTAATGTAGAAGTAAAAACATCCGAGTACAAAAACTGTTACTAGAAGGTTGCTAAGGCAGCATAAAGAACAAAGAGGATGCACCAAGCATTTATTAAATGTTTAATCATATTTTATTGACAGAATTTTTATAAATTGATGTGTTTTTTTTATTTATACAACTGAATTGAAATCGTATCTGCAATGTTTCTTCCAAACCTTGTTGTTTCAACAATGAAGTAGTGACCGTTCTATCGGAAAATAAAGTAGATTCATTCAAAAAATATTCGAAGAAGTTTTACTTGAACGATAACTACTTGGACGGTTGATTGGACGGTTAAGAGCAAAGATGCTCTATAGCACTGTCTATCAGGAATGATTTAACAATATAGAGATTTATTACTTAACCATTTATATGACGCTAATGCTTCAGATGTTGTCAAAACTCACCCCCAAAAACCACTAAGAGTGAGCTGCTGAATCTTTCCATTCAAGAGTTAAGCCTATCCCTCCCTGCCTCCATCTTATGCGCTTGCAAGAAACGAATTGCAACATTATATACTCTCGCCGTAGCCGCTTGCAGCACTTATTATCATTAATCTTGTTTTGCGAAAAGCTCGCCGCCCACCACCACCCAAAAACGGGGGACTCGCGGAACACGCGGAATCCCCTCGAATAGATTTCCCTCGGAGTGACAATTGTCACTTCCCCAAGCCAGCCAGAGGCTAGAGCCCAACCGGCCACCCAGCTTTCGGCCAGCTGCATATGGTTTCGTAATTGTTTTGTTGGTTTGCAGTTTCGCGGCGGCAACATTGCGCCATGCTAAGGCCGGGCCCTGGGTCTGGGCGCGCGGACGCGTGTTTGGTGTTTGGTGTGGTGCCCGAACCCAACAAAGCTCCGCGCCTAGAGCTCGTGACATGATGGCGTATGTTTCATTAGAGGTTGCTGGCTGGCTGGCTGGCAGGCATGCAGGGATATGATCTGTCCCTCCTGTCCGGCCTTCGGAATGTCGGAGTATCCCAAAGTCCCTCAGCCAGCTGCGCATACTGCGGACCTGGACCGCACACCCACTCCCCTTCTACCAACACCAACCAGATTGATTACATCCGTTCGGTTTCTGGTCCCAGCATCAAAGCATAACAATCCGGCTGGCCGCCGACACCGGCGAGGGTGGTGCTCCAGCCGCCGGTGACAGAAGTCACTGCACCGTGCATGCATCGTCACGTCACTGCGCGGCCACGAGTGACGCTGGCTGACCACGCAGCAGCAGCACTAATGCCGGGGCGCGATCAGAAGGGCTTACGCGATCATACTATGCCGCTGCCGCCATCGTCGCCACCCGGGCTGGAATGAAAACAAAAACGAAAAGCAAGCTGCGATGAAAAAAAAACCTCCATTGGAAATATGATACTCGGAAGCCACATAAATTTTCGCAATCTGCACATTGGCCGACAATGCAATGCCCGGGGGGTTGGGTGCACGCGGTAGCAGCGGCGGACAAGCTGTGCAGCATGCACGACCTGACCACCGGCAGCAGCATATAGGGTCGCCTACTCCCTCCCCCCCCCGGTCAACATGTCACATTCGTGACAGAACGTAAGCACTCCAGCGTGACAGCGTGTGGTAGTAGGAGTGGTAGTGGACATGTTCATACTCGCATACGCAATGCTCCACCGTGAACACCGTAACGGTGATGGTTTTGTTCAATTGTCACAACCGGGGGAGGTGATCGTGAATTCGATCGGGTACGTACGGGTGCGGGGGCCACAGGGCTATCACTGCACCGAGCGAGGGTTGATGCTGGACCAGGCTGGGCTGAGGCTTTGCCAGCCCGCCATCAGCTGTGCTCGCTGTGCAATGTTTCGATAAGGTGGGATTTGTAAGCAGCAGCAGGATTACGTCTAGATTTTGCTTCTTAGATAAAGCTGTTACAGCGGATAGCTGCATGCCTGATGTGTCCTGAAGGCATACTCTTGGACTGAGATGTCCAATCGAACGATCGAAATTCGAAAATTGGCACAACAGTGCAGCATAGGAACACTAAGAAGCCAAAAACATGAAATGTATGCAAAATTATATTCTGAATTTTATGACTTCAAGTTAAGTATCTCATTTGAAGATAATACCTAACGGTTCAAATCATCATCCAACAGAAGGTTATAAAGGAAATACAGGAATATGTCCATTAAGGGTGGGTTCACATTAAAGTGGGTCAAAAAAAAATGTTAATTAATTTTTTGTTATGATTTTTTTTTCTTTTAAACTACAACATTAAAAAAATGAACGAATACAGCCCATTAATGGCATTAATTTGATGGAGGAGTGTCTTCAAAAATATTCAATACCGTGCTAAATGATCTAAGGCGTACATATCGATACACTTAGGAGTGGTTGTTGATTGCCCAGTCATGTTTTTGTTTAATTTCAATTTCAATTTCATTTTTGGTAGCATTTTGAAGTAGGAAAATTACTGCTATTAACGGTTTTGCTCAAAGAACAAGTTTTACAGAATTATTAGCATGTTTTATGACAACTTCACGAGAGTGCCTTGTAAATAGTGTGCTGATGTTTAGTGAAGTGTTTAAAATATCTAAAGTCGTAGTAGCTGTTATGGTGTGTTGCACACCGACTTCAACAACGCAGATATTTGGAAAAATCGCTTAAAAATTGTGAGATGCGATGCATTAAGCTATGTATGAAGTGCAATTTTCAAAAATCTGCATTTTAATCAGTTTTACTTCGATTGATCGATACATTTTGCATAATGCTTTTGAAAGGATTTATGATGAATATGTAGAAAAAATTTCACAAGGAAATAAAATACGAAAGCCTACATTTAAAGGGGGCTTTGGTTATTTCGGGTCAAAAAAGGGCTTATTTTTGACGATTTTTAGTGAAGAAACCAGTCAACTTTAATTTTTCAAAATAATCTCATATTAAACTACAACTTTTCAAGAATATTTGGTTCTATTTTGGAGAAGATTTGTTCAAAACTACGTTCATGGCATCCAATCTAGAAAGGCTAGTTAGCAAAAATGTACTTTTTGCGGTGCCCCTCGCAGCCACGTGCTGGATCATCTGAAATATTCAAATGATTTTTTTTTGTTAGATTATAAGTTTATCCAGGTAGCCCCGTCGAGTTTTTATTAAATTTTCCATTTTTAGATTTTTGGCAGATTTTTGAAGTTGAATAAGTGATGCTTTTTTCGATATTGCCTCAAACAACGACACTTTACACAATGTTTAAAAAATATTTAAAAAAAGGTATCAACAATTATTATAAAAACTCAATGGGGTTACCTGGCAAATAGTGTACAGATTATGTGTTCAAAATTGCAAATCGATCTGTCCAGTAGTTTTCATGCTACGATGGGCACTGACTTTGACAACGTAGGTTTTGCGAAACGCGATTCAAAGTCGCGAGATGCATTGAGCCTTGTATGAAAGTAGGATTTTCAAAAATCAATATTTTTGACAGTTTTGCTTCGATTGATCCCAAAATTACACATAATACTCTTGAAAGGATAAGCACCCATAAAAAATTGTAAAAAGTAAAGAATTAAAATAAAATACCGAAGCCCCCCCCCCTTAACCTTACTGTTCCCTACAGTTCAATAGTCTAGATAAAGATTAGTTTCAATTCGTACTTCCTTTGAGCTCCTCACCTAAATCATGTCTTTATGGACAAATGACGATGCAAATTTTTGTAGAGAATTGTACAGAATTCAAGAAGTATCGAATTCAAGATGGGTTGGACCAATCCTAGGGCTACTCTACCATCCCACCGGTCTGTGAACTCTCGCACCGGAATGCCCCGTTAGCCAAAGTGGCCACGGTACGCACCCACCACACTGACATGATGAGCGGTAACTGTGAAAATAGTTGTTACTTGTCGTGTGTCACCAGCGAGGTTGACAGCCGTCTTCAGACCTAACGGCTTGACGCACATACCACCCTGCTCCTCCTGTTGCTCCTACTACTACTACTGCTTCCCACCACGGAAGAAGGATCTATTGAATGCTGATGTGCATTTCCAAAAATATGACACTGACAGCTAAATGCCGCAACGCCGGTGCTGCTGCTGCTGATGGTGAGTCAGAGAGAGGCGGGCAGGCAGGCAGGCAGGCAGGCAGGGAATTCATGGAAATTACCAGCGAAATGGAGAGTAACGATCGCCGCAGCGACAAAGAAAAACCGTGCACCGTGCACAATGACGCCGGCCGGTAGTAGTAGCAACGGCAACCACGGCAACCACGGCAACGTCGGTTCGTGATGCTACTGAAATGTCAAGATGAACGATGTGAATAAACTTCACGGTTTTCCACGGCCACCACCGTGAACCTTTGTTTAAGGCCAGCAGTCGGCGCTTTCGAACTGAACTGCACCAGCAACAGCAGTGCATTGTGGACGCTGCTTGAGCTGAGGCGGCTCATAATTTGCATCAGACATTAGTCAGCGGCCATACACAATCGCTGCTCGTTCGCCTTTGAATGCACCGGTGGCGTTGCTGGAGTGCGCCCGCTCGACACTCGAGCCATCATCATTCGGGCCAGCAGCTTCTGGGCAGCTTCATTAACTCTGCTTCTTCTCCATTGGTTCCTCGTTTGCTTCAATGTAAGCTCCCAGCTTGGGCTGGACACAGTGACGTCCACATTTTCTCTGTTTGTGGACTTGATCACAACAGAAGATCGGAGATGAAGATTGCTCGAGTAGAGAACTGTCGTAGAGACACCTCATGGCACAGTAGTTCAAATAAGGTGGCTAAAGTACTGCACCAGATGTGGAATGTCATTAATAAGGAATGCCAAATAATGGAATAGACTTGGACTAATGCCCAAGTCATGCTCTCTATACCCAAGTGTTCCTCCAACGAAACTGATCAGACAAACCACTTTACCGGGCACCTGGGCAACAGAATACTGACCAGCCCGACACACAATGCCGAGAAGCACTGTAATGGCGCTGAATGTGCGGAAAATCCACTTCCATCAACATCATCATCATCATCATCATCATCCGGCCATGCGGCACCGTCAGAAACCGTCGCGGTTGATGGCGCGGTGACCGAGGGCGCTCTCCACTCGATGCCGTCGATTACGTTGATTATGTTAAAGATGTTACGTCTCCACCGAACCGAAGACCGAACCCGAGTCGTGTAATGGTAAGAGAGTTGCACGATGGTGCAGTGTCTGTGCATCGCCACGGCCTCAGCGTCAACGGACCGGTACCTGATCGGACACACTTTTGGGGACACAATCCGGACCGCCATAGGTTGCCCTTTTAACCAGCCTAGGACGTGTGCGTCTTACGGGGCCACGGGGTGAACTATGAGGATATGGCCGCAACCGTTGTTTGCTTAGCGACTTCTACTGCCTCTGGAGTCGACTCCAATGGTGCCTGGAATGGCGCCACCGGCCACTAGGCACTTGCGGCAACTTAGCATATGCACTGGGAGGCGCTGGCCTCCCTGGTGCTGCTGGTCAGTGCGCATTGCGCGTGGTCAGCGAGCTTTGGCAGCGAGCAGCAGATTGCAGCACACGTTTCGCGGTGCACGAGGTACCGCGGTACTGGCCACGCTCCACGAGCAGCTGCCCGCTGCCCACTGTCTAACGTAACGTATCACGCTGCGTTAGGCAATAACAAACGGTGGCCACAACGGGTGGTTCTTGGGCTGCCTACCGTTTGTGGATGGTGGGTATGTAGTGGCCAAATTGCGGTTTGGTTTCGTGGACCGCGTTAGACGCTGGATGGTTCATTAAAAGCGGCCGGACTCACAGTCACAGTAGCCGCAACGGCAAACGATTATGCCGAAAATGATGATGATTCTGCTCGGGGGCTATTATGTGTGCTTTACGACCGACATGTTTAACGCACCGCGCCGCATGCTTTGATGACACTTATTTGTGACCGTTTGCGAACATTTGCTTAACTGCAACGCGTTGGTTATTGTAGAGTGGAAAAAGAACTGTGGCTCCTCCATAACAATCGTTTGCAGTATGTTTGCCGTTTTGGTAGCATGTCTTATTCAATCGCTTTTTCAATCATTCGTTTGTTTGTTTTATGATTCTAATTTCATCAGATAGTTTCCTAATTAGTAAGATTTGACACTACATTTTTTATTTTTGTTCCACATTTTTGTTTCGCTCGCTTTCTTTCTCCTTTTGATGACTTTCACACTAATATCGTTGACTATATTAGATGACTAAATTATTGTGTATCTTTAATTTTTCCCAATGCAATTTTAGAATTTCCTTCTGATCACTAAGACCTACAAAAATGATGTGTACGTGTGTTGGATTAATCGAATTAAAACTGACCAAAATTTTGAAACGCCGAGCATTATAGATTGCTTAGTTCAGATCGCAAAATGGAAGCAGTTTTCCCAAAAACATAACGTTTTCAGAGTCAGTGTCCATCACAGCATCAAAACTATTGAACCAATTCTTATGAAGTTTTGAATACGTCATTTGGGTATCATTTACCAGGCAATGCACTTTTTTCACAAATTATTTAGTATTGTTTGAAAAAAAAAACCTTGATTGAAATAAAAACAGAACGCTTTTTTGGTAACATCGTCAAGATTATCACGTTCCTGAACTTTAAAATGCTGCTAATAATAGCCAAATGAGAAAAATCAATATAATCCGCCGGAGTTACTTGAAGAACCCATTTGCCTAACAAAAAACTGTAATGTTTATACATTCTTTTCCTATCTTTACTAATTTACATTATAATTTATTTATTAAATTGGCGAATTGCTAGAATTTTCCTCATTAAATGACTTACCCATACCTAACTATTTATTTTAATACTAAGCTCTTCGTCATTTTTACGTCAAGTTTTTTTTATTTTATTTATTTTTACTAAGTTGCTTCAATCTCTTTCTTAAAAGAGAAAAGCACTATTGAAACATTAATTTGCTACATTCTAAATTTATCATAAGCAATTTCCTTTAATGTTGTTTGTTTTTCCCCCTTCTTTGCCCTTAACTATTCATTCATCCTTGTATAGCTTTGAGCAAACAAGAAACAATAATTAATTTCATTTTATTACATTTAATTATCCGTACAATTGTCTCCTAGTCAATAATTTCAGTCACACACATTAATATCACGGATCTTAATGAACGGTAACACCACCGACCACCACGACTAATTGTATTTAATCATAAACGTTCAGCTTTTGTTTTATCTGTTTTGTAAATAATTATCTTTGAAAATCATCACACACCTTACAACATGAAAAGGGCATATGCAATGCAATGCCCTCTGCCATAAACTAACTAACCATTTCCTTCACAGTTTACGCTTCGCGAGCGCTCTTCACTGCCTCTAATCTGGGCAGGACCTTAGGAAGGGGGGAGGGGGGCTCTCGCTCGATCGATTAGCGCGCGGGCTTAATTGGTAACTTCCGATAAGCGATCTGCGGTCCGGTGCAAGTCAACGGAGCTTGCGGAGCTCGCAGACCGAACAAAGTTCGGCCTCGGCGCAACATCACCTTCGAGCGCTTTCGAGGCTTCCGAGGCCAGACCAGACCGGACCCAAAGGGGGCAGTTTGGCAACACACGCCTATAGGCCAAAAGCGAACCGACCCAAACGTCCGTCCGTCCGTCCGAACGAGTCGAGCCGAGTCGAGTTGGCGTAATGTGCTGCCACACCACTTAGCCGGTTACTGATTTTCTTCACCTTCGTCAACGTCGTCGTCGTCGTCGGAGAGCATTAATGGTGGTGGCGGTAGAGGCAGGGCTCCGATCGATCGGTCGGATGATGGGTCATCCGTTGCTCTAAGCGGCTCGGCACCGCGGTGAGAGAGTGCATGTCGAGATGTTGTGAAAGTGAGAGTGAGCTGACCACGGGGCAGGGGCAAGCCAAGAAGGTTGTCTCCCCGCGTTGGGGCCATGGACGGACGGACGGACGGTCGCAATTTTCGCAAATCTCTCGGACGGCGTCTTCACTTCGTCGTCGTCGTCGTCGTCGTCGTCGTCGTCGTTGCTGAGTGACTCAGCGACACCAAACACATCAGACATCAGATCCGACGCCTCTGACCCGGTTCAACTGATTTATCGAGGTCCTAAGAGCTTTGTGCCTACGAGGTGGCGCTGGTCCGCCTTACGACCGCTCGATGATATGCCGGTGGCTGCCTTACCCTGACCGAAAGGGGGGGTTCACGGTCTTCAACAGACGAGTCCTCGTTCGATTTAAAGGCTTTTTTTTCTACCCCGCCGCTAGAAACTATACTCCCCTCCGAGAGGGACCGCGAGGGTGAGGGTGGTTCATTATCTTCGGCGGAGTAATTTATTTATTTTCCTGATACTTAACTTCTTAACCCCGTCCCGGGTCCCGCGGGCAAAGTCATCGCATGCTAATGATCGCGGATGGTGTTTGCTTCGTGAGCTGTGAAGCTGTGTGCGGTGTGCTGATAGGAGCCATATACAGCTAGTGATCGTGGTGTGAGCTGATGGTCGCTTGAAAAGATAGTGGAACTCATTTTGTGATCGATCGATCCGCGCGAGAATACTTAGACTGATTGATGTAACTTCTTCGAACACCCGGTACTTAGTAGATTGAGTTGCTACTATAGACTACTAGATCATTGTTTTATAGTAGCCCACGGCTTCTACACTGGGACCTTTGGCACAGCAATGTTTGGTTACCTCTTGTACCGCCTACTTTACGCTGCGTCCATGTTTGGTACGGCCATTATGGTTTATGATTTCTCATTCCAAACCCAAAGTGATCTCATTTTCGAACCAGGCAAAACGAGAGTTTGTTAGCCTCACCCTCCACATCAATACATCATCGCTACAAAACGGATCATTATTCTCTAGTAGCCTAACAACGGATGCTGGCTGCTACCTCCTGCTTCGATGTTTAACCCTACTTATTTGCGGTTAACCGATAATGTCTTCTGCTCATGACCCTTCGGTTGAAGGGGTTTTGAGCGTTGGGAAAACGGTTGAAAAAAGGGGGGACGTTTAGCTCACTAATGGTCGGAGTGGTGTGTGTGTGTTCGTTTGGATGTGTGTCGTTAATGTTAAGGTGAGGAATTCGGTGCAATCTCCTGAACAGAGGTCAACACTAATCGGGGGCTATTTGTTTTGCGTAAAATGTCAAGCCTCAAGTCAAAAACTGCCTATTTTGGGGAAGATAAATGGCGGCACAAAGAAGGGGGTTATTTACTTCTGCGCTTTTGTTCTTTTTGTTAAATTTTAGGCTAAGATTCAAGTAATTGTTCCAAAATAGAGTTTTTTTTCTATATCTCTTAAGTTAGTATCCTGAACTATTATGCATAATCAGTTTCTATTAGGAATCAAGTAATATACAAGCAATACTTGCTGGGGAATACTTTAATGGGGTGAGACTAATAAATACAAGACATACAAGTGATATTAAATAAATATTTGAAAAGTTGTAGTTTTTTTTTAACACATATAATGACGGGCGAGCCGTATGTTTACAAAAGTTGTAGTTGCAAACGGTTTTATATTCTGGAATAGAAAGGGCAACTGATTCACTGTTTTCAATTCGTGAGTATAACAAGATCATTTTGAAGTGTCTTGTACTCTTTTACGAGCTGCATATTGAACATCTGTAACGAGTTCGAATAGGAGATAGTCCGAGAAGTGCTGTTATGGGCTTGAGAGTCATTTGTTTGCGCCCTGAACCCTCAATGCCTTTCAGTAGCAGCTTCACAATATTGCTATTTGTGTATGTTGAAATAATAAAAAACAAAACCAAGAGTATGTACAGTTTGTTGTTTTGCATTAAAGTCATTACCAATCAATGTAAATGTCAAAGATACATAATTATACGGCACTAATAAGAAGTTCTCTAATTTAGGCATCTTCACCGTCCATTTTTGACATCTGACGCTTAAAGAAGTGCATTTTATCAGAACACATAGAACCATAAATCGTTTTTGGAAATGCAATGCACGGCTATCTGAATGAAAAGCAAAGTTTGCTAGTTCCTTTTAGACATGTACATATTTGTTTTTGCGATAAAGAAGCAAAAGAGCAAAGAGAGAAGATACCAAACAAAATTATGAACCACGCTGTTTATCTATTTGGGTAAACAGATCAAATGTAGGTTAACGCGCAAGACCACCAAGAACCATGTCCATGTGAAAGAAAGAGTGCAAGCATAGCACCAACGCTGTGCATTTCGGTTGCATCGTGCCAAATGCCTCCTCAGTTGTCCTTCAAACCCGATAAAAAATATGGTTGCCGAGTTGCAACATAAACCCCTTGAAGCCCGTGCAAGAAGGAGCCGTTGCACCGAATTGCACACCAGACGCGCCACGCCTCTGAAGGTCAGAAAAAAGGTGGCTCGAGGTGGTTTTCCCAGGAAATGGCTCGGAATTCGAATTTCGGTATTTCCTTTCGTCGCCGCTTAGAGGTCTCCACCGCTCTTTTGCTCGCTACGCAAAACATATTGTGCGTGTGTATGTCTGGCACACCCTTTCGACCATCCTTTCCATCCTCACCACACCACACCAGCACCGCTTATCACCGCAGTTGCAGTTGCATCGGAGTGCAAAATGAAGAAAACTGAGACGCGGGCATCAAAGCATGCTGCACACATTCTGCTTATCGATGCAGCGTTGGGGCAGCTTTGGCTTCGAAATTGGAATTGTTTACTCAGGATACACCGAGGGCACAGGAGGAGGGCACAACAGAGACACGAGCGACGAGCAAACTCTGCCGCCAATCCCCAGTCCTCTTTTCCACTGTTTAAACTTGACTCGCTGCGCTGCGAAGAACTCGATCGCGCTATCGCAATACCCCCTTTTTGGGACCGCATACATTCCGCTCCGCTCCGGTCTGGTTGACACGTTTTCAGCATAAATCAACATAACTGCGAAACGAAGATGGCGACGCTTGTGAGACGATCGAAAAAGGCGCACGATAAGCGGCGTCTGACGCTGACCCCTAGAGGTGGCTTCTTCTTGCTCGCTATTTAGCATAGCTGCTCAAATAGTGTCTTCGCACGCACGCGTGTGTGTCTGGGCGCCGCAGCTGGACACGAAAGGGGTTACGCATTTTAGGAGACTGATAAATGGTGGAAACGGAATCGAAGTAATCGAAGTCCGTGGGAACTCCGGGATCGAAGTAGCCCAAGTAATATCCCTAATATCTCTATCGGGCCGCTTTACGAGCTCTATACGTCGTCAGTATCTGTCCACTAGGTTAGCGTCCATTATCACTACGTCAAGAAAGAGCGAGACAGAAAAAAACCAGGAAATCGGGACCAGAGAAACGACCTGATCATTGCCCGGGTTATCGGACTCGGACTTACACTAATGGTT
Organism: Anopheles darlingi; assembly: GCF_943734745.1. Classification (NCBI taxonomy): domain Eukaryota; kingdom Metazoa; phylum Arthropoda; class Insecta; order Diptera; family Culicidae; genus Anopheles; species Anopheles darlingi. The sequence continues at coordinate 27,041,895 of NC_064875.1, read as the reverse complement.
GATAGTGCAGCGCTACATTCTGGCTTTCCGGGATGGGCTGACATCAGCTCGTAAGCACGACTATCAGACTCATCCTCTGTCTCTCACTCTCTCTGTTCCCCTTTTTTTCCTCTGTATCATCATCTCGGTGGTCTGGTCTGATCAGTCAGGCCATAGTGTGAAGTGTGCGCTCTCGGATGACGGAAAGATTCCAGAGCTTGTCAACTACCCGAGCACCAACCCGAGACCGAGAGATAAGAACCGGGTGAATGTAAAGCCAGCCAGCAAGCCAGCCAGCCAGCCAGCCCGGAGTAATAAAGCTGTTTCTGTAACGTTTTCTTCCTTCGTTTTTTTTGCGTCACTCGTCGTCACCCCTTGGCTCGCGCGAGCGTTTCTTTTTGAGCTTCACATCCTGACATGAAGTAAATAATGGACTTCAACTCTGATCACCGCGAGGCGTCCCCTACGGACTCGGACTCTGTACAGCGTGTGTGTGTGTGTGTTATCAGTGGACCAATATTTGAAAAGTCCACGGAAGACGCTGACTTCAACTGTTTACTGCTTACTGTAGGAACGGTTGCATGGCGGAGGGGGGAGGGGGGGGGGTGGGACTGCCCTTCCCCTCTCTCCTCTCTGTGTGGTCTGGAGGGACCATAAAGCCGTTCGGTCATAAAAGTGACTCCTTGCTCTTACGTGTTTGCTGGGAAGGTTAAGCCGGGCGTGCGTTCCGGAGCGAGATCCTTAATACCATCAGCCAGGTCCAGACCCGGGAGGATGGGACGCAAGGCGTGGTGGACAACCACACACATCCACACGTTATCAGGCCAGAAAGGGGAAAGGGTAATTTAGGGCCGTTTCTTAAGAGGTGCTCAACTCACCTCGCTCACCTCGCTTATCACCACGAGAATGATGATAGATGAGCGATTGTGTGTGTTCCCCTCCCGGGGACCAGAGACCAGGGATTCAAGTCCCCTTACTAGTACTTCTTATCAGGGAACAGGGAATCGATCGAACGGCGGCACAGGCACTGGACTACACTGGTAGCGCACAACAATTGAAGACATTGTGCCCACCCTTCCTTCCAGGTCAGCTAAGAGTATCGTCTTAAGAGGGGTGTCAGAGTCTTGAAGCCAGCTCACGGAGACAGCGAGTAGTTACGTTGCATTCGTCACTACTATTTATCTCGCGTTCAACGTGACGTGTCGTGTAGAACGCCGGAGAAGTCTTGTAGAAACTAACGTTTGCATTTAAAAAAAAGAGATAAAATTTGAAAGGTGTTAAAAAAAATGCTAAGACAGATAATTGAGATCTGTAAACTGCATTTGGAAGTTAATTTCATCAGTTTACTCGCAAAAAAAATTTAAACCTCTATCAGTAGAACTCTTAAAGTTATGGCGAAAATAGGGAAGCTATTCCGTTCTGACAATTGCTCGTTTTAAAAACAGCAGTCCGCTACGCCGGAAATGGGCATCAGATGGAACTTTGTAGATGCTGGGGACTTCTGTATCGGCATCTATAGCATCTTGGCACTAATGGACAACAATTTGAGCATCGAAAGATGGCTCGATTCCGTACAGCCGACGCTCTGAGCGCCAAGAAACTCCAAAGGATGCCGAAGAGGAACACCGACAGAGAAATGACTATGCGATTGTCCGGTAGGTCGATACAACTAACCAATCAATGCAGAAGTACCAGACAAGCATAAACATACATGTTAGAAGGCAGAAATGCCGTCCACTGGTCTCGGATCATCAGGTAATGTCATAGCGGCAATCAGTCGTTCGTCTTTAGCTTCGGACTGGTTATGAAAGGGGATATTTATAATATAAAGGGCCTACCGAAAGTTACGCCGTTTATCAAGGACCACTATAAGAACGAAAACGCGGAGATCTGGCCGGATCTGGTACTCGAAGCGATCGTTAGATGAGATGGAGTTGTTAATATCGATATGGTACCCATGTCGATGAACCCACCTAGCGTCCACCGGCTGCATCCCATCGAAAAATTCGGTGCAAACCTAAATCGGAGCCTCATATTGCAACAACTTAGTGGCGAAAACGGAGAAGGAATTGGTCGAAAAAGCAAAGAAATATATGAAAAACAAAGTGCGCAAACGTGTTTTCGACCTTCATGTCGATAAATCCCGCTAACTACCGTAAGGGTGCTTGGAATGGCGCAATCGGAATTTTGTGTGAAAGGTGATAAAATTACCTTCCAAATGCAGTTTACAGAACTCAATTGTCAGTCTTAGTTTTTTTCTTATTACCATTCAAATTTTGTCTTTTTTTTAAATGCAAACGTTAGTTCAGTTCCAGGTTCTCAAATGGACTTCAAATGGATTCCTGCAAATCCTACAGGCAAATCAGCGACCTTGCCACAGATATAGTTGCACAAACCAACCATCAATAGTCGCATTTGATCGCGTTTACATTTCGCAAACCTCAAGCGGACTCGCTATGAGACTCTCGATTAACAAGCAGCAAGCGACAAACGGGGGATTGGACACACTAACGCATCTGTCACGCGGCATTGCCCCGGACGTAGTCGGCCACCAGCAGATGGGCAGATGTCCCCCCCCCATTAACAACAACAAACGTGCGTGCGACCCAGATCCACCTCCTTCTGGCAGGGTGCTAAACGAGTTACAATTTCCACGTTGTCCACGATCGCGTTGTCCAATGATGCTCGATCGACGTGCCCCTGACCTAGTTTGAGGCATCGCCTATCAGCTGGCGATTCCGGCGATGGACAATAAAAGGATCTAGTGACGTCGATCAGCCATTGTCAGGCCCGAGATCGGTATGACGCCCCCTTCAAACGCGTCAAGTGGCCGGCTGTGTCCATCCGGCTGCGGTTATCCGATACGCGGGCGCGTCCTCATTTCGCGCTCGGAGGACAGCACAGATTGCGGCAGATGTCACGTACCACGTTCCCGTTCCCATCGCTCGCAAGATATCGCGAACATCGGTTCGCGGAAGGCACGATTCATTCTCGCCTTGATCGAGGATCGCCGCGTGAGGAGCACGTGAGACGTTGACATGCGCTGGTCAACACCCGGGGGAGGGTCGGGGGAGGGGGCTGTTTACCAAACAAAGAACCGCGCACGATCATCATCAGACCCACGCCGTGGACAGAAAGGGAAAACAGTTGCAACAAGACCGACGGTCCGATGCATCGATCGTTCGAACAAAGGCACGGAAATGGAAAAACCCTTTTTCATTCCGTCCGTTTTTCACGGTCAGGCTGTCCGTGCATCGCATCGTGCTTCGTGGTGGTGGTGATGGTACCGAGGGTGATGATCGCCTTCTAACCGCCTCACACGGCGGTAGCGTCCAAACCAAAATAGATCGCCTTCCAGGCCGAGCAATAGTAAATAGAAAACAATATTTCGAACGCCGGGATGTTGCGTCCCCCCCCCGGGTTGACGGGGAGGGGGTTCAACGAAGGGGTAGTGGCGAGGGAAGGGGGCGCATATTTTTAGCAGGAGTCGTGTGATTTATTGTAAATAATGCACTTGCATTTCGAACGATGTACCGACGCACACACACGTTACGGTGGCGTTGTTTTACGCTGGCCGGCGGTGGAAGGCCTGGTTTTGCCGTTGGTTGGCCGGCTTGCTGGCTTCCTGTTTGTTGTTGCCTTTCGCCGTTCATTCATTAGGTGCTGCGCGAGCTGCGATGATGCGTATGATCATGCTGTGTTGTGGCGACGACGACGCAGCACTGGCGTCCAGTCAGGTAGTCAGTTGGTCAAAAGATGTTTTTTGGCTTCTTGAAAAAAAAATGTTTCTTATACACTTCCTTAATCGGTTAGACTTCTGCTAAATTTACTAGTTATCTAAAACTCTTTTAAATTTCTAATGAAAACATAATCTGGATTAAAGAAACCGTTAATTTGAATTTTAAAAACATTCAATCTTAGTTTTATTTTCTACTTCATTACCAGGTGTTTGTTAACAGATTAGTCTTATTTTTTTTGTTATTACAAATGCATTGCTTATTGCTGCTTTATTTCCTATTATTAATCATCTCACATTCCTATCTCTACTATAACTTTACTTTTGCTATCTACTGACTTCAAATCGCGTTATTGCTCCAATTACCAACCTACTAACTAACTGTTTCGAATTGCATTGAGTTCTATCTCAATTATTGTGATAATTACATAGTAATAATTCCCACCTCGAGGCTTATCGCTAAGAAAATGGTATAAAAACTACCTCAGTAGAGCTAAATGTTTCACAATTATTTCTTGAAGTACTACCAATTATTTACCGAAAAACAGCAACAATAACATTGTGAACAACAGGATAACAAAATTGTGCATAGTAATGCAGAGTGAAAAATATTAATGTGCTTCACTTAAAGTTAAGGTACACGAATGCAATACGATTAACAATGATTTTAACTGACAAAGCAAAACTTCATTGCAATCCTTTCGTATATGAGTGCTTAGTTATTTTTCACTTGTCGAGCCCGACTGGTAATTCTTTTTAAATCCTGTTTTTAACCTGTTTTAACAAATTTAAACCAATCTTGCATTCGTCTATCAGTGCCAAGTTGAAAGGAAAATTTTAAGCCATCAAATGAGTGTTAGCGCTAGGCCAATAAAAAATTACCTGTGATAGAAATTGTTAGTTAAAGTTAAGGAGTATTAAACTTTGAAAACAGAATAATAATAAAAGAATTAGCGAATTTTATGATAAAAGAAAACAAATCATGAAAGGATAATATGGAAATCGAATACCTTTAATACCGAAATTGAACTTACATGAATAAAAAAAAACATCGACATAATAATGAAATGAAAGAATCGCTAACTGGCTAACGCTGATGATGACTCGTAAGAAAATGTCTCCCAAAAACCGGCTCTCCCACTGTGCCTGGCTCGTTGGAATGCAACTAATTTTAGCGATTGCCCCCCGTCCGGCCTTCCTCCCTCCAATGCGTTCCCACCCGAAGCGACGTGCGGTCCGTGGAGGAAAATTGTTTATTTTCGTGTGTGTTTTTCCTCCCGCGCGCGGATCGCGCGATCCTCCAACTGACGACGCCGGCGGTTTGGTGCCGGCGGCTTGGTTTTGACTTGGATTATTTTCGGTGACCTTTGCGTACGGTGCAGCAGCCCTTCCAGCAGGCCAATGGCCAAACGAGGAACAACCGTATCGGTAAGTCGATCGGTCGGCCAGGGGCCGATGATCCTCGCCTGATCGCGTGTGTGTGTGTGTGTGTGGCATGGCGCTTGTGATCCGCTGGCGTCCTTCGTTGAACTCATTCAACCCGAGCGAGCGCGCGCACACGATCAATGTCAATGTAAAACATTAACCACCAAGAAGCGCTCTCCACTCATCCTCAACTGTCAAGTGAAGATGAAACTGAAGCTGCGTCACTTCCGTGATACCCATTGTTGGCACTCGCCGAGACCGAAACCGGCGGTAAAAAGGGCCAGGTAATCAGCATCATCATCATCATCATCATGATCCAGAGAAAGGAAACGGAAACAAGACAGGTTTGGGGTTCGGTTTTGGACCTCGGAAACTCGGAAAACCGGAAGACGATCACCAGCGCCTCTTTTGATCGTACAGACACGATCAAAGCAAGTAATCGACTGATTACGATTTCGACCGGCGCGGGATCGCCGGTGTCCCTCCCTCTACTATCGGTTGAATCCTGAATCGTTCGCTTCCGCTTTTCCTTTCCCGCTTTGGGGCACATTTTCCTTCGCTAACGCTAATTGGCAAAAAGGCAACAGACGCAACGGCTGTCGGTTGGCGGCAATTACGGAGCGCGGAGTCGGAAGTTGGACCACCACCAGGAAGCGACGACGGAAGTGCAGGAAAACACTTGGTCCATTCCGGTTTCCCACCACCCCCGGGGGGTCGGTGAAGGTGATGGTGAATACCGGTTTGGTTCGCGATGGAAAAACTGGTGGAAAACGGCAAAACCACAAACCAGTGGCGATGAGTTGTGTGCCTGTGTGTGTGTTGTAGAGCCCTCTTTGGGAGCTTTAAAAGGGCTTGGTAGGTAGTGAAGGGATGGTTTCGTTGGGCTGCACCTCCATATTGGTTGGATGGTTGTCGATATTGACTTGAGGCTCGAGCCCGCGGAGTGACGAAACTGATCGCGCGCTCACGTGCTCAGTGATCGTGATGGATGCAATGGAGGTGCAATTTAGGTAGGAATGTGTCACGTAATGGTTTTGCTGTGCATCGTGACGGCATCGGAAGGATGGAATTTGGTTCATGCAAATTGGAAAAAAATATATATAAAATGTTATTGCTAAGTCTATTTGCCAATACGGTAGTGAATGTATTACTCCTACATGATCATTTTTGGGGTTTGTAATTTTAGGTTGGCGTTTTGCTATTAGCACGATTTACCGTGGATTAGTTTAACGTCGTTGGAATTGGTTTTGTTGAGAGGAACTTTAACGACCACGTTCAGTTGAGCGCTTTGTCAACTGAGCTCTATTTTATAAGAAACAAACTACGGAACAAAATTTAAAAATTAAATTTAATGTTTGAGCCTTTACCGGTACACATCTTGAATTATGCTAGACTGGGCGCTTTAGACCAGAGTTTTGCTATAGAAATTTAAATTAATAACCTTGCAGTATTGCCATCAATAGACTTTTACCGAAGAATCTTGAATGATGGAAACGAACAAATTCTATCTTTCGAAATCATAGACGATAACAAAAACCCGGCAGGTTTTGATAAACATATTTTGTGTGTGTCTGAAGTTAAATGTTGTAAACCTATGTTGGGATAAGATGTGGGTCTCATCATCATGTGCGAATAGTATATCAATGTATGGAGCTAAGTGATAGCTTGTTGGGAGATACGCACCTTACTGCCTCATGTGGATATTCTTGTTCTACAGGTTTTAGATGAATAAGTATTACACTTATTCTACCAGAGTATAAGAAGAATTTTTGACGGCAGATTGCACTATTTGCTTTTACATTTATAATATTGAATGTATAGTACAGTAGTATAAAATTGAATGTATTGAATGTATAGTGTATTTATAATATTGATGATGCACAGAAACTACAATTGTCTATTGTTTGCTAAATTATATTTGATGGTTTACTAACCATGGTTTGTAGCATTCAGATAGTGCCTAACACTTGCTGCAATGAGACAGACAAACTAAATATAATGGTTCGATCGGTTTTTGTTTTAAAAATACAGAAAAACAAGCATATTGTATAAGTAAACTAATCAAATGAATCATTAAATAGCATGATAATTTAGCCAATTAAAAATTTGGATCGTTAGCTCTACGAAATGTAAAACTGCACGGAAACTTTCCGTTAAGATGACAACTTTAGTGACCGAGTACGGTTAAGATGAAAGAAACTTTCTTTCAAATCTGCGAGTTCACAAAATGTGTGACGCATGCACCGTTCTTATAAGCTACCGTCTCGGTGAGTTGGTTGTATGTGTTTGAAAGTAGATCGTGGCCGTGCAAATTAAGTGATAAATTACAACAGATAAAACAAAATTGAGATAAGAGATATACAAAAGATAAGATAAATAAACAAAACTTTAGAAAACCGAATGAAAAGGATATACGATATAATGACAATCTTCCCGATAGATAACAAAGTCAGGCCGAAAAAGAACGCACGAAAATGGTTAACCACGAAAAAAAGAACCACTCATAACATTACTCTTCCTCCAAAGTGAATGCCAGATTGTCAGTTTTGTAATGTGCTTAGAAAAAAAAACAGAGGAACAACGACCTCACGAAAGATTTGCTAACGAGCATCTCGAGCGCGCTTGGCCGATGGATGATGGCCGATAAATTCGCCGTTTAAATGCTCAGTCAGCGCATTTGCAGCGGAAAACATTGGTTTTCGATTGGTTCCAAGCAAAACGCGCTTCCCGATCCGGAAAAGAGAGGGATTAGGTAACAGGCAACCACGATGCAGAGCCCCGCGATCCGGTAAGCTCACGAATATGAAGATGAAATTTACATCGAACGACGACGACGACGATACGAGGACGATGATACTAAGAGCAAAATAAAACTGTCCAACCAGACCTCCTCGTCTGGTCGCAGAGACCTCTACACAGAGAGGGAGAGACACTCGCAAACCACACGTAACAGAAACCGTGACACGGTCACACTCGTCAGTCGATCCTTATGGTGGTCCTCCTCCTCCTCCTCCTTCGAAGCGAAGCCAAGTAGCAGCTTGTGGTGCGTCTTGACCCCTCGCTCGCTGGTTTGCTTGGTTGGCGTTTCGAGTTTTCTAAATTTGTGCCATAAAGTTGCAGTTTTATCATGCATCCTTCTTTCGCGCCGTTCAGCTCGGCCTCCAAAATGGCCCAATAAAATGCTAATTTTCTCCCCGCCGGCGAGCAACTTGCGGACATCTTACCCAACCCGAACGGCTGGGCAGACCGCTTGCTTCGTTGGTTCGCAGCGGCAGCGGCTTATTGGATTTACATAAAAAGCAAAAAGCAGCGACCCCAGTCTCCGGTTGTATTTATTGAATTGGTGGTTGGGTTTTTTTCGTTTGTTTTTTGGTACCGCACCCATCGCTCGCCACCCTCCCGCGGTGGGCCTCACACGGCTTGATCGCGCCTTTGCTGATCCGGTTGTTAGCGGGATCGCACGCCGGCGACAAACACCTTGGACGCGGCGATCCGTTTGCCAATTTTCAATTTCTTATGATAACTGGCGCAACAGACGACGAGTCGCGAGTTTCCTCCCCACTCCGCAGGGTGAAAATACACACCCATGGTCCAACGAGACACCATAAATATTGGCTGGTGACCTCCGGTCCTCGGAGAGTTTGCCTGCAGACCGCTCGATATCACCGGAATGATATCGTATCAAGGATCGATGCATAATTTGAATTTTTTCGGCGGAGAGAGAGAGAGAGAGGAAACCTGTGTTCGGTTTGCCCAGTGTCCTCCGAGTGGCCGTTGTTTGCTTTGGTTTAATGCCGAATGGGGAATCGTATAGCTGGCACATATAACGAAATTCGCACATCAACGAGACGAGGGGTTAATTAATTTTTTTATCATTAGTCTCGAGGTCACATTCGGGGGGATGCTGAGCTGTGGCAGGTGTTGCGTGCTAGCAATTCATTTAGCTACCTAGAATAAACAAAAAAATGAGAAAAAAAGGATAAATAAAAAAAAGAAAATATTTCAATGGAGTCCTTTCATTATTTGTATATTAGAATCACTCATTTGTTTTAAATTAAGAAGCAAAGAGTCAATGCAAAAAATTTACAATGGAACTACCATGGTTGACGTTAAATAAATCAAATTAACTTTATACTATTAGAATGAAAGCTTTCGAAACTGTCTAAAAAATGTATTATCATAACATTGACGATAGCAATTTATCAATCTAGAAACAAGCTAGAAAGAGGTTTTCATAATTTGCAGAACCAACACATGAGTGAAACACGTATACCTAAGTGTGGTATATAGTGTTTGGCAGCATAGAGTTGGACATTTCACAGCAACGATATAACTTAAAAAATGAGAAAGCAGTCATTTTGTACATTTTTTCCTGTGGTTTAAGGAAAATATACATATCTCATTATCCGTCACTTTTTGGTGTAAATTACTGTGTTTATCTTTTTATACAACCTCTTGGTTTTCGAGTTCCAGTTACGGTGCTAAAATCTGTGTATTTATTTAAGTTAGTTTTTGATTAATGCTGCAATGATGAAGATCTGCTCAAAACCTGCTTTATCCTGAATCAAAAGCTTTATGGATTTTTTCTGGGTTGAAAAGAAGCTGGCAGCATCGCTTTGACGCTTAGCAAGGGGTAAAAATAACTTTTCTAGTTAATTTCCGTCGTCTTGGGAATGGAAACGAGCTCTATTTTATCTATTTTAACGAACCTGGTATGCTTTTTTAATGCTTTACTGCTAATTTGTGTTCCTGAGTCCAGTCTTCGATCTCCTCGCAAGCCGTCATTCGAACATTTTCTCACACACACAGATACAATCTTTTGCAAGAACTTTGTTCCCATTTCTATCGATGCCAATTTCCGTTTTTTGCTTGGTCTTCAATCTTTTTAGATACACTTTGATAACCAACTTTTTCTCCTACAACTCATTCTTTTCCCTCTTTACCTTTCTTCTGGTATTCTCGGACAGTCATTTGGGAACAAACGAAACCTTTCCCCGTGTTGTGAACAATTGATTGCGACTCATAATAGTTTTGTTAGATTTTGATGTCTTTTGCATAAAATCTCATTATTTATCGTATTATTGTGCAAGAATCAATACTGCTAGAGGTTCTTTTCAATTCTTCGCTGTTGGATTTATGCGTTATTTATATCCTTTTTTCTCTATCTTCTTCTATCTTCTCTCTCTTCTCTATATCTCTTCGCACGACTCTTCGCGTACCACATGTGATTCATTCTCTCTTAAACTGAACGGAGCGTCTAGAACATATTAAATAAATGTTTAATCATGATTACAAAAAAAGATTTTATAGAAATTATATAGTTTTCTCAAAGGAAAACATCATAATTAAAACATGAAATGACTAAAGAACCGATAAATGTGTTGAGAATCGCATTCGTAATCACAATTTGATGTCGTAATCAGCATGAATGACCCAAGGGCCCCACCGGACCTTATTCAGTGACGTTCCAGATATTGAAATCCAGGCAACAGGCGAGCCTTTATATAGCAACTCCCTCCTCACGCCTCCTCTCCTTCAATTCAGACCTAGCTGATAACCATATCTTTATGCGTATGCGCTTTGAGAGTGTTATCGCGATCCGGCTCTTATGCTACTGCAATGGCGGCCGGACCGGGGACGGAACGGTTTATACCCTCTTCTGATGGTTATGTAAAGCCTGGCTACCAGCCTGCCTGTCTGCCCCGCCCGTTGTCCGCTGTACCAATTGTGTGTGATCGATGGTTGGGCAAAACTTTCACGACGACGACGGCTCCCCGCCCGCCGCGAAGTCTCCTTGTCCCTCATCCACTCATCCACCCCACACACTAAAGACACTAGTGACACAGATCACACACCTGGATATTCGAAGCTTCCTCACACGCAACGCGCAATGGCTCGGTCGGTTGGTGCGAAAGTGGTTGGTCGATAAATTATGGATCAGATAAGAGACGAAAAGCTGCGCTAGAAGATCGCACGACGACGACCACGACAACGCTGATGATGATGATGATGATGATGATGCTATAAAGATACAATATTGATGAATTACGCAAAAGAGGATTGAGGCGTAGGCATTCACATACAGTGAGCGTCAGCTAATGTCAGCCCCACGGTCTGGCCTGTCTGGCGGAGAGGTGCGTACGCCCGAGGTCCGCGAGAGGTAGGACGAGGTGAGCCGGTTTTTGTGTTTTTGCGATCGCCAATCGCCTGCGACAATAATGGTCCGTCGTCTCGTTGCGCGTCTTCTTGTGCGTACACGCCATGACATCGAAACGATGTCAACACTATGATGATGTGCGTTGGTAGTACGTACGTCGGCTTCGGCTGACACCAGACGATCACTCAAGTAACTTAAGGTGCACCCGGTTTCGTAGTCGCAGAAACAAGGATCGAGTAGCGGCAACGCCACAAGGTGCACTCTGGGCATAAACCGACAATACAATGTTTCAAGTATTCTCCAGAAGGAAGCTTCTTTGCGGCGAATTCTGTTTATACCTGTGTCGGCAGAATTGGTCCTGGGGTGACCTCGGTCGGTAGTTTCACTTTTCATAAACACACACACATGATAGGGTGTTCCCCAGACGCAACCGACAAGCGGCTATCATCCTTCGCAATCAGCACATTGCTTGGTCGAGGAAGAAGAAGGAGCCACACCACGTCTCGGACCCTCGTAATCCGAATCCGATCCTCCGTCGCACGGAATCACGTTTAATTAACTGCGCATTCCGGGGCGGATGGTTGGAGTAAGCGAAAAAAAAACGAAAACCATACACGAACTGGTCAACCGGCAGCTGTTTTGCGTGACGTGCGCCGCGAGGCTTGTTTAGAATTTCACACCGTTCACTGTGTCCCCATCACCGGGTTTGCAGTTGCACCTGCGGTAGTAGTAGTAGCGGGCAGCATGTTTGACCAAATGTGTCCGCACGATCGGGACCTGTGTAGTGGCTGGGCGCGAGATCGCAGATGGATACCGAAACGGCCATTAACCGGCCGGTTGCCTAGGCAGGCAGGCAGGCGATCGCTATCGAAGCGATCGCTAGCGAGTGAACGCGAGATCTTCTCATCGTCATTAGCGACTCGTCGTCGCCGAGAGTGTGGGAATACGAGCCTCGCGATTCGGTGACGTCATTTCGGGAAAAAAAATCGATTAAACCCAGCGATACTCGCACCTTAATTGAACGGTTTTGCACGCTGCATTTGCATTTGCTGTGTTGCAAAGTGCTGCGAAGCTCAAACGGACGGAGGGACTTTACGTGTTGGCAATGGTTTGGTTTGAAAATGAAATTGAAATAGATAAAGCATGCGAGGAGAGGCGTTTGTCGAGAAGGGGATTGATCGTCGATCGGATCGACGGATCGCAGCGAAGCGCTATTTATCATCTTTGGTGGGCCGGTGGCCCCGGGAGTCCCCCGGGCCGAGCCGGTATGCCAGGCTCGCCGAATTAACATACTACACAAGTTGCAGTATGAAATTCCCTCCATTATTCACACCGTGGTGGCGCTTGGCCCGATGTTGGAACCGGTTGTTCCGGTGGGCCGTGAGCGCCTCTAATGCCATATTGCCTCTGTTGGCTTATGGGATTGATGGCGCTATCGCAGCAATGCCATTGGAAGCCTGTAGCGCTTATTTAACAGATTGAAACCTGATTGGAACTGCATTTTGCATATTTATTTTTTTTTGTTCATCAATCTTATTGTCTGGAAGATTGAAGTGTGAAGTTTATAAATTCGAAAACGCTTCTTGAAATGTTCTCTCTAGCAGCTTGTAATATTTTGCAAGATAGCAGCGTCAGCAGTAACACAATTTAATTGTCTAAGAAAATGAAAACTAATTCATTTGTTGACTGTTTTGCTACGAACGAGTCTCGATCAAGTTCTAGTTATTTAATTAGTAGTAGTTAAGGTTTCTGTCCCTCTACATGTTCTATATTGCATTAACATCCAATATATTGTAATAAGTCAAAACAGTAAAATGATAGTCCTGAAATCATACTACGATGTATCGAGGGATATCATCGTAAAATCGTTTGGTTAACATATTACAGGAGATCTCTTCAATTTGCTGCTAAGAATTATATAGTGACAGTGAACAAGAAGTAGTATTGATATACGCAAGTATTTAACACTAGATATCCATTCAACATTCCGGCTAAAATATATTTTTTATGCAGAAATGGTTTTATGACTTTTAAAGCTATACTTAGAGAATACTTTTTGATAACACAAAGTTATTTTACGTGTATTACAAATTAATATATTTTTATAATTTGACACTAGTTTTTTTCAATAATTTTTGACAATCAGAGGAGTAAATAAAGACTAGAAGCCTTGAGATTTAAAGACTTTCCTTGTGTACCAGTCATTACATGAGCCTAAAAATCACCACAAGGCTTTTTTCTGGTGTACTGGTCATTATGACCCATTCTGGTAGAAATAGGTAGAGTATAAATGTTAAAGTGTTAAAGTTGATAGTTGATAAGAAGTTAAATAAACTTGAAAAAAAATGACTAACGATAGGCACAACTAGGTAAACAATAACTGGAACGAATATTCGTAAAATAACTCCTTAGAACTCACGAAACATGGCCATGACCAGTTGTTAAAAAAACAAGACGCTATCCTGTAAATTCTGGATTTTCGCCATCCTTAAAATGACAACCTTCTTAAACATGACAACGAATCGGCAAATAGAAGATTTCAATACTCCTGTTTCACAGATCCAATAACTATAACCGAACAGATTGCTACAGCTACAGAATTAAAAAGTGAACTTTTTGCTATAACGCTCCAAGATGTCACACTTTTCGCGATCAAAAATATTAATTTTATATCAAAATGAGCAAATCAAAATACACCCTTCCTGGTGTCTGATAAGCTAAAAGAGTAAACATGGTTTTGTCTGAATCATTAACCGTAACGGCCTCCAATAATAATTCGATTACCGTGTATGCTATGATTAGATACGAGAAAAAAAATGATGCAACAACTACATGACTAATTCACGAACGGTGATTTACACGATTAAAATCGCACCATTTTATCTTTTCATCGTCTTCTAGAAGCCCGGGAGGGCTTAGTGTGTCATTCTCGGGGCTCGAAGTAGTAGACCTTCACTAGAGTGATGAGTAGTCGATGCCAATGGGGCATCGGTCATTGCCATAGTTCACCGCGGCTATCTCGACGCCCTTTAGCTTCGCTATCATCGAAAGGAAAGAGTTATCGGAACAGGACACCACCTATCTCGATCACGATGACCAGCAATAAAAAAGGGATGCTGATGCAATGTGATGCAATTGAATTACGGGCCGCGGGACGCACTTGCAGCCGCCGGTGGCCATTTTGACGTGCGTAACAAGGGATTCGTTTTACCGAAAAAAAAAAACAACCCATTACGTTCACGACAGCAGCCGGCAGCGTGCCCGGGGACCTGGTTCGTGACCGCCACTCACTAACAAAACACTCCACCATTGTCACCGCCGCCATGTGCGTTATCGGACGCGTTGCGTTGTACGTTGCACCGTTGTTTTCCCCCTTCCACCATCGAAGGGTGACGAATCGGTCACGGAATGCACCGCTAGCTAGCTGGCAGGCTGACTGACCGCGGTCATTCGCCCGTCTTGAACTCCCGTCCGTAAAAGGCATTTCTAATCGGCAGAAGGGAGCAAACGCTGATAACGGTCGGCTCCACCGGCATCATAAGTAACGACGAACGAAAGGTGACGAACGGGACGAGAGGGTGCGCCACTCTTGTACCGTTGGTGTGTTTGGGGTTGAAAGGGCGATAAGATAAGTTTGCTATCATGAGTGACCCAAAAACTGCAAAACTGATTGTGTGTGTGTGTGTGTGTGCGCGCTGCAGGATTGATTGTTTGATAGCGTTGTGGTTTCAATCACCTTGGCACACGGCAGCACACACGCACGCACGCCCGGGCACCGGTTACCATCGATTGAGTTTATGACTTTTAAGATTAATTAATAAATTTAAATCATTTTAAAATGTTTCCATATTTCTTTTCAAACTGTATATTATCAACCCACTCTGTGGCGGATGTCTGGAGCGGTATCCTGCAGTAGGATTCGAGTATGCTAATCAATTAATATAGGACACTTATAGTGACCGGCATAAGTAAAAGCCCACCCCTAGATTTTTGTAGATTTTCGACTAAAAATCCTACATTTTGTATCGTAAACGGTAAGTGTTGTGTTTTTCTTGATAGTTTAACATCCCTCTTTCAGTTTCATTAGCTTTTATCTCGATTGGATCGATAACAAATTTTCAATAATTGTTTAAATAGGATATGGTCGATCGTAGTTGTTGTGACAAAAGTAAAAGACCACTTCGCAATAAATATTATTTAGACTCGAATAACCCCCTCTGGTTACTATATCTTCTTGGGCCTTTTGTTTACATCTGTTTAAAAGGTTTACGTGCTCCCCTTTTATGTTTACAGTAATTTAATGGACCAACTGTAGCAGTTCCAGTAGTAAGTCAATTGCGCACGTGTTTTCCACGAAAGAAATGGGCGTATGGGAGGAAAAACTATCTTTGCACGCCTGAAATCTTCTTATGCAGCATTGATTGAACCATGTGCCTGAAAGCTTTGTCTTTGTTGAATTGTAATGTGATCATAATAATTCTTATTATGATTAACTTTCAGTTCTACTCTATAGCATTTCATTTAAAAAATGGTTCTGTACTGTCGCAAAAAAAGAAAAGACGTCCATCTGGGTTTCGTTTCTTCTTTCTTTAGGTCAATTCATGCTCATACTCACACAAAAATGTTGAACCAAATGAGTTACGATTAGTTGCTTCACTAGTACATGGTACATTCTTACGAATTGGATATGCAATTAGGCTGCTCTAGCGCCCGTCAGGACGATATTATCCGGTTAAGTATTCTACTATCTTCAAGACATCACAAAATGTCCCAGCTTAATTAAAGGACGTACACACTAGTGTGCGTTTACTGCTTTCGTTGCTGTGATTGAACGGCAGAACTAGACTTCATTTTCTGGTGAATTTCTTAGATTTACATGATCTTAGTTATTTTTTCTGTCTCAGAAACAATACTACATTTTAAACTTAAACATAAATTGAAAAAGTATAAAGGTACCGTGCAGACCCATAAAGACGGCATCTCAGTAAAATTGCAAGAGATTTAAATCATTAAAACGAAGACGATGCAGCAATTCGTACTTGACAAACCTGATAGAATGAAGTTGTTCTCAACTCCATCTTATTATCCTCCATGCCTGCCATCATACGTGAGGTTACGTGATCATCCGCAAAAAAAAACGGCACACGAATCCATCGAACATCGATCGATCGAAACACGAGAACCAACACCGTGGATTCCGTGGTGTTACATCATTTTGTGTGTATGCATCCCGGCAAGCTAAATCCCGGCCAATGTTTGCCGACATTTATGGCCGCAAACATCGCCGATGACCGCCGACGTACGCTTTTCATCTTCGATTCTTTGTTTGCTTTTCCCATCGATCTCCAGGTCGGTACTGCACGGTCGGTCGGTCGGTTGGTTTGCGAAAAAAAAATCGCGCTTGCAGCAGAGTATATGCCTTCAGTCCGTTAAGGTTTACTTTTGAAAGGGGTTTCAAACTTCAAATACAAGCTAACCGATTATATCGTCATGGACATTTGTCCTAAGAACGCTTGCAATCGTCACATATTACTGGGAGTGGAGCATTCGATAAAAAAAAGTGGCGTGATAGACACCGAACTCTGACTGAATTCTACGCCTCAACAACTGCATTATGCTATCACTGCTTGACAATCGACGTCGATACAAGTGCAGCTCCACCGGGCCTGGGTTCTTGGGTTTGCGTGCCGTTCGCCGTTTCAGCGAAAAAACACGAGCCACGAGATTTTGCAAGCCCCGCAGCACCGCTAATCGGCGTAGAGTTTCCCCGCTTTTTTTATAATATGCTCGCCTTTTGCGCTGAGCTAGGAACGCTCGCGGTACGACGACGACGGCGACGTTACCCCAAGTGTTTCCATTTTCACCTGGAGCATTGAATTTCGCTCCACCGGGCACGCGTTGCAAACTCTGAACTCGCAAAACTCTGGGCTCCGTCCGTTCCGTCCATCGGTTGTCGGTCACGCTAGAGCGGGGCTTTTGCTTCGCTAAGCTCGTTGAGCGATCGCTTCGATTCGACGCTTCGACTATGGCCGGCCCGTAGTGTGGGCCGCATATTTATGGTTCTCGAGCGCAAACCCCTCACCCCAGGGCTGTAAGTGTTCGTTTGTTAAACTATTAACCCGGACGCTGCGAGCTTGCGCGCCATTTAGACCATTACTGCACGTCGCGGTCGAATTGAATTTTAACGTGTGAGCGCTTATGTTAGACGCAATTGAGTTTCCTTTAAACTCAGTTTAACGCTGGTTGTGTTGCATAGGAACGGCAGTCACGTGCCGATGCTGCTAGTGATAAGTGATGTTAGAAAGAAATAGTGAGGGAGAGACAGAATTATTTGTGCAGATAGAGCTATGTTGATCAATCGCAAAAGGTTCAATTTGGAATCATTAGGTCTAGGTAGTATGTAAGGTGCTGTTAAAAAGGTAGCCTAACATAACTGTTGAATGAGGCATTTATGTTGTTCAATGTTTGGTTATTCTTTTGGCTAGTGACCTAGTTCGATGAAGCCCTCATGGTAAGGGACCAAGCAATGCAATGCTTCGCCATCTTATCTCGCCAGCAATGTGCAAACAGTTTCCAGAATATTGTAATTGATACTTGCTATTGGAGCTTGAAGATCCTATAATACTAAATACTGGCGCTTCCTAGCATAAACGCATTTACAATGCTGGACTGTACTGTACTGTAAATTGTTATAGCTAAATGAAGCAATACGATAAAAGAATATCTGAGAAGAAAGACTTCTATTCCGAATACACTTCTCATGTAGATGCAGCGATCATTGTGTCATAATCAATGCTCTTCAATGCAAATTAGCAATA
The DNA here is from genome assembly GCF_943734745.1 of Anopheles darlingi. Lineage (NCBI taxonomy): Eukaryota > Metazoa > Arthropoda > Insecta > Diptera > Culicidae > Anopheles > Anopheles darlingi. Next base: position 27,023,780 of record NC_064875.1, on the reverse strand, counting down.
CAAAATTGTCTAAAATTGAGCTACAGTCGAGAATAGTCGAGAGTTCTTTAATCTCATGCGCATCTTTTAAGACTCTATCGATGGATATATCACCTAAAATAATGGAGTTATGCATCAAGTTACTAAACAACTGATTCATTTAAAAAGAGCTCTATCAACTCCACTTAGAAATGAACAACTACTATTATGTTAGGCGCATAAATCCTATTTTCTTAGGCGCATAACTCGATTATTTAAGGCGCTAGAACCATCGATAGTATCTTCGACTAAACTGCATCCTTGGAATGGAGAGATTTGTTTATTATTTGATATGATTATTATTTGATTATTTTGAAGAGAAAACCATACAAACAATACAAGCACCTTTTCTGACTATTTTTGTGATATCGTTTTTTCTAGTGGGTCTTTTTGAAAAAAGTAAAAAGTAAAATAAAGAAGAATAATATGCGATTTTTTACTTTTTGACTTTGATGTTTGGAGAAAACAGCCAAAACGTAAATTCTTGCAGGGTTGAATATACTTTTTTTCATACTGTACATTCTTACTGTATCTGGTTCTTGAAGCGAAATTCTGGATAAAAATTTAAACCCAAAATGTAATGGATCATGTCAAAAGAATCTCTCTGAGTTAATAATAACTTCATGTAATTCAGAATATTACCAACAGATTGTGAAACATACTAAGAACATAAATAGTCTACAAAGCAATAACCATTTACCAATAGGTGCTACCTATAAAAAAAATCAATTCAATCATAAAGCTCTATTAAAAAGGGTGCAGAGGTTAAAAAGCATCAACAAATTCAACGACATATTAAACAATTAAATAGGGATTTTTAATCCATGCATCATGTACAATTGGCTCAACGAATTTCATGCAACTGTAAGGTGTATTCAAAGATCATTCATTTGCGAAACTTTTAATTTATGTAGCCCACTTAACCTGCCTTCTTGCCTTAACTTGCCTTCAGAAGCAACTCAGAAAACAATAATTCATGCTCATCTTCAAATTTAGGAAACCTAAACGGACTCTCTCTCGCTATCTTATCCGCCCATCTTACAGCAGCGTATCGTTCTGCCAAATTAAAGCTACAATACTTGGCTCGTTTCGAAAGCAAAGCCAACTTCTAAGAACACGATCCAGCCCACAGGGCTGATCCACAGGGCCGCTCCGTGGTCCATCTCGAGGCTTACCGGCTTTTCCGTTTAACGATTTGTCACGGTTCCCCATGCATGCATGCAATGATCCCATCTTCTTCTGCTTCTTCTACTGCATCCTCTCGACCAGGCGATCGAGGTCATGGTTGACGCTACGCCTTTCTGACGCTAGAAATTTGCAATTTGTCTCGTGGTTCTGCGCACCGGACCCCGGGGCCGCGCCTCTTCCGCACTACCTGCCCCGGTAACAGCGAAGATGGTGACTTCCCGGACGGTACACCACCCGCAGAGCCGGCCGGCAATCGATTCCGGGAAGGTTCCGAAAGGGACGGTGACGCTGTGCAGGTAGCTCATTTGCCAACTTCCTTCGTTCTTTGGTCGGCGTCAGCGGGAGGGTTCCCCCGGGTGTCCTTAAACGTACCTTTTCTTGTTGTTCTTGTGCCCAGTACCCTTGTCCCTTGTCCAGCCCATGGCCATGCTCGTGCTGTGTGCTCGTGTAGTAGCTCTCCAGGAAGTGTGTCCTTCGCCAGTCGAGGGGTTTAAGGCCAATGGATGATCGTCCTTCTCGTAACTGCGGAAGCTCGCTTCTCACACCGTACGTACGCTGGCGTGCGGACAATCCTTGAACGGATCCGGAAATCGAACTTGGTGAGACCATCGGTTCGGCTGCTGACCTCCGGTGACCCAAACGAACGATGACCCGTGTCGATTCGGGGAACGATCGATCGATCCGCGCGATTATACGTCCGGGCATTCAACAACCTGACGATGCCGGGTTGTCAATTCCTTGTCTCGCTGCCCTGCCTCGAGACCAACAATCCCTCCCATTCTCTGTCTCTTCTGTTCCTGTGGCGGCGTAGCGGGTTTCAAGCGAAAGATGCTTATCGGATTTACAAATTTTGTAGCAACGTCCTCGTCGTCGTCGTCGTCGTCGCCGGCGTCATCACCTCTCCCGTCGCCTCCCGTGGATTCGTCAATGTGAAGCCGGTTGTTGGTGGCTGTGCTGAGATTTAAAGGCTTGGCCAGGCCGTTGCTGTTGGTGCCATGCCCGCGTGCAAAGCAACGACTGCTGATCACTTCCATTAATCTTGGAACACCCGTTAGAATGAGGGCTCGTTGGCCAAACGAGGGTTTGAAGGAGGGGTTCTTTCGTTCGCTCAAAAGCTAATGCTAGACCGTTGACCTTCAACATCAACCAGTGACAAGGCGGTTTATGTTCGCCCTCCCAGGCCCGTTGAACACTTGAACACTTGGACGAGCCTGGACCTCGACAACCGATTTGATTGATGGAGAGAAGCATTACATTATCGCCTTCATTTCCATTCGAAGAAAACAAACTGTTTAAAGCTTTGGAGTTCGAGAATTCCGTGAGTCTTTTTTTTTAACAAACTTCCTTTCTCCATCCTCTACTCCATCGGCTACTTCATCGCTTCACGCTAATTGAGGTGCTGGTTACACAGTGCTATCAGTGCTAGGCGTCGTCGAGCGTTGACAGATCCCGAAAATGTAGCGTGAATTGCACAAAGTTATATTCAAATCCATGTTCCCGGGTACTACTACCGCGTAGTATGGCGCTGGTTGCGGGACATTACGCGGATCTTGATAAGAAGGCGCTACATTGTAAACGGTTGTCGTCCAACGATATTTGCATCCCGGGTCCCAGCGGCCAGCGGCGCGGATGATTTACCGTCGGAATGCATGCCGAGTCAGGTTTCGCAGAGAAGGCGCGCTGGAGTGACGTTCAACGGTTCAAGGAAACGATGCGGGGGGGGGGGGGGGGGGAAAAATGCGACATTGCGGATGGTGTCCGTTGTCCGCCAGTGTGTTGTACTGGAACCGTTCGCGGAGTGACAGTGGTGGGATATGATTTACAGAAGTTACCATGCCCTTATACAGTCCATAGACGCAACAAGTCTATACGTGCAACAAGTGCTGGGAGGTGCTCTGAAGTTGATCTTAAATACACAGCTCAATAGAACTGTTAGTTGCTATGAATGCTGTCTACTTTCGATGTGAAAAAATAACTATACTAGTATACAATACTGCATAGACTGGTTTTTACATTATTTTTCTAACAACCTTATTTACAATGCCGATCTCTACAGTAATTTCATCTGTAGGCTCTTTACCAACTATTTGAAGTGTTATGGAGCATCGTTTTTGGAGTATAGACATTTTAGCCCAATTTTTCGAAAAAAGGGTGCGAAATAAAAATAGAATCACCTTATGGTAATTTCTTTTTTGCACTCATTCAAAGCACTTTATTTCGGTTTTCACAACGATAGAAGTGTAACCTAAGTGTGTTCATTTAATGGTGAAATCACTTTTGTGCCTTTTGATTTAGCCACTATGGGCCTATCAGAGTATGTAAAGTTCTAGAAAAAGGTAATAATCCAAACCTACCTGCGTACCTGCGTCAGTATCTCTAAAAGGTCACAGGATTGATCGGGCACTCACAGCTGTTGAAAATTAATTGAAAAGTGGCAATACACTTGATACCATCGAGAAAAATGGGAAGAAAAGTAACCTTTCCCGAAAGGATAAACGGGGAATTCGTGGAATTGCAGTGAATCAGAGATGAAAAGCATCACAAATCCGCGCGGAATACATATGATTACTACACGTCCCGTACAACAACTTTTGGCAAGTTGTAGGTACCCAGAGTGGCGCAGGGTAAGCCATGGATAATCCAAACTAACTGAACTACGTATTGAGCATCATTGCATCTTCGCGGAAAATGACATTTCCTGATAGAAGAATGGAAGAAGGCGATCGTTTCGAGTAAAAAAAGTTAAACTTGATGGCCCAGACGGTTTTCAGTACTATCCCTACTACGTTTTCGCACAAGATAATGCTGTTACTTCACACCTACCGCACCTCACAACTCACTAAATAGTGGTTTTCTGATAAAAAAAATGTAGAGGCTTTCGATTGTCCAGCTCTTTCTCCGGATCAGAATTGCTTCAAGAACCTTTTGTGCATCCTTGCACGTCATTTTTATGAAAACGGAATGCAATTTGACGTAAACATGCTCAAATGTCGAGTTCGGGAGCGCATTGGAGGAGATACAGAAGAAAAAGCTCAAAACACTTATTTTATACAAGAAATCGTATTTGATTGAAGTCATCCGAAAGATTGACACGTAAAAAGATTATTAAATATTAAAAACATGATGAATTTTCAAAAATATGGATAAACTTTGTTGAAAATGGTGGTGCTATTTTAATTTCGCTGGGTGTACTATATAGAAACCACCACAAGACTATGCTTTTAAACATTCGATACAATAATAACTACATCGTGCTTTGTGTCGAGTATTGTAAATTGAATAAGTGAAGCCTGCAGGTCTGATGAAGAGAGTGACATTGTCAAACAGTAGCTCCAATAATTACCCATTTAGTTACTCAACCCGCTACTCTAATTACTCTGTAGAAAGTGCCTTGGAGCAGTTCAGATTATAACACAGTACAGCTCGAGATGGCGAATGGCAGCAGTTTCAGTTCGCAAGCTGACAACTCATTTCGATACACTTGAACTTACATCCTCAGCAAATGTAGCACTGTAGACCGGGAGTAGCCTGATTGAATATACATCGATCATGTTTGGCGAGTCATAAAGGATGCCTTCAACTTGCTAATAGCGAAGCACAACACGCGAACAGAATGCGTTGTTGTCCAGTGCGATCGCGACAAGGCGAGCTGCGCCTTTGGGTCATAGATTTCCGGTGCCACTGCTGCTGCTGGTGCTGCTGCTGGGCTTGCCGGGATTGATGAATGGCCTGCTTGCCGGTCCGAAGGTTGAATGGTGCGGGAAAATTCACCCAATGCCCGAAGGAAATAGATTATGTAAATAGCCGGAGCCGGAGGGCACTTGATGACTCGATGTCTCGTCCAGCAGCAGCAGCAGCAGCAGCAGCAGCACCAGCTTGCGATGCGATGTTGACTGTCAGGTCGGTTCGCGCGTCGTTCAATTTACAGCCAATTGACCAAAGTTAACCAATTAATTGCTTGCCCGGGGAACGGAGTGGCGTGGCGCCCGAACCACAACAAATGGTTTATTGTCGTTTTGATTGTCGAAACCATTATTATTGTCGCATCATCGCCCGTGTTCCCGCCAGTATGGGAAACGGTCGGTTGTGGAGTGTTTGTTGCTCAGCTTTTTTTCTTCTTCTTCATTTGTGTTTTCTAATGAACGAACAGCCAGAACGGATGTTGTTTGATGAGCGTGGCTAAACGGGTAGCCCATCGGTTACGGGTAGGACGGATCGGTCGGATGCTAAATGTCTTCCTTGCTGTTGGCTCTCAGCATTAACAAAAAAAAACCAAACGACAAAACCAAACGCGCGGCAGATGGGTAGGGGCCGCGTCGCCTTGCTCAACAGACACACGCACACACACAATACAAGCTGGAGATGGGGGCCGACGACGTCGACGAGTTTAAAAATAACGCATAAAACGCACAAGGTCTCACCTGCCCGCTCGGATGAACCCGGATTTCTGCGAACGAACTGGAACCGGTTCCGGTTTTTACTGTTCGCAGGTCCTTGGCGACGGTGACGATGGCGGCCTGTGGCTGTGGGGCTATGACTGTGCAGCTTGCACGACTTTGATGGCCCGTTATGGTGCCCCCCCGGATGATAAGCCACGACAACGACGAAGACGACGACGGTCGCGCTGCGGTGTCATGTCATGCGATGCGATGCGCGGTGCGGTGCGTTATTCTCCGCTCACGTACGCGACGTACAACATTGAAGTCGAACATGTGTCGATTGCAAATGCACGAACTGGTTACGAGTCCATTGATAAGTAGCTGCGCCCTGACTGCAGACTATGGAACATCTTGTGGTGCTGCTGCTGCTGCTGCAACATTCTTACGTCCAAAGTAACGAGCGTTCTTGGCTAAAGGATTTACCTAAAATTATTAAAAAGAACACTAAAAATGCAACTAAGGTTACAATAAAATGTACAGTACAATATAAGTAACACTGTAAAAATATAACATTATTGTCTAAAAGTATTAAATAAACTTAACAACGAACGGTATACATTCGTTATATAATAGAAAAAAGATTAATAATAAAATGCAAAATGTAAAAGATTGTAAGAATTCCTCGAAATTAATAGAAAAAAGTAAAACAAAACTAACAAAAAAGGCGAAAATTCTAGAAAGAAATAAAAATTTGAAAAACCATTAAAATGTAAAGCAAACTATTAAACAACTAACTAAACAAGATGAAACTGAAAACATTCAAAACAGTACAACAGTTAAGCGAAAAAGTTATCCTACTCTCAGAGCAATGACACTCTCATGGTCAGTAACACATCAGCCGCAAAAGCTGTTGGGGAACACTCATGCAAAAGCAAGAAGTACACCGAAAGCAGCATGACACTCGGTTTGAAGTCCTTCAGCACTTGCTCTTGTGACTACCAACGACTTCCACGAACATATAAGGAGCTCGTATCGCCTCAACCGGGCACGCACAATTGTGCGTACTCCCGGATGCAATCGGATCGGAACAATATCCGTGACAGCAAAACAAAAAAAAAACCGCAAGACATTGTGTCCGTACCTCACACCAGTGCCGACCACTCCCGATCCTCGTTTGTTATTAGCACTCAAGGCTGGCTAGCACTGTGTGCCCATTCGGTGCCGGTCGATCGATGAGCAAACCGATGATGAGCTCACGGACCTTCCCTGCTTAAGCTGCTTCACAATAAACATCCCCCACCAGCGGCCAAGCACCGCAGATCACGATGGTACGAGCCCGAAGCTTTAGCGGAAAATGACGATAGTTTCGAAACCAGAGAGACACCCGTGCCAGCAGCACTCAAGTAGCACGAGCTCATAAGCTTCCTCCTGGCGGACCAGAGCCGTCTTGAGATACCACGCGTGAAATGTACGAGCACGCACGAAATCGCACAGGAAGTCTATCTCCTTACGGTCTGCCATCACACAGTTTTGCAATGCAAATTTTTGGAATGAATTTAGGTTTTTCCAACCCATGGTTGACCATGGACTGGAACGAAAGATAGGTAACACGAAAGAAGATCTGGTAGAAAGGCGTACGGACACGCACACGCACACGCCGCGGCTATCTTTCTTTCCATCTGTTGTTTTTTTTTTGGGGGGTAATGCAGCCATGAGGCTCCGAGACTTCCGACGCTTTTCACGCTCCTTGGGTGCGGATTTCGTAAGGACGAGGGCATTGCATCATGTCTGCTCAAGGGGTGGCCACCGGCTCACGCGATCGATGGAAGGTTGTTTCGATGAGCTGCACTGTGTTTGGTGCACTCGACCGAGATAAGGAGGAGAAAGTGTTCTGAATATTCATTTGAGGAAAATTTGATTTTTCTGCCGTTCGAGGCCTTTAAGGGGAGGCCATTAATGCGATCAATTTCGCATATTATTCCTCGAGCAAGCTTTGAAGGTTTGTTGTAGTGTGCTACTTACTTAACTACTGAGTCCAGACCGGTCTTCAACTGCAGAAAAAGAGTATTGCATACATGTTGTATTCCAAATCAATATTGTCACTCTATCTGAAGCTAGACACGATTCCAGTGTCCATGTTCGCTATATGGAGACGCCAGCTGACTGCGTCAATATCTGGAGTATTCCTGAATGTCCCCAGAAGTTGTCTTTCTTTTAAACTCAACACAACACTCCAACAGGACCAAGGAAAACGCGAGTCGTTCACGAAAACCTCCCCAGTAACGACTCTTGCGAATGACCTAACCAACCGTGAGTCCGTTGAGGTGATCGAAGCGCCAAAAACGGCGAACTATTTCCTTTCCTCCTTTCCTATAAATTGATCCATGCGACCCGGTCCGGACCGGTCTGCGATGCCCTTTCTGATTCGAAGATGGCCACAGTCCGCACGCATTCGGCACGCCAACGTAACCGCCAACATTGGGGCTCCCATAAACCCTTTCCATCTGCCACGCACGATTCCGCCATCATCATTCCGCCGCAGTGGGGACGACCACAACAACAATAGACACAAACAATGTTTGACTCACTCGACTCATAAGAGGGTCTTCGATGGGTTCCCGCCGTCGTTCCGTCGTGCTTCCTTCCTGGGAGAGAAGCGGTTTCTATTTGCACATCTTTTTCGATTTTGATTTCGAAACATAGCCCCCTCGCATGTGCCTCTGGGTGCCTGGCCGGCCGGCCAGCAACAGGTGAAACATTCGATTGTGTCACGGTACGCGGCGCGGAGCATCATATTTGGAGTCTTTTTTAATGAGACTCACACCCCACGTGCAGCACCATAAATCGTAGGTGCTTTGTTGGGGGGGGCTACCATATTCTTGATAATTGGTTTACGCTGTGCTCACCATCAACGACCACAACCACCTTACTACTGGGGCTAGTGAGTCGTTTCTGTTTGAAATTCGTCAACCAACGCAACCAACGCAAAGGAAACGATTTTTTTGGTTGTTGTTAGAATGGAATAATTTCTTAATACTTCCACATTCCATCTCATTAGTTTGAACTGTTTGATCGTTTTCGGATTTCGTTCATCATCTAAAACTTCTTAACAGGAACTTTTAAACATCTTTACGAAAAATCCCCAATGATTCGTCAAAGTTCCCTATTGTTAACCCTGAAAGTAGTGGCCTAGTAGTAACGGCCACTTCCCGCAGTATTCCTCCAATCGACGACATAAAGCATTAAAACGGTTAATTCTTGGCCGCACAAAATAGGTCATATCTCAGCCAAAAAATGACGTATAAAGAAAAGAAAGATGTCGTTTTGTAGGTTTTCATTAATGCAATGTAGATTGCCTTTAATAAGAAATATTGATGCAAATTATTGATTAGTTTTTTATATGACTTTTTCAACTTTTACTTTGACATCACCCACAAATGTTTGCACAGTACTGTAGGTCACATCGTTTGCCCTCTTGTTTTACATCACCCTCACTTCAGTTGGTTTTTATACATTTCTGATATACTTTTCAAGTTTGCTTATGATAATTGTCAAATAGAAATCGATGGAACGAAAATCCAGACATTTTAGTGTCCCCCTATGAAATCGATCTATTGGAATACAAAAACTTAACGCCATACCTTAAGCAAGAACAGCTACCTAAATCATGCCAAACTTACACAGAATCATTGGTGGACAAATACAGAATAAAATGCTTTTCCGTAGACACTCTTTTCTTGCACAAATTTCGAATGAACATTGCCCCAATGGTGAAAACCTTTGATTTGTCGCAACAATTTCATGACAAATTGTCATCTTACGACCAAATTTATCTCCGTAGATAAACCAAACCCTTCCTAAATCATTCCCTCTACAATTGGCAAAATTCATTTTTTCCTAAACACATTTTTACGTGTGTTCCATCGTCCATCAAAAACCACCCAAATCGAGATTTTTTTTGGCCTTTCAGGTTCCATCGCCTATAACTTTTGAAGGCGTAGATCAATTTTGATGAAAAAAATACCACTAAATAAACAGACTACAATGATTTAAACGTTGTAAACGAAATGGCAAAGTGACCACTAAGCGCGCTGCAATGATTTAAAAAAAAGCAGCCAAATATGAACTGTTCCATGCTTTAAGAACGAGGGAGCAAACAAGCTACACCTGCTGCAATACCTGTCCGGTCACATCGTCGTCGCGTACTGCGTCTTACACATCAGGAAGCGCATCCAGAGTGTCTTCTCTCGAGTGGCTACTTCACTATGAACAATCGAAGACCTCTTTTCTCGGATATCGGTTGAGTCACGCAGGCAATCGGAGCCTCCGGAGTGTAAACACACACCGGACTTCGCCACTCGGTACGCCATGACGCGATGATTCGTAATCATCCTGGCAGACCTAGCGACGGGGATCACCACCAACGGACGTCCGTACGTGACCGAATGGCAGCTTCCTTCGAGTAGTGCTGCCATCATCAAGAACGTGGAGTGTGTGAGCGCGGATCCAACCGACAGTATCGGCGTCTGTCAGTATCATCGCCGTCATTGTGGTAGCTAATCTATGTCCGCGGACCAACGGACACAACGGACACGTTTTGCGACAGTTTCTCCCTTACCCAACCTCACGCTGGAGCGGCGCTTGCTGCTTCTGGTGGTCAGCCATGGCCTAAAGGCAAGCGCCTCCAGGGGGGGCTTTTGTTATGACACAAGACGGGGTTCCAACACGCACCACTCCGCACACACGTTTGGCAGAAGAGGAGGAGACGGTGCCGATGATCGCAACAAATCGATCCATTTGGACGTTGGTCCGGCCAAGATAATAATTATCCATTAACCATTCACCTGCCGGGCCGTGTGGCTGTTACCAAACACGCTTGATGAGTAACCGCGTTTGGCCGCGTTAGGAGGAAGTGATCACACCACATCACAGTGCTTTCAGTTACTTTCAAAATCCATCGAACGTACCACCCGATAAAGACTGATAGAGAGAGAGGTAGAGAGCGTTAATGTTTATCCAGGTCGGTTTGGACATCAATGTAACGGCTGAGCACACACACAGATTGTGTTGTGGGTTTTTTTTATTGGAAAATCCCATTTTTGCTCGGTACAATCAGGTCGAGGACCTCGACTCTGCGTCGCTTCGCGATCGTGTGTAATGTAAATATTTCACCGAAAATTACCGAAACCGAAAAAAGGCGAAAATTCTTAAGAATACCACAAAATTCCCGAAAGAGCCAGAAACCAACCAACAAAAATCACGTCACTTTAGAACGTGAGAAACTTATAGTTATAGGTGAAAAAAACAAACACACATTTCAACCCATTCCCAACCCACAGGCGTCAGAAGGATGCCTGGACGGGGACAGAGGGACAATTTCGCGGAACTGACTATGCCTCAAGCCCCCCGTCCAAGAGGCAGCTGCTGCTGGTTTTCATGTTACACCGTTGGAAATCACCATGAAGTCAAGACGTTAGTTTTGCGGGAGATTGAAAATCCCACTATTTGCGCGACAACTTTTTTTTTCGGAAATTCGATAAGACACTATCGTCGCAAGAGACGCGCGCAGAGGCATAGTAATCATGAACATGCGCCCCCTTATCGTGAGCACGGTATGTATGTTTGCACAAAGTATGATTGACATATTTTCGATAGTTATTGTGAAATTACCTCCGAAAAACGAAATCACATGATATGTGAACAGTTGCTGAACGTTGAGAAGATGATTCACAACATAATACTTACCTTCTTCGCCCTTCCGGGTGCTTCCAACCTCGCGCAAAGGAACGTCTTTAGGCCTCACACAACGCATTTTCATCATTAGTCATCATTACTTCTTGAAAACGGGGGATTTTTTCGAACCACACCAGAATCAACATTTCGAAGGAAGAAAAATAAAACAGGACACACAGTTAGTGGTTTGCTTTTGTAAGGTTTTTGCTTCATTTTCCCTTTAATTCTCACACGTAATTCCGTCCCTATATAGGTATAGGTCATTTGACATAATTATATAGATACATTCATAGTTGGCTACAGTTCAAGTGTATACATATTAAATCATGATCACGATTGGTTTTTAGTATTTTTTGTTTTTACTCGCTTATCAGATAATGGTTTCGCCGCATGCGATCGCCACTTAAATCCATTCCTCCTTCCTCGCTGCTATCCTCTCCCACCGGAATATAACATCATTCTTCTCTTCTACTATTCTCCCCCCTCCAAACGCGTCTTTTCTCGCTAACGCTTTACGTTTTAAATTTTACACACGATCAAAATTGGAACTGGAAACCTACACGCGCGCGCGCACACGCAACGACGACTTTTTTGCACGACTCTCAACGACACGGCACAACCGCGTGTGTCTACGAAAAAAAAAGAAGTACGTAAAGTAATAGGAAACACTCTCCATCATGTAAAGCAAGTAGTTTTTCAAACTTCATAATTTGGACCCTTTACCACCAACCAGGCCAGCATCGTTCACACTACTACTACTACTACGCGATTGCGATACCGCACAAAAGGTGGTCAAGATCGAATAAGATTTTTGGAAGCACTTTTCGTTTCATTTCCCTTTTTCGCCCGAGCCCAAAACAGTGTTTGTGCTCGATGAGGAAGAGAATGCAGGAAGACACACGACGCACTTAGATTAGTATTAAAAAAAACACAACAAAATGGAAGAATTATAAAGGACTATCGGAAAAAGAAAGAATTAAAAGTTAAAGGAGTCAAAAAGGTACACCCGCGGTCGTCGCTCAGTACTTCGTGCGTGCATAATATGGCGCAACTGCTGCTGCTGCTGCTGTGTGCGGGGTGGTTCCCGGTTTCATAAGGCACTCGCTTGGTGAATCCAAAGCTCGAAAATATTACAAGGCATGTACACAATTGTTAAGAATAATATTAATGTAAAACAGAATACAAAAAAACAAAAAAAAAACAGAAAACCTGTCGCCATATCCTCGAGCACGTGTGTGTTCGAAGAAAGAACGAAAAACTAAAAAGAAAAACGAAAAAAAAACACACACACGGAACCCACCGAAAATCGAATGAAATTGGTGGGGTAGGGAGGGGGTTTGGAGATATAAATTACTAGAAATGTACACGGGATAGCGTAGCAGCAAATCAGAAATTATTAATATTAAGCATAGTGTTGTTACGGTGTATGACGATAATGTTAAATATAAAATAAAATAAAAAAAATATTTATAAGAACTTGTTTGAACGATGATGTTAGCAAATTGTTGAAAAAGGTGGCGACGAGAGGGGTTTACACAGGAAGCATTACACAGGAGAGAAGGGCGGCCACCGGATTACACACGCATATGCGCATTTGCTTTGTGGTAATGTCTTTTTGATTGAACTGCGGGCGAAAAAAAATCCCCCCCGCGACGATCTCCGCTAACTCACCCTCTGCGCAAATCGATCCACGCTTCTCCTTCTCTCCTCTATTATCTTTTGCTCTCTCTCTCTCTATCTCTCTCGTTGGGATTTAACATTGGAAGAACGGATTTGTTGTTTTCGTTGTCGTACTCAGGAGTTAACACCATACGATCATATCTCGGTGAGACGATCGATCGATCACCACTTTCTTATGTGCAGAGTAGTTTTAGTAAATAAGTTATGTCTTTTTTGTGCATTTTCTCCTTCATCAATCATGAGTTTGAATGATCTCAGAAGAGCTTTCATAGAACAGTGCCCTTCGGCCCCGGAGGGTGCGCTAACTAAGTTCTTAAGCCTTATGGGGGGGATGACTCGTCTCTCCCTCCTCTCTTCTTTCACTCTTTCTGTCTGCCTTCGCCCGCTGTGCTTATGTGTGAGTGTATTTTGGATGAGTTTTGTACGTGCTCAAAGGCTTGGATAAATATTGTTTTTGACCACCTTCTTGTCGTCACCCCCACGCTGCAATCGAGAACGAGAAACAGTGGTTGGAGTTGGTGGGAAGGGATATTACCAACGTGCAGCTCTCTCCCCCTGAATGATTTCCACATTCGCTTATTACTGCGCTACTACTCCTCCTCCTCCAAACTTGTCACTCCGAAAGGTGATAAAACGAAGCTTTTCTTTGTTTTGTGTGTGTGTGTTTGTATGTACGTGTGTTCGGCGGTAGTTGGGGTGTTTGAGAATAAATAAAATAAATTATAAAGGTGCGCACGAAGGCAAAAATAATCCGTCTTTCAGTTGCTTGCGCCGGAGTTGCTAAGATCGCGTTTCTACTACCTCTTCCTAACGTGTTACTACCTCAACTATATCACTACACGATGGCGCAGCATTTGTTTTTCACAACGTTCGAATCCATCGCTCCTCCTGCTACTCCTCCTTCCCGCAGTCACTCTTCCATTTTATAGCACACGAGCAATAGTAAAAGTACGAAATCGATTATAAATAGTTCTTGTAAATATTACCGAAAGTGCGGTGCGCGCAAGGAGTGTGGTGGTGGGGAGTCAACAACACTCGCTGCTGCTGCTGCTGCTCTCGCCTGAACCCTAGATTGCTGACCAGCCGGCCTCCTCTCTCTCTCTTTTACACTTCACCTCTAAAGTAATGACACGCAAAAAAGTGGATGGGAGAGTGTAGTGTGTATGGTATATGTTGACGGTAAGTTGAGGTTCGGAAACCAAGAACAGAACGAGTAAGTAAGGCTGCTGCTGCTTTCCACCAAACGCAAACTGATAAGAGATAAAAAAACCGGTGCATTAACACCGAAGGAAGGAGCAAAAACCAAAAGAGAAACATTTCTAAGCTGTAAGTTCTAGCCTATGCGGCAGCGGCGGAGAATATAGTTGTGTGTTGTGGGGGGTTTGTGAGTTTGAATAAATAAAAATTAAATAAGTCTGGGGGTTTTGCTGTGACTACGCAGTACACGTGTATACGAAATAATAATATAATATAATAATAATATAATAATAATAATATTCTTGATATTTATAGTAGCGTTGTAGTAACTGTAAAAAAAAACATAGTAAATAGTAGTTCTTAATCGCACGTATTGTCTCTCGAGCCAGTCACGTAGTAATTCGCTTTTCTCGCCTGTTCCTACTACTACTACTCCTGGGTGCACTCCTGATCTCTCGCCTCGCCACCACCATTTTCTTCTTCACTCTCTACTGTATTTGGCAAACTGTTTAACCACTCCCCTCTTCCCCTGTATGTCTGTCATCATCTTCTTATCCCAGTTCCTGCTTCTCTCGCTTAGCACAGTCGGTGTTGCGTACACAGTGTGTAAAACATTAGCACTTGTGTTCGCCCTTCTTGTACCTTCCCCTTGTTGGACCTCTTTCTTGAGCTCGGAAACACATTTACGCCTCTCTTTTTCATGCGTGTTGCATTTGTTTTTGCTTTTCACTGTTAGCGCGAGCGCGTGCGTAGCACACGGGGAAAAGTAACTCCTGTTCTTTGTTCTTTCCCTTTCTCTTGCACAGAAGAGATCGCAAAAACAAAGCCACCTTGCAATGGTAGAGGTAAGAAGAGTGTAGGAATCTCTTAGATAAAAAAAAAAGTATCCATACTATACAGTACACTACTACGGGAATAATTACAGCATTATTAATTTATCATAATATAATAATTAGCATAAAAAAATAGTTGCGTACCAAATAAATCACATCAGAAACTGTATAAGACAAGATGATGGTGTAATATTATTTTGCAAATAGATCAATAAATATGCACTCTCTCTTTTGTGCTTCTTCTTCCTCTTTCCTCTCTTTTTACCTTCGATGATTTAGATCTGTTTCCAACTACTTTTGATGCGCCCCCACCACTCTCCTTATATATCTCTCCTCTCGCTTCGCTTTACGAATTCACACATCCCACAGAGCAGTTCTCGTTCGAATTATTAAATATAAATAAACCGTAGAAGCGCAGCAGAGAGGGAGGAAAGTGACTCCCCCATTTCTTCCCGTGTTAGCCTTATTTCCTATTGTTTCAACACACCTAACAACAACACACCGACCCGAGGGAACCGACCAAAGTCATCCGAAAAAAGGCTCTGTTGCTGTTGCTGGCCCTGATGTGTGCGCTAGCGATAATGATGGTGGTGGCATATCATTTTTCATATCAGTTCGTTGTCAATTGTGTGTACATCGTCGTGCACGCACGCGCGCGCGCACCATTAACGATCCACCACACCACACACCCTCTCTTTTCTACACCTTACGAACGTACCATGAAATTGTATCAAGTTTTAGGGGCCCCCCAAAAATAAGCAAACAGAAAAGGGGAAACCAAAAAAACAGCAAGAAAGAAAAAAACAATCGTAACCCTCCGTAGACAGAATCGAAAGCACTATTCCGCGGAGTGCGCTTCCGCGTCTCTGATTGTGTTGCTCCTACCTTCCGCACGCGCACAGAGAGGATTCGCGTTTTCTACAGTGCCAGATTGGTGAAGGCATCGACGGCTGAGCTGAGCCGATTGAAGACGGGCAGCCGATCCTCGAGCCCGGTGCCGCCGCCGCCGCACAGCTTCATCGATAGCGATGGTGAGGAGGGCGGTGGCGTGGCCATCGGTGACAGGCAATCGATCGGACTGGCTGGAGGGCTAGCCGGGAAGTTGAACGCCTGCTGGTGCTGCTGTTGCTGTTGCTGGTGATGATGTTGTTGGTGTTGCTGCTGCTGTTGCTGCTGTTGCTGGTGGTGGTGCTGCTGCTGATGGAAGCCGGTCGGGCTGCCAGCCTCCGGGAAGAAGCTGGCCATCGATGTGGTCGGGCTGAGCGACAGGGAACCGATCGGCGATGCACGGTCCGAGCCCGTCGACATTGACAGTGCCGGACTGAGCGGCAGCTGATGAAGACTATGATGCAGCTGCTGCTGCTGCTGTTGCTGCTGCTGATGATGGTGCTGGTGTGCGAGCGTGGACTGCTGCAGCAGAGCGGCGGCCGTCTGCAGCTGAGCGACCGAAACCGAGTTTAGAGCACTCTGGGAGTGATGTTGCTGCTGATGCTGCTGCTGGTTGTTGGCGTTCTTCGATGATGCTGAGCCAGAGTTGGTTACGATGGCGGATGCGGCCGCTGCCGCTGCCAGGCGCGCATGATAGGCGGCCACACTACGGTTGTGGTTCCGTGCCTCCTCGGCGTTGTGCACAAAGTGGCACCGCGGACCGTACGGACAGAAACCGACGCTGTGGAACGTGCGGCACAGCTCCGTCTTGTACTTCGGATGGCGCTGCAGATTGCGCAGCTCGTGCATTCCGTGCGCGAACTGGCATTTGTCACCGTACTTGCACTCACCGGCCTCCTCGTACGGTCGGCACAGTTCGGTCTTGTATCTGTAAGGGAAACGAAAGGGGGGAGAGAGAGAATCCAATTTATATTAGGTCCGAAAACATCTCAGGTGATTAAGAAAGACATCTCAGATGATTAAGGGGAATTCAGGATTATGATGATGTGAGGTACAACAAACAGAACCGAAACTCACCTCGACGTATTCACTTGCTGTGGCAACGGTTCGGACTGCGTTCGTTCCAACTTCCGGTGACCGGAGGAGGAGGAAGTATTGCTGTTCTGCGAGTGCTGCTGCTGATGATTGTGCTGCTGCTGCTGTTGATGCTGCTGGTGGTGGTGATTGTTGCCTCCGTTGTTGTTGTTGTTGTTGCTGCTGGTCGAGGACGTGGTGCTGGAGCTGCTGCTGCTAGTGCTGCTGTTGCTGCTGATGCTGCTCGCGCAGCTACCACCATTACCGTTGCCAGCGGCTGATCCGAATGCAGCACCTCCAACAGCGGCCGCCGCAACCGACGAGTGTGCTTCGGCGAGCTTCAGCAGCTCGAAAATGTTGTCCATCGTAAACTTGGAGGTGGTCGGTTGCGAGACGCTACGGTGCAGTGCATTGTGCGTACCAAGGCCATGTTGCTGTTGCTGTGCCTGATGATGTTGTTGCTGTTGCTGGTGCTGCTGCTGTTGATGCTTGTGGACCACCTGCCGTCCGACGGGACCGTACATCTGAGGGGCAGCAAACTGACGTTGCAGCTGTTGCAGCTCCTGCTGCTGCTGCAGCACCTGATAGCGTGCGTTCAGTCGCTGATTGGAACCAACCGGCAGCAAATCAAAGCCCTGTGACATCAGCAACTGATTGTTGGTTGCGTTCGATGCACCAATAGCACCACCACCACCGACGACTCCAGCATTTGTCAATGCACCGACGAGTTCCATGTTGGCGTTAGTATTGCTGTCCACTACAACAACACCACCACCACCACCGCCTCCACCGCTACCAGCCATCTGTGTGTTGCTGCTTCGGGAGGAGCTCGTTGTATTCTGGAGAGTGAAAAAAATAAAGAGAAAAAGCAGAAATAGAACATTAGTAAAGTAGGCGAAGATGTGTAAATTCTCATTTTTGATTCAATTCAATCCAACGAAGCAGGCTTGTTCCTATCCGCAAGTCGCTTGGTATGTGCACACACACACACACGCGCATGCAACACAATCACGCTCTATCTTATCGCAACACACAACTCAGATCCCTCCGTCGGTCCAATGTTAAACAGTAAAACCCGTTGAATGATAACGCCGACGGTGACGACGACGACGGCGGTGATGATGATGATGATGATAAGAACATTACACATCACACACAACACACTCCAAACCTCCCTAGTATTCCCTTCTCTCTTGTGTTTCAATGTGATAGCACACCCTCCTCGCGACCAGCGCAAGCATGACTGCGACTTCGCGCCTTCTACCACCACCTTCCTCTTATCAGTCGAGTCTCAGCACCAGTTACGCGGGCCCATTCCACCCATGTCGTTTTGGCCAGCGATCCTCCTCTTCCAGGATCGATAACAGCGAGAGAAGCGCGACAGCACACGTGTATTTGACCGGACCCCTCACAAAACAACACACCAACAACAACAACAACCGAGAGACCTCAACAACAAATGGGCGCGCGGAAACAACGATAATCAAACCGCGCTACTGCGACGCGAGACCTTGATGATCGATTTCGCGCACACAACAACAGCAGCAGCACACTTTGATGAGGTTAAATTTGTAAATTGATGCACGACGTTGCGTCATCCTTCATATCATCATCATCATGATCATCATGATCATCTGTTGCCTGCCCTCTTCGGGGAGGAAAAGGCCTTTCCCACCCCGTTGTAATTACGCTCCCCCGTTTCTTCGTCACTCCCTCTTAAAAAGAGGCAAAAGATGTCCCCATACCTCAAACCCTGAGGAGAGTAACTTTCACAACCTTGTCCGAAGGACGTACACACTTCTCTCCTTCCTTCCTCATCTACCTTCTCCAAGCGCCAGCTGAAGGGCTGTGTTTGGTGTGGTGTGTGGCACTTCTGATGCATGCACGCACGCCCCAAAAAAAAAAAAAGTGTTGATTATCCGCGCGCGGCTGCTGCTGCTGTTGTGTTTTGATGAAGTGGCCACATGCTGCCCGTTGGCTGTTGTGTTTGGGTGACTTTTTATGAATTTAATTTTTTTCCTCGACTGTCTGTCCGTCCGGGGAGCCCACGGAACCATGCCAACCAAACCAAAGAGCAAGAGAGAGAGAGAGAGCGAGAGAGAGGCTGCTGCGTGTGGTTGTGTCATAATTCCTCTTCCACCATTTGTGGCATGTATGGCAGTGGCCACGGCGCGCAGGGAGAGTAGTAAAGTGAGGGGGGGTGGGGTACACTACAGGGGTCCCCCCCCCTTCTCTCTTCCTCTGCATCTGCACGCGCGCGCGCCATCGCGAAAGTGAAAGTGTCCTAATTTCTGCGCAAAGGGGCACCACCGGGCATAAGACGCTGAGAAGAGTGAGTGGAGGAGCGAGTCTGGTCTGCAACAGTATGGGGTCTGAGATCTGTGGGAGGGAAGAAGAAGGTGTCAAACCGCGATCAACTGATCGATTGTATCTCGGGGGGGAGCGCGATCTTTTTTGCTGATCGAGCACCACCACCTTTCTCGCTATCTCTCGGAAGTAAGCGACGAACCGCGCATAAGAGTGCGCGCCCAGTAGCCAGAGCCCACGCCGCGCGCACGTGGCAGCAACAAACAACAGAGATCAACACACACACACGCCATTGGATGGCCGCAAGCGTGTTAGAGAGAGAGACAGCCAACACTAGGCAACAAAACGAACGAAGAGAAACCGGTAATGTGGTGTGTTGTGTTGTGTTGTGGCCACCGACCGTCTGGAGTGTTATGCAACGGCGCAACGGAAACCCCCGAATCTGCTACGTAATGCGTGTGTGTGTTCGGTGTGTTCGATTCGAGGCAAGTGTTTGCCTCCCCCCCCGCTCGGAGCCACTATCCACATAGCAGCAGCATCATCTTCGCATGGGTGTGTCAAATCTAGGTCCTTGGCTCGACGATGTGTGTTTGAAGAGCAGACGAAGGCGATGGCGTTGGTGGTGCGCCCCCCGGAACAGCCCAACCCAGTTTACCCCCCCCCCCCCCCCCCCCTGGTTAAACAGGATTTGTGGCGGGACAAGACATTTGTCGTTAACGTTACGTAAAGCAGTAGTGTGTGTGTAAAAGGTGATCTCGTGGTCCCTCCTCTCCACCATTACCGCTCCCCGGCGGTCCAGTCCTGTCCACCGAAATGAGGTCTCGAACCACCACAACACAACGCAACAAGATCCGGTATCCCATTGGGGGACTGCCGCCGGTCAATGAAATGACGGGGGTGATGGGAGTTTTTTTCTGCAAACCAACCTCCTCCCCCACCAAGTGAGGGTGGGGATCGAGAGGTTGTGGAACATTGTGGGAGAAAGATCGGAGGTTCACGCAACACAATCACATTTGTTGCGGAACTTGCGGGAAGTTCCACCAAATCCGGGGCCACCCCTTCTTCTTTTAAATGTCATCTCTTTTGTCGACTCGTCTTTTTTTTTTTTTTTTTTTGAGGGAGAGAGTTTGTGGTGGCCTTGCACAGGGAATTGATGGTGATGACGCCAGAGTGTAGTAGTGGAGGGCTCACCACAAGTACTAGTACCAGCCAGCAAACGAGCAGCAACCTCGGTCGGTCAGTCGAAACCTTCCAGTCTCTCTAATCTCTAATTATGGTAGCAGCAGCAACAACAAACCCCGAAAAACAATAAGCGACTTCAACTGCGCCGCACGAGCTCGTGATTACTTTTATCTTGATCCAGCAGCACTGTGCGCGCGCGCCCGCAATTCGTGACAAGTCTTTGTACTAGACACCTCGCCACCGGACGCGGGAGTCTCTCCCTTAACAGCACACAACACAACAAATGAGTGAGGCGCCAACAACTTGGCCGGTTGTGTGTACTAACTACCTCCTCTCTTAAGGGTGGCGGTGGCGGTGGTTAGTAGCACCCCAACCGAGTGAGTGACAGATTGATTTATGATCCGCGAGCGCGCACCGCTGAGGAGTCTGAGGAGGGAGTGTAATATAGCGGAGGTCGTCAGTCGTACTGAGGTGCGCGCCAGGGAGTTACCAGGAAGGGAAGGAATTACTCCAAAGTCCGCGTAGTGACCCTTCCGCCAACACAAAACAACACATGCGCGCGGGCTTTCAAGCTACTCTGGACGAGGACTCCGCGTAAAGCTCCGGTTTTTTCCACCACCCAAAGAACCGGTTTCCGGAGACCATCAGATCTCACTACACCCCGCGCCAGAGAGAGAGAGAAAGAGACTTGTGACTTGGAGTTGGTTGTGGACAGCAACAACAACAAAAAGCGGAATTCAACATCACCACCACCGAGCCCAGCCACCGAGAGTGTTTTTGGGGAGGTTCTCTTCAGCACAATTCGAAGTGCTTAAGGCGGAGGAGATGCAGCGGGGTGGTGGAGTTGCTGCTGAAGTTGTTGTCTGTCTGTGTACACCGTGGCGACGTCGACGCCGGTGGTTCGAAAAGCGTAACGCGGGCGCGCGCACCACCGTTCGCAATGCTTCCGTTTCGAAAGTGAACGTCAACGTCACCACCAGCACCGCGTGCCGCGCCATTTGGTTTCCGCCGTTCCGTTTGGCTAGGCTGAACACACTCCCTCACACACGCAGACAGAGTCGAAGCTGCTTGCAGTGTTGTGCTGTTTCCATTTCAGGTTGGCGGCCCTCAGACACCAGACTCCATCCAACTTACAGGATTTCTCTAGGTACTGCTCTCCTCTCCAGAAGGAAGTCGATGTAGGCGAAGGTCCCTAAGGTCTAGGTTCTGCTGTGAGGTGCACAACTTAAGCCATAAATCAATCCGTCTACTACTCACGGAAGGAATACAGCGGTAGCAACGAGGTACAGCAGCGTCTATAGGTCCCGCAACATTCGATGGAAGTCGAAGTCGAAGTCGAAGTCGAAGTCGACGTCGAAGCCGAAGTCGGCTATCGAATACGGATTCCAGCTATAGGCTCTAAAGAAGCCGCTATAGCTCCAATATGCTAATAATTATAAGCTGCACCTTTCCATTTCCTTTCGGTTCGGGCGCCCGACACCCTGTGGTATGGTCAAGAAGGGAACAAGGAAGCTAGCTAGAGCCAGTCGCAGAGCCGAGACGACGCACACACCATTAGCTCTCGATCAAAGTACCGTGTCCACCGTGGTGGTGCGGGATAGGATAATTCGCGTGGCCTGCAATTACTGCTCCTCCGCTTACTTCTTCTTGACGTCTAGGCACAATGCACCATCGTCCAAGTATTCCAACACTATAAGACGACGTCGACGACTACGAGGCGCGATCATTTGCGATCGCTTTAGGACTCCTCTCGCTTCCCTCTCCCCTCCTCTGTGTCTAGTCCGTCTAGTGATGTTGGTTATGCCTTGCCTGAGGGGCGCTTGCAGCAGTTCAGTTCAGTTCAGTTCAGGCGCTCTCAGCTTAGAGAGATGGCGGGAAAATTGACACTACAATTTCTTCGATGCCAATCTATGGCCTCCTCTACCTCTTTGCTTCTCTCTCTCTACTGCTGAGCTCTTCAACTGCCATTTAAACCCATTGCCGGCGCCCTGCCGCATGATACAGTTTAGTTTTCTTCGATTTGGTGCACCGGAGGAAACCGAAAGGGAAATCAGGCCGCCCCCAAAGGCCCACTCCACTTGAGGGGCGAAGAAGCAGGAGAACAGGATGATGATGTGGAGGATTGCGCGCGGCTGGAAGCAACAGGAATGGCCGGCAGGCAGGGAATGTGCAAACTAGTTCTCCTCTCCTCGAGCTCTCTTCGTGCTTTGTGGTGGTGGTGGTGGTGTTGGTGGTGGAGATGGTGGGTGCTCGCGAAGCCGTGACATCGCTTACAGCCACCACCACCTTCCACACTCCCCCAGAGAGCCCACGGCCTTCAATTGCAGGCGGCGACGGCGCGCCGGTTTCAGTTCAGCTCAACAAATGCGAAGAAGAGATAAGGGCGCAGGGGATGGGGGATGGGGGCGCGGGTAGTGAAATCGAAAGTGAAAAAGTAAGAAAAAACCGTAACAACGTCGTGCCATCCTCCCTCGCACACACTTCCTGTGTCACCGAATCAACAGCAGCAGCAGCAGCAGTACGTAAGCCCTTTAGCCAAACTGTCGTCGTCGTCGCCGTCGTCGTCGTCGTGTTGCATTTCTTACGTTCACTTTCAGGCCCATCGACGAGAGAGCGTGCGGCGGTGGCGGCCATGAACGAGATATGCGCACCCGGGCATCAAATCGCCGGGACTCTGCGACGCCTACAAGCAAACTCTCACTGGCTTTACCACCACCACATTAACCGTTGGAGAGTTCGTTCGGTGGATCTGGAGCAAAAGTTGGTATAAATTGGACCAAAATTTGAAGACAAAATATTTTCGAGAGTATTTCGTGAATCGCAGAGACAATTTAATGGCCCATTTGTTGAACTATGTCCTAAGAATTGGGTCTACAAGTAGGGATTAGAGACTAGGAACTGCTTGGTCTGAACACTGATGGAATGTTGAGAATTCGTTTGGATCCTAGAGAATTCTTGAGAATTACAACATTCCTATAGGTATAACAGAGTTCTCCCTCGTGTGCATCTTATTGGTCATACTTGATTGATACTTGAGATCGTATAGAGACTGCGGTCTAGAGTTCCGGAAGTTACAAATTCCACTGCCGGTGAGAATGCGACACCACCACATGGGAAGATGTATCAACAACCACAAAAACAATGATGAACAAAGCGGGTCACAAGTCCTGTCGCCGTCTACTGCCACGCACGTGTTCGGTACGCTACTACAAACAAAGTGCAAAGGGCGTGCGTACAACTTGACTAGCTCTTCTCCTCCAAACTCTGTAAGGTGTGATCTCACTCGATGGCCGTCGGCCCCATAAAGGCATTTTGAGGTATTGAGTAGTAGCACACACTATTGACTGCGTCCAAGACGTTGACACACAATCCGCGAAAACACATCAACCAACAACCACCATCAGACCATGCGCGCTTTTCCGTACTTTTTTAAATGAGTTTTACCTTCTCAAGGTCACCAAATGGTGAGGGTACTGAGGGGTACAACAGCACCACCACATTGCGGGCGATACGCGCGCGCATGCCTAACGAATGAGACACTACTCACCCCGGGGTAGGGTCCATTACCATTAGACGAAAGGCGATCGAGGGGAATATTGTGTGCGGATTGCATAAAATGAATGTTGACCAAAGTGTACTGTGAGGTTTCGCGGGCGACGCGCGACGTGCGCCCGACACAAACGCCTATGGAGGAGCCGCCACCGACACAACGCGCATCATCCTCTCTGCTGAATAATGAATGAGAGGAAGGAAATGGCACCGGCCGTCCCCGCATAGTACATCGGTCCGCCGAAAAGTTGGAAGGTGCGTGACGCGACTTGAGCTTGAGAGGGCCAGGCCAAATAGACCAACACAGCTGTGATGATGATTGTTGTTGTTTTGCCTCTTTAAAGGAACTAGGTCTATAGGTAATACCTACTACTTACTGGCACCATGATCGCGGGATATACTCTATATAAAAGCTACTCCCTGGATATTCACACTGGAGGAAGCAATGAGTTCCAGAGGGAACTACAGCTAACTAGTAGACGTAGTAGCAGTAGTACTACGTCAACAATGTGCGGCAATGCCAGCTAAGGCGTAGTAACAACCACACAATGGAGCCCACCACCAGGTGCTGGTGCTTAACAGGTAATGGGCTGCTACCTCACTTCGTTGGCTATTAATTGTACTTTACTCCGGTTGGGGAGGGTTTTGCATACGATACGAGGATTGCAAGTGGCGGAAAAAGGGAGAGAGACAGAGTGTTGTGTGCTAACTTCACACTTCGCGCGCGTTGCGTGACTTTGAATAATTACTTCGAAATCATCAACGACGACTGTGAGGTGATCGGTGGTGGATCAACGACTGCGTTACACACCCCAACGGCTGCCCTCTCGCTGCATCCGTAACACACACACGCACGTGCGCAATGGAGAAACCCTTAGTGCGCGCGCGCTCTTGGATATCTCTCAATGCGCACGTTGCACGAATTATGAGTCGATCGCGGGATGGTGGTTAGTTCCAACAAAACTCATCCACAAAACCAATATGACTAACTGTCTACAACAAAAAAAAACTGCTACTTGGAGGCGATAGTTATATCATGAGTTTCCCATACAAGGAGTTACGTCAAGATGCTTCCGAACGCTCAAGTTTGCTACCCCTGCGCACTAGTCCTGGAATTGTTGCAGACATTGTTGTTTCTTCACCCTTCACGGTAGATAAGTGGCACGCGTGTCCGGAATACGAGATCTGCATCAAAAGGAAGTAATTGAGCGCGCTCGTTTTTATTGGCACTTCGCCAGACGATACTTCTGTGCCGGCTGCTGCTCTCCCTCAAGAGACTGTTGTGTGCGCCGAACAATGCCCACCACCATCATTTTGACCAGGATATCTCGCTCTCCTCTCTCCAGGTCCGGAGGAAAGTTCCATTGCAAAACTTGTTCATGTTACATATCTCTTCCCACGATGCGCCGCACCGACAACAAGAGTTTTGTGTAGGAAGTCCCCGCGCAGTACGGCGGCTGCTATACGCAGTAGTAACGCTGTTGCTATAACTTCCTGGCTGGCTGGCTGAGAGTCGACGGCCCCCGCACACACAGCGTGATAGATGCCAATTCACAACAGCACAGAGCCGGGCTGGCTTTCTGCCACCAATTGGTATCCGCAATCGCGTGTACACACTGGAGGTCTCTTGTGTTACACACCACAAGAGGATATAGAGTGTGGCGTAGCGGCGGCTATCTGCCTTAAAAGGACCACAACCGAGCGCGACAGACAACACATTTAATTAAGCATGACAGTAGCCGGCCAGTCAGCCAGTTAAGACGATGTTGATTATGCTCTTCTTATGTTGCACGTACGCGCATACTCTGTATGGCGGCAAACGAGAGCCGGACACACGCAGCACAGCACGGCATGAGGTTTGCATCCGGTTTTTTTGTTGTTGTTGTTGCTTGAAGCATTTCCTCCTCTTGCAGATATGTCAGATTGGATTGTGGTGTATATATCGGGGATCTCGCTAAATACGTCTACTGGGTCGTACGACGCGTAATGAAGACATCATCGTGCAGACCATGACTACGAGATGTTGAGCAAGGACCCAAGCAACTTCTTCCACTGGAGATCCAATCGTAGGGGGTATCGATCGACGTACACTGTGTGTTGTGTATTGTTTTCTCCTTCTCAAAAACCTTTCTCTCTCTCCCTCTTTTGCGCACTTCATCAGGATACGAGCATCTTTTGCGGTCTAGACTTGGATAAACATTATTCGCAACTGGAGTACACAAACTCTCTTTTTCTCTGTCTCAAGCCTGGTCTCAGACGACCGCAGAGAGTCTCGACGACCACAGTGGTATTCGAAAACGGACTCCATAGTTTTCTTCAAGACAATCAAAAGACCGAGTCTGAGGGGGTTTGGTAGCCCCCGAACCCCGCGCGCGCCGCCTCAAGGTTACACAACAACGCAACATAATGAAAATGACAATTTGAATCTCAAAAAGTCATTATATGGCGCAGGCGCCTCACGGCAAGATAGACAGACAGACAGACGGACGGAGACGGATAGAGAGAGGAGGAGATTCGCTACACTTTTAGCTCCGGTATGAATTCAAAATCCTCCACAGTTCCCTGTCTCTCTCGTCGTCCACTGCTACTCTCCTCCCGCCTTTTATATCAACAAAAGCGCTGGTGAGGTGTGCCGCTGCTTCATAGGACTCGAGACTCCTCCTCGGCCACAAACAGCGGTGAATACGGTGGTGAAGTATCAATAAATGAAAAATGAGGCCTTCACTTTACCAGGGGACGGCCGAGGCCGGGGCCGAGTAAGCGCCGGGAGGTACGTACGCGTATGGTCAGTGGTCAAGCCGGTTGCGGGCTCGAGATAGTGACATTGAGAGGGGAAAGCGCAAGAGAAGCACACACGCACGCTACCCCCTATTACCTAACACTCCTCCTCGAAGTCTTGGCGACCTCCGGAGGAGGAGGGACAGCAGCAGCACGTGTGGTGTGTGTCTCGGGAGGTGGAGGAGTTCCACGGAGATTGCAGACCACCACCGACCACATCACACCGACTATCTCTGTCTATGTCTCTCTCTCTGCTCCGTGACTCCACGTTATAGCCGCTATAGTGTTGTATTGAAGAGGGGGGGCTGCTGGCTGCCAAGCTATTCCGCCATCCTAGGCGCAGATGTGGCCCCACGTCCTCTTCTCCTCTTCAACCTTCTTCTTCTTCTTCTTCTGCTTCTGAGATGAAGGAGGAGGAGGAGAGTACACTCCCCGAAAACGAGTTATGGAGACTGCCGCGCACCACTTATGCGCACACTTCTCTTCTCTTCTTCTCCTCTTTCTCTCTACAAGTTCAGTGTATGTGACACACCTCGACGACCCTCACCCTGCGCCTCACTAGCTAACTGCTGCTGCTGGAGTCTGGTCTGGGGTCTACACAACAACTACGCATCCGACGAGTGATCTTCCGAAGAGTCAAGGCGTACATACACACCAGATCGGGGGGTACTACTACCGCGCAACAACAACATCAACAACAGAGAGCATCCCATCATTGTAGTGGTGCGCGTGAGGAGAGCAACCAGTCTCTTCTCCTCACACGCGCTCAGTCAGTGTCATGATTTCGCTTTCGATCGCTCCACCTTCCTCCAGCAGCTCCAGCAGCTCCACCACACAACTCAAGGAAAGTTGTATAATTGGCGGAAAGTGAAAGAAGGAAAGAAGGCCAGCAGTAAGAGTGAGGAACCATAGCGAGACGGAAGACGTACTATTAGATCACGGAGGTGGAGGATCGTCGAGCCTTTTTGCCGGCATGATGGCGCGCGTAGACGCGTCCATAGTGGTGGTGGAAGTGGAATTTAGGTTTCCATCATCATCATCATCAGCAACAACTACGGCGGCGGCGGCGCGGCGGTCATACCCATCATGCCACATTCGCGCACAATTAACCTCCGAAGGATGGCTGGATGGATGGATGATTGGCATGCAAATCAGAGCGAGGTTCTCGCCGGAGATTCAGAGGAGAGAGAGAGAGAGACTCCCTCGTAGTAGCACGCGAGATCCAAGATACGTATTGTTTTTGACGCACGCGGGGGGGGGAATCTTCGTTTAAGATTCAAAAGATTGCGAGGAGGGGAGTAGTAAAGGGGGGTTTTTTATGCGTAGGAGTCATCGTCGCCATCGTAGGTCTCCGCTCTGGAGTGACTCCACACCACCGGGGCCTCAATATATGAGTATCTGCTGTATATCTCGTGTAAATGGTACATTTCAATCATCTACGAGCGGCGGCAAACACGCAGAGAGATCCCCACCACTCCCTTCGTAGGTCTGGTGGTCCCTCCCCCTGGGGGCCACCACAAAGTACACGCACAAAGCTCGCCTTTCATCCGGGATCTTTTCCCCCCTATCTTCTTTGGAACAGACGAAGGCATACACGTCTGTGTCTTGACGTCTTGTTGGTGGTGCGCGGTATTTAGCAACCAAGATCCAAAACGACAACGTAGGTCGGGGTCTTCTGGAGCTGCGCGCAGTCGAGAGTATCACAAACTCTACGCACGAAAGTGCGCTCAAGTACATTCTGGTCCATTCTTGAGACTTGAGAAACTCAGTTCCCGGGAGCCACTTCACCACAACTAGTATTTCGTGGTTCTACAGAACTTGCAACGCCACATAGACAGACTTGACTGGTTCTGGGGCTTGGATAAGTCTAAAGTCCCCCCGCGTCCGCACTCAGATGATGTGCAGAGGAGATAAATTGTTGTGACCATAAAGGCAATGGACGGACAGGCGGCAACCATTTCTCATTGGAAGAGGTGGTCTGCGCGGTCAACTACTACTGGTGCGTGTAACCGAGCCGATGTGGAGCAGCGCTCTTTGAACTGCCATCAACAGTCCTCCCCTCCTTCTCATCCTTCTCCTCTCTGCCATCGGATATACAGTAGGTAGTGCGCTTCAAGCACCAGTCCACATTTTGCGCTCTTTCCTCGCTACTGCTGCTGCTGCTCGACAAACTGTGACGTAAACACAGCGCGCAGAGGAAGCAACAGACAGAAACTGGCCACTAGCTGCTGCTGGCCACGGGAGGTGGTCCCACCACCAGAGGGATCTCTGGTGAATGACTAGTTTTTTTTTTTTTTGAATCATAATTTCGTTTTTTAATGTTATGTTATTTATGCAACAGCAAAGACCCCCACAGCGTGCGCGCACCAGCGTGTGTGTGTGTTTATGGGGAGTACACAACGCAGCTCGCGTGTGATGATGATGATGATGATGATGATGGCCGCAAAGAGAGACTCCTCATCGCATCGCAAAACTTGCCCTCTCAATATCTCGTTCCCCGTCTCTCTCTCTCTCTCGTTCTTTCTGTTTATGTTATCAAGCGAACGTAGCAAGATAGAGAGTGCGAGAGGGGCAGAGGTGCAAAGCACGTTCCCCGTTCCCCACTCAGAGACGGCAGAAGATCGCATCGAGCGCCAGAGTACACGCCAAGAGGGTAGTAAAAGAACCGGAACCATGACGAAGAAGCCAAGTGAAGGTGAACCACCAGAAGACGCAACCAGGCAATAAGTCAAGGGGAGGGAGGGGGGTTGTAGAAGTCAAAGAAGATGAAGAAGAACAGGAAGAAGAAGCTTGGCAGCAGGTAAGTGGGTGAGCGAAATTGAAAACGAACAATTAATTTATGCAATTATGCTGGCCCGGCCGGCTTCTTCTTCTGCTTCTTTGCTGATGGGGTGTATAGTAGCAGCTCATGATCGCTCATCACCAAACCAACCACCTGTAGCAGCAACAAGAGCATCAAGTAGTACACTTTGTAGCCACCAAGTCTTCACCCCGCGCCGTCTGTTTCCTCTTCCTCTTTCGTCTCTCTTCTTCCGCTATTATTATCAATGGAGGGGGAAGCGCGATCAAGAGTGTTGCTTCTTCCTTCCTCTCTCTCTCTCTCTCTCTCGTCCTACAGAGAACATCATGATCATCATCATAATAGTGGCTTCTTCTTCTACTTATTTCTTCCTTCTTGTTTTTCCTGGTGCGTCACTCGCTAATGCTGCGTACTAGAGAAGCTGGATACGCAACACACACAACACTACTAGCGAGCTAATCTGCGGCAGACAGAAGGTACTCTTACTTTTCATTGCGCCACTTTTGACCCGCCAACAAGAGAAAGAGACTTGGCTACTTGGCCCCTTCTTGGGTGGTGGATTTTCGGGGTTTGAGGGGGAACTATTTGCCTCCAACGACTACACTATGCCTCCCATTGAAGCACAACTGAAACTGACTAACACTCCTATAGACCACCCCCTTGACGAGTTTTTTCCACGAGTTTTCCGAATTGCAAGCGAAAGGGAAATGGCGATGGCGCGAAATGTTCCCTCCCACCAAAAACCAAAAAAAAAAAAAAACAGCTGCGTGCGGGGGCGTGGGAAGTAGCGTGAAGGAAAGTAAACGCATTTCCCTCCTCAACTCACTCACATCCCCTCTGACGACTTCCGCAAAACTCCACTACAGGGAGGTGGTTGGTTACTACAATTGACTTCGCAACCTCCCTCCAAGAGGAGTTGAAGAGAAAGGAAGTCTTCCCCCCAATTTAACGGCATTGTCTGCGCTTCTCCGCACGCACTGTGCGTGGTGGTGGTGGCCGCCGTCGAAGAGCAGATCCCAGAGCTGCAGACTGGTGGTGGTTAGATAATCTTCCGCTTTTTTCTCGTCTCCGAACCCAAGAGGAGTCCAGCAGATGATGACGATTTTGGTTGTGCAACATCTTTTTGGTTACTGAGACCTCCGACGAAGACACTTCTCCCGAAAAACAAAAAAGAAAAAGGCTCCAAAAGTTCCGGACGAGTACAGCAACAAGTTTCTGAGGAAGTACAAAAATTGCGTCAAGTCCCGGACCTCACCTACTAATAGAAGCATATAGAGGCAGCATAGGAATGTAATACTCTCTACAGAGGGGTGTTTGTGCCTAAAGATCACCTGTTGTTAGGGTGCTGCGTCTATACCGATCGGAACTGGAGTTATGTCAGCAGAAGTGCAAAGAGGGAACAACAACACCAAGCACCACCACCTCAAGCGCACCTTTTCGATTCCTCTTTCCCTCTGTCGTGATGACCTGGGAACGGAGCAGTTTATGTCAAGAAGTTCCCCCTTTATTTTTCCACGCACCACCACCAACACCACCACAAGCTATTGGGGGTTGGGAAAATTCTGTTTTGGGGTGGCGGCTGCTATTCCAGGGGGTCTGTGTCTCCTAATATGGGTGCGCCCTTCACCCCTCAACCGATATTGGAGGGGACGGTTGGATGGATGATGATATTGTCCAAGGTCCCGGTCCCGGGATCCCGGACGTTTTCCCATTTTCTCATTGTGACTCCCCCAGGGAGAGGTTCAGGGGACGTTGTTGTGTTGTAACAATATCTCTCTTTCTTTCTTTTTTTATTAAGGTAGAAGCGAGCATTCGCACACTGCTACCAGCATAATAACGTAGTCCACTAACAGATAGAGAGAGAATGCTTATTATGCTTCCGCCTTTTCTCTGCTAAGAGCGCCCCCAGAGACCACACCACCATCCATATTGGAACACGAATGAATCTGGAAATTGGTAGAGGAGGGCGCAAAGGGACCCGCATCATTATCACTCTGTAATCGGTCCACCAACCAGCGGCCACGGAGCGAGCGAGTTTTATGATTTCTGATCCGTGACTTGCGCCGCGCCAGAGGGAGCGTCACCACCACTCGTTCTCTTTCCCTCTGCCACCAGCATAGAACGTTGCGTCGTGCGTGTGTGACCTTGTAGTTATCATCATCATCATCGTCGTCGTCGCGCAACATGGAAAAAACTGTTGAACCGCTGCTGCTTCTGTTCTGGAGTTCAGTTGCTTCTGTAACGAACCGGTCTATCACGCAGAGAACTCTCTTCTCGGTGGTGCCTGGTGCGATCCTCACTCACACACACACGCACTCGTTGAAACTGCAGCAGCGCGTGTAAAAAAAACGCTGTGCGCGAGCACTAGTACCGCCTAAAGTATGGTTGGTAAAAACATTAAAAATTCACAAAAACAACCAACATCCGTCGTGTGTGTCCGCGTGTCCCCCCCCCAACCGACCGACCGACCGACCGGCCGGCAGTGGTCACAGCAAGAACAACAGCAACAGCAACAACGCAAACAACAACAACCGAGCCCTCGACTTCCGCCCCAAAACATGGTGGCGGCGATGGCTCTCTGCAAAAAGTGCCCCCCCTATTGGAGGGCAGGCAAGAGAAGGCCACCCCACCAGTAGGTGGTGGTGGTGGTGGTGGTAGTGTTCTTTCTAGCAAAAAAAAATCTAATCAATGCTAATGAGCGGACCCCTCGGCGCTCGGCGATGCGTCAGAACCGGGCGCGATGATGGTGCCATCAGACCAACACCATCACCAGAGCATGACACACACTTTCAGGGGTGGGGGGTGGGGGGGGACTTCTTTCTTGGACTGACTGAGAGACCTTTGCTTCGTGCAGAGCAAAAAGTGGCGCCCAAGTAATAGAATCGGACCAAAGAACCCTCCTCTCTATGGCGTCGTCGTCGTCGTTGTCGTTGTTTTATCCATCTCACCACCTCTTCTTCTCCACCATCAACGTTACACACACGAGCAGCAACAGCCGGTCAGTAGTAATGGTCACTGCTGACTGCTGCTGCTGACCGACCAGATGATTTGTGGTGATTTTAAATCAAGAGCAATTAATATTGATGTCCGCAACAACTCTACGAAGAGGAGTTGTGCCACTGGAGAAGTGCCCTCTTCTTCTGCTGGCGCTCGTTGGACTTGGAGCTGTATTGGGTCAACCAATACACACCGCTCTCTCTCTCTACGACGACACGCACTATGACCGATGGTAGGATTTATAATTTTTGGCGGAACACTACGAAGAAGCGCACTCTTGGCGTGTCCATCTCGTGGTTGATGAGGGCGCCAACGTCCACCAGCCTGCGCCGGGGCCAGTGCACTAGGAAGACGACGACGACGACGACACAATTGGAGGATTCAATTTCTGTTCATTGAAGCCAATTTGTGTGACTTAAAGAGAAGGCACTCGGCCGGATTGCGTCAAACGAACGAACAAGCGCGCACCGTGGCACCATCATCATCATCATCATGACGTCGAGAAACGACCCACTCTGCCTAGAACACAGATCGCAACACACACACAGGGACAGACACTTGCGACACACAACACAACATGCTGTTGTCGTTGACTTAGAATCGTGCTCTACATATCTGGGGGGGGGGGGGGCCTCTCTTGTCAGAAACGCGACAATTGACGCGAACAAAGATCCATCATGAGGCGTATAGAAGTCGATCTCTCTCTTTTTCCACGATCTCCCCAATGGTTGATCCCTTCTCATGGTCAGATCGTGATAGGAGACTCCCGAAAGTACCTTTTTTTTCTTCCGAGAACGAAGTTGATCCCAAAAACTAGTAGAGTGTATTCCGGGAAACATGAGCCCCCTTACAGAACCAGGTTGTGGTTTGAGGACTTCTTCTCCTGCTTCAATCACTAGCCCCTAACAAGAGAAGGAGGTACGTGATGCGATCGCATTTCCGGGAACAGTCTATACCCCGCTTGGTCTATAAATCATGCTTCATTTCTGCCCAGCACTCGAATAGGTGTTCCTTCGTTCCCGAGAGCGCTGGACATACGCACGCGACCAAGGGGCCAACAGAAAAGAGAAAACCCATGATTATTAGCTAACATTCGATCAGCAGCAGCTCCAGCAGCTGCACCAACAAGAAGCAAGTACACACACTTGCTGCACTACCTCGTGGTACTACCAGTCGAGAGTCCAGTCGATCGATCTCTTGTGACTGCGATCACCGCGGCTACTACTGCTGGAGGGCTCCGGGAAAATTGGAGCGATCGATCGGGCGCGCATCTCGCAACCAGCAAGGAGGGGATGCTGATGGGGGTGGCGGAAAAAGCGAAAACAAAATCATTAAACTAATAACACAACCTTCCACGGTCAGCTCCTCGCAGGCCAATAAGGGGGGCCCCAAGAGAGCTCTCGCTCGTGGAGTCGCGTCGATTGCTATCCTTTCGCGGATCGCTCTCGATCGCCTGGTTCCCTCCTTCCTCCCAGGGCCGTCGTCGTCGTCGTCGTCGTCGCATATATATTTTGTCGCAAAACCCTCCGGCACCACACCTCTGAACGATTCGCTCTCTTTCTCTCTCTCTCAAAAGTGAGGATCAAAGTGATATGTCGGAGGCGGAAGGGAGCTGGTGGTGGCAGCGCGTTCGAGTACTTTTCGCCGTGAAACTGTGGCTGCTGGCGGGGTTAGTGGAAGGTGGAGGGGGGGATGTAGTATTTTGCCTCTCAACCAGACCCCATCCAGCACGGGGGCCCGTCCATACGATCCACGGTCCCCCGGTCGCGGGCGCGCGCGCAGAAAGCAGTGAAAGTTATGACTTATTTGCTGGGACCCACCGTACTGCTCGGAGGGCAGGAGGGCAGGAGAAGGAGGTGGAGGACCCACAACACACCTTCCGCCTTGCTGCTGCCACCCTCTCTTCTTCTGCCCCCTCAAAAATCGTATGCAAATGACAGTTTCTCTCTCTCTCTCTCTCGACGACGATCTGTGTCGGTCGATGGATCTCCAGGTGTGTGCGCGTGCGTGTGTGCACCTCGGTTGGTTGCTTTGATTCCCTTTTTTTTTTGCAGCCCAACCAGCGCCACTGAAAAAGCCTTGAGCCGATGATTTCATGGAGACGAAAACAGGAACAGGAGATCTTGTTCACACACCACATCCTTAACCCTTTTGTGCGCACCCACACACTCACACTCACTCTTATCGACGTATGATAGCGGGATGATTGAAGGACAACTTACCTTTCGTAGAAACTCTCCAAACTCGTACTGTGCTGGCGTGCTGTGCATGATCGCAGTCGACATGTTGGCTTCTCTCTCTACTAGCTGCTGCTGCAGGAAATTGTTTCCTCCGGTTTCGGTTCGTGTTTGCGAGGATTTTTGTTTCTCAAAGGACTGACCGTTTTACTTGTTTTCGAAAATGTTCCACCAACGCTCTTGTCGATCGAGTAAGAGCCCCAAAACCAACACTTTACACCAGGATTATCAACACATTTGTCGATCGATCTCGCACACTCTCCCAGGACCACACACCACGGGGACGATGAT
Organism: Anopheles darlingi; assembly: GCF_943734745.1. Classification (NCBI taxonomy): domain Eukaryota; kingdom Metazoa; phylum Arthropoda; class Insecta; order Diptera; family Culicidae; genus Anopheles; species Anopheles darlingi. Next base: position 26,988,649 of record NC_064875.1, on the reverse strand, counting down.
CAAGCAGGCGCTACTACTTGCGGTGCGCCTTTTTCCCGAACACACACGCGCACTCCTTTTCTCGATTTTACGTTGAGCCCACTGGTACACTACGGGAGAACTTTGATGATAAAAACCGATCAGAACACACAATACCGTGGATGCGTGGCGTTAAAAAGAGGGTTGAGCAAATTCACACTCGAAGCACGCGGCACGACACACACAGGATACACTCCCGGGTCGGGGTGATGATATGCACACAACACAATCGCTGGATGATGATTCCTACTACTTCTTCTTCGCACACTCGCGTCGTCGTCGTCGTCGTCGATTAAATTGATTAATTTTTCGCTCCCTTTCTGCGCTCTCGCTAGGAACCGGAAGGAGCTACGTAATTCGATTGGTAAAGGAATTGAGACCGGGCGGACACACCGAAAATGCTCACTACTTTTCACACACCGCGCACTACTACTGTGGCTGCTGCGTTTTTTGCTGCACTTTTCGTTTTGTCGCGCTGCCTCCGCTTTGTTCTCTAAATCCGTGGTAGGCCGTTGCTGTTGCTGCTGCTGCTGGTACGTCTTTCCGAATGCTGCGACACACCACACGCTCGTTGATATGGCGTTGAGGTGTGCGATTTTTGCAGCGACTTGCGTGCGCGCGTAGGCGTGTGTGTTCCGCGGGGGTAGAGAGCTGGCCAGGCAAAAAAAAGACACGGCCACCAAAACGGAGACGGACAGGACACACGGCAGGCAGTAGCAATAACGGGGTGGTACAGGTACACGCGAATGCCGGGACTGCTGCTATCTGTTGAGAGAGAAAGAGAAACAGAGAGGTGTGGAGTGAGTAAAGGAGGTATATATTAATTTCTGCTGCATCATGAGGCGATGATAACGTGTTTCAACCTGTTCCGCGATAATACTTACACTTGGCAGAGGGTCGTTGGATCCGTCTTTTGAACCTTAAAAATGTCGTTTAACTGCTCTCACAAACCACCGGAGAAGGGTTTGCACAAACGAACAACAACACCGCGGTGCTTGGACTTGTTGGCAGAAGTAGAAGACGAAGAGGTTGACAAAACTGCGCGCGCGCTCACACACGACTTTAACCACCAACCACACACGCACTCGTTGTTGTTTTGGGGGGCGGTTCAAAGGATTTCTTGCACACAGCGCGCTGCTGCTTGTCGCTTTCTTGTCTATTGTTTCTCTCAGTTTGTTTCAGACTTTTTACGTCACCGTAACAATTCTGCCGTAATAACTGGTTTTGCTGGACGCACTCCGGAATCACGCGTAGCCCTTTCTTCTTGGATCACACTTTTCCCGATTCCGAACTTGCTTTTTCGCTGCTGCTGCTGCTGCTGCTACTCGCTGCTCGAGGTCCGCTCCGCGCTGAGGTTTTTTCGTGTTTGCGAGATCGGGCCCGGTTCGGCTGGAGATCGACCTCACAGCGGCTAGATCGCACCCCGAACTCGAACCGAACTCGAGCCGAACTCCACCACCACCAGCGCCCTGAGCAAGCGGCGTTTACACGGTGCACGGGTGAAAGTAACACGAAGCTGTGTGTTCTTTGTTTAATGCACTAATTTATGAAAAGATGCACTGAAATAAGTTACTTGTTTTAATACATTTTTGTAGCACCGCAGACCTACCTGCGTTTTTGTCATTTGAATACAATTTGAATGGTTGCGATTCGAGATTGCGCTCCGTGTAAACGCAGCTTAAGCGGTGTTCGGCTCGCCTACTATGCGTGTGTGCGTGATGGCGGGTGGTTTCTTCGTTCTGCGGCTTTTTTGTTTGCAAACTTTTTTGTTTCTAGGAAATTGCCATTAAAATGGAAGCCCTCGATATGCAATGTTTTGGAATGCTGCTGCACAATAGGAATGGTTTATCAACAAAGGTTATCGGTTAAAGGGAAATCAATAACGAACGAAACCAGCGCGCGAAAACCGAATCGCAATGAAAACGAAATGAAAAGGAGGAAATACTAAACAAGATCACGCGATCGCGCCCTGGGAGAGCGAGTGAAACAGCGCTAGATCATCTCTCTCGCTCTTGCACCGTTCGTTGTGGTGGTGGTGGGTCTTTGTTTGCATTTACCAAACGCCGGTTTTTCTTCTTTTGCTTCTTCGTCTTCTTGTTGGGGCTTTTCTTTTGCTCGATCCTTCCTCCGAAGGTGCTGTTTATGAAATTCATTAGAATCGCCCATTTAGTCAGGGGAAAGAGGGGAGGGGGACACGGATAGTAGTGTACCTGGCCGAAGATGTACACCCTCCTCATCCACCCTTGACGTCGTCGTCGTCATCACGCGGAGTCCCGTTTTACGACACTTTTTGACACCTGATGCTGTGCGTGATGGATGTAACCTAAACGGTCAGGAAAAGCGGACAGAAAAGCCGAAGGGACAGTTCTTCCTTTCTACCACCAGCCACAGCGCTGGTTACCTGAGCAGTATTACCTCAAACCCCTAGGCCCTATACCCAACGGGGGATTACATCGATATCCTGATGCCCTGCTGTACACCTGATTTGGGTCTGCGTCCTATTTTTTTTTTGCGTCCATCCGTCGAGAGGAACCCTCACATACACGCAGACGGTTTTGCTAAATAAAGAATCCCTAAAAAGTGAGACTCATTTTGAGCAAAAACCTTCCTCAGCCTTGGTGCTACCTGTTTTACGATTTTATTTTCCGTTTTTTATGCTTTTATGAGACTTAGAAGAGGGCCTCAATCGATGATGGGATGCAATTCGAATCCCAAGAGTCGACGACGAAAGCCGCGTACGTGCAAAGGGAGATCGATCAGCCGTTCCGTTTGAAACAGATGATCTGCCGGAATCTCTGTCATACGAGACCAAAAAACAAGAACAACAAGAGCAACGCCATGCCATGTTCTGAGATCGCGATATGGAGAGTTGATTACATAAAGGGAACGCACGAAGATCCTGATCCCCGTTTGGTATAAGGTTCGCTTCATCGATCGCTTGTAGCGATTCCGTCGTGCTTGGCAGGAATCACGCAACGCCAACGGCACGCCACGGAACGGAACGGAACGAAAGTACATAATATGTTTTGGAAAAAAGGGTATTTCAGGAGGAAAATAAATAAAGAAAAGAGCATGTAGAAGGGCCACATCAGGTTAGGGAACGCACGACGCATCTCGTGCATCTTGGCACTCGAACCGGTACCGGCGAAAAGAAGGAACTTCCAAAAAGCAACAAGCTCCATCGGAGAAGGAGAACGGGCTGAGAAGAGGATCCGTGGAGCCGAGAAATCCGGACAAGAACTTCGGACTAAGAAAAACAGAAAGGAAAAGAGTAACATAACACACTGGAACGAGTTCCAAAGTGGAAAAAAGGATTCTTTCCAACCACCTTCTCCACCCGCCATCCTCGACGACTCCGCCGACCGACAACGCAAACGCAGCAACAGTAGAAGGAAGGAAGGAAGCGAAGGGGAAGGCGAATGGGTGAGTTTTATGATTCTGAAATGCGCCAGGCTCCTGCGTTTGCTGGCCGCTTGACGTTCCTTTCGCCTCGCGAGAAGTTTGCGTCGTCCTTACGGCCCGTTTGGGTTTCGTTCTGTTCCTGAAACCTGTTTTTGGGTCTTCCTGTCCACTCTTCACCCACGACCAACCCTCGGTCTGCCCATTCGCCTACTCGCCGCCGTGGGCCTCTTTCTCTCTGCTACGCACGAAACATGTTTCGGTCTCTTCCTTTCCCAAAAAAAACAGCTTCTTCCAAGCATCGATGCGGCGTTCTTTTCCTGTTCTTGTTGGCTCTGGGGGTTCTTGGTCCTGCTTCTTCCACCAGCACGCAACAGGCAGAAGAGGCACATCCTGATCCAAGACGAGAAGAGAACAGCATCATCACCATCAGCAACCTAGAAGAAAGAGGGTCCCCCGAAAGCGATCTTGCGTTGCGTTGCGTTGCGACTGATCATCGTTCATCGGTCTTCTTGTGTTCCGGGCGAAGGCTAATTTAATACGCGAACGGATTCGAAATTCATGTTTTTGCCAAGCCCTAATCAGACCATTGTTTTTTTTTGGTGATGGCTGGCAGGCCTTGCCTAATTCCACTTAAAGGCAGCACCACGCGATACGCGGGACAGCGCAAAGAGCCTTGGACCCAAGGGCCAAGGCCTGCTGTTCCTGGAATTGGTTTAATCAATTCCGAACGGAACGGAGGGATGTTTGTAAACAAACGCGCAAACGCACTTTCTGGCTGAAATCGTCGTCTTTTAAGAGCTAAGATCACACACACGGGGCGATCCGGGGTCTCGGACCTTGGAACTTGCGAACATTCAAAAACAATGCCCATCGCAGTAGACGGCGGCGACGGGGCAATAAAAAAAAGGGCACGAAACAGACGAAATCGAAATCAACTAGGAAGAGGGGGGGGCCTTAACCACGCGGGATCAGAACCACGGGGAAAAAGCGCGGAGAAGGTAATTCCGCTATACAGCTCATAAATCCGCGCGGCCATAAATCGGCCGCCGCAATTCATCAGATTTTAGGTGTCGGTCGGTCCGCCAATTGGGCCCAGGTGTATGTAAACCAGCGGTGCGGTGAGCGTGTTGTGTTTTACAGCGATTTTAATGAGCTGCCACCCGCCGTTCCCGGCATCCTGCCACGACGGAGCACACACATTCCGTGGAATCAATTTTCCTGTGATTTCGTATTTTGATTGGCAATTGCCTTCCTCATTCTCACTCGCACAGGGCGGGCTGTTTCCCGTGAAAGGTGCCTGCACAAGTGCTTAACAAGTGCCTATGCCACGATCGGGCGCGATTCATGCGCGCTGAGGATTGACTTTAGTTTTGAATGAATTGACCACAATGCTGGAATTGAGGTTATTTATGAAAAAATAAAAGAAGAGACTTCTAAAAACTATTAACTGGTGAGAAGAAATAAGAGATAAGAGGACTAAAAACAAGACAAAACATTGATTAACGCTTGATCATGTCATCAATCATTGAAAGCTGTCGAAACGCTCCGATAATCTCACTTCTTAACATCCTGTGATTGCAGATTAAGCGACCCATTGCTTCATCTTCAAAGAACGTCGAGGTCCTCTAATCTGGTTTGCGATCCCGGCAGTCTAGTCCTTGCTCAAGGTGGCCTTATTAGTGGAGTGCGAAAAGCATTAGAAAAAGAAAAGGTTGATTGAAATTCGCATTGTGCAAAACCGAAATCAGCATGCTTTTCGCGTTGACCTTTTCTGTTACTGCCTCGAGTGTGAGTTCTGAAAGCGAACACATCCGCCCTCCGTGGAGGACGAACGTTGTGATGGCACGTTCTTATCAAGGACCGACGCCAGAAGGAGGTCAACAGACAAAAAAAAAGTGCCGAGAAATGGTTTAAGTAAATGACAGAATGGACCGTTCTCGGACCGTTGAAGCGAGATGATGATTGTGGCGTTCCCAATTTGGTGGCCGCAGGTCGCGCCTCACGGACATGGACTCTTGGTTCTTGGTTTTCCGTATTTCGTCGGGAGTCTCGGTGGCGAGGAACTGTACTGACTTACCAAACTCAAACAGACCGCCTTATCGGACCGCAGAAGCAGCAGCAGCAGCAGCAGCAGAAACGGAGACTCGGTTGACCGGTTGTGTCCAGTGGTGAGAGAGCTGCTGCTCAGTTGCTTATCAGTGGTACAGCACCCTGCCCGCCCCACCACCTCACGGGTATGTTATACAACCGGGTACAGCCCCGGGACCGGGAGTGATACTGATGGGTTGTGGACATTTTCAGGTCATATCATCGTCGCTAGTCCCTCGGGGTTTGGTAGCTGGGCAAGCGATGCCGATGGCAAAGGGGTCCCTTATCAGTGGTCCAGGTCCCAAGGGGTGATGGGCCGATGATGGGCCGGAGCCTGTTGTGGAGCTCCACAAATGTGTGGCGAGCTGGCGGTGTTCGGTGCTTGGTATATTCAATAAACCCAATGATCCCCAGGCTCTGTTGAGAATATATGGTTGGATCATTGAAGTTTGATTGATTTACACTCCGTATGCGTTGCACTGCTTTGGACTTGGTTTCAAACCTGGCAAGTTAAAGGAGATGCTTTACACCGTGTCCAATATATTCTCTCATACAAATTTTTGCTTGACGTTAAGCTGGGTTATGGTATATTTACAGCACCTAGCTCAAGTATCGATATTTTTCTGTTAAACTACAGTGTATACTTAGTATTTTGAGAGTTGGATTGGCTAGACGAGACTTTGTGTTTTCAAGTGAAAACTATTTGTTCTAAAGCAGTGTCATAATGTCCAAAAAGATACACTGTTGTCCAGAAACATCAAGGATGTAACAGATAACCAAAGGAACATCCCCAATTTTCAAATTGTGGCTAGTATGAAGTGCAGAGGTGGCTAATGCAAGCGCGTCAAGCTCGTTTTTATTGAAAAAGGCATAAAAATTAACTCAATGTATTAAAAAACAGTAGTTTTAGAGAAAGTGGTGAAACCTAGCTTGGAAAGATTGTAGGAGACGACGATTATGTGTTCCAGCAAGATGGAGATTTGTCCAAGACTGGTGCAGGAACAATTTAACCAGATTTGAAGCGAAGAATGAATGGTCTCCCAGTTCGCCAGATCTTAACCCACTGGACTTTTTCGGTTGGTCGTACATGTTATTAATGCCAAACGACCATAAACTGTCCAGTTTGATACAATCCAAAGCAGCGATAAATAAAATTTGAGATGAAATGCCTATGAAGGTTGTCCGTGCCGCGTGCGATGGGTTTGAGAAGCGATTGAAGCTGGTAAAAAAAGTTTGGGACGGAGTCATTTCGAAACATATTTTATAATTAATTATTATAAGTTTCTTAACAAAGAAACGCTCGGATTAAAAAAAATGGCCCATCCTTAAGGAAAATATAGACGATTGAAGTTGTATGAGAATATATTGGACACGGTTTAGTGATAGAATCTTGATAATTGACTTACTTACTTACTTATCCGGCGCTACAACCGACGAGCGGTCTTGGCCTGCCAAAGAAGATTCCTCCACCGCTCGCGATCGAGCGCCGTCGTCCTCCAAGTCGGTAGTCCTGCTATTCTGGCGTCAATGTCGATAATTGACAGTTTTTGCAAAAGTTTAAGTCTTAATTAACCCTCGGTTGGGCACCCGGGTACCTGGGTATCCATTTCAAGTTTCAGCGAAAAAATGAATGACTTCCCGTAAATATTTTTTCACGAAACTCCGGATCCCCAAAGTACAACTCATTTCACGCCGAATTGGCATCGGAATTGTTTTGATAACTAATATTTATAGGTAATTATGGGCCGATAAAAATAACATACGCCCAGTGGCACCCGGGTACCCGGGTACCCAGCGCGTTGCCTATGCATATGAGCTATGTTTATAAACACAAAACAATACTTTTGATCAACATTTATCAATATACTCGGGTCCATCAATTGTTAAATAAGTAAACTACAATATTTTAATGAAAATAAAATCAAATTTTAATTATTGTTGCGTTATAACACCAGCAATAGGAGAAAAATAAGTAACACATTATTCAGCACTTTATGTGCAATTTAACCTATAAATTATTTCTCATACTGATTAAAAATGGTTCGTACAATGCTATGTTCATAACATATGAGTAAATCATACACTTATTTTGATTGAAAAGACTTAATGCGGGGTTTCGGTTGACCCCGGAAACAAATATAGCAAGGGAGAGCTCTGATGGAAGTGGAGGCCACCGCGATAATTTAGATTCATATACCCTGTAGTTGATTCAGTATTTGGGAATTTCAATTTGCTAAAAAATGCTCTATATTTCAACTTTTTAAAAACTAATCTTACAACTTGCACATTCTTGCAATTTTCAATTAGATAACTAGGAAATTTTTCCCCTTGCGGATGAAGTAGTCGCCGTTCATAATACTTTTGCACACCTCAAATGTTGTTTTCTAAAAATTATATGAATGTGACAAAACAATTGACAACGCGGATAACGAAAAAAGATTTTGTTGCTTATTGTTCCTTGCTAAGTTCAAATATTTGTGAAGTTCTGCGACAATAACAAGTAAACTAATGGCAAATAGCTGATCGATTGTGATGATTCTGTTTCTCCCGGGTAAGACATCAAATATTCTACTTCTCTGGCGTGAATGCTTGTCTATCAGCCAGAAAATGATTGTCCGGTGGTAATCTAATAAATCACAGATTAAAAAATAATACATTTTGAAATACACGGAAACTTCTTTACCATACACTGTTAGCTTTGCGCGAATGTATTGTGTAATCGTGAAGGTACCTTGATATGAATAGCTGCTCGTAAATTTGTGAAGAATACCTTAAAAATGGCAGCGTATGTTTTAAAAAATTACTATTTCGCATTATGCATCCCTCCCTTACTAATAATTATGTACCTTTAACATCTGCAACATCAATTCGTACAAATGGTATGATATGACGAAAATGTTTACTATGTCGGTCACCATGGTCAGCATCACTGGTATCAATTGTGTGGATTGTGCAAGAGCCTTTTACGATGCAGAACAGTTTTATTCGAAGAAATAATTAATTTCATTGAAACAATTACAGAAAAATACCATCATTTTTGGATTTTAATGCTTGCTATGCGATGTACTCGATAGAGAATGACCGTGTGAAGGGGTCTCAATGATATTATGTTCTTTGTTTTTATTGTTTTTTAATGCATTTTGTTTTGATTTTGAAACAAAAACACTTTGCCAAGACCCTTAAATTAGTTCTTATGCACTATTTTTGCCATAAAACTGATGAAAACGGCGGAACAATCACTTAACTATGCAATGCACATGAGCTGGGTACCCGGGTACCCGGGTGCCCAACGAAGGGGTAAACGCCGGGTGCCCAACCGAGGGTTAAGAATTAACAACCACTACTACCACTCTAATCGTTGAATTGACAGATCAACTAGCACGTCTGACTAACCAACTTCCTCCAAGTGATGTGGTATAATTTGAAGAACCCTAGAATCACTAGAGTGTCGCATTTCCAGTACATCGACATCGACATCGAAGCATTTGCTGTCCCGGAATCCTCGGGAATCGGGCGTCAGCAGTGCACTGCTCTCTCTCTCTCTCTCTCCCCGCACACGGTTCACGCAAATGATAAAGCTATCAGCAATCGCAGTTGAGTCGCTCTGCTGCAATCTGACACGCTTGGAGGCCACACAGCAAACTGTCAGCACAGCCCTGGCCCCGACCAGACGCGAATGTGCAAACATCATCGCGAACAACGAGCAGGCGCATGCGGGGAAGGGGAGCAGGGGGCATCTCTTATCGTCTAACGCACCAGATATTGCAAATACATCTAATGTAAACACATGCCACACACATGGCTTATTGTTTCGTCCCGTTCCGCGGGTCGTTCGCTCGTTCGTTCGTTCATCCGGCCGTTGACTATGGGTGGCCCGCCGATACGTTTTAATTAAGCGCTGTTGCGACCATCACGCCATCGGAATATGGGTGCGTTGACGGCATTTGAGCATTTTTTTTTGCGCTTAGAAGGGGTCGCACCGATTAGATACGCACCGCGATGCCGGGGGGAAGGACCGTTTCCAGTTGGGCGTTTCTGTTGCTAGACAAATGGCTCTTCGCCACGGTTTCTAGTCATCCGTTTTGTCGTTCGATACTGACACTGAGGCACACAGGCACGAGATCGAGAAAGATCGTTCAGTAGGATTGCATTCAATTGTTGTCATTTTTTGAGTGTGTTAGATAGAGGAAAACGGTCGTTGATGTTCACGGTAGCAGTGATGTCTCAAACTGAAATGTTGAAACATGTCATATTTTGTGCATCGAAATGATAAAATGGCTATAAAATTGATTTTTATACCTGTTTGTTTGACATTTTGCACTTGACGTAAATGAATTTGCGTCTTTCCATTTCATTTCCCTCTTTCTCGATTAATTAAAGCGTCGTTTCCTGGATGCAACTTCGAGTGCATAATATATCAGGACTTGATGCGGTGCGCGGAGATCAGACATCAAGCCTTCATAATGATCATGAGAACTGCATCGCGGGGATCATTAAGAGTCACTAATAAGGATTGTGGGACTCTGCATGTGACACGCAATCCTTTCATCAGCCAGGAAGGGGAAAGGGATTCATTGGGAGTCAAAAGTTGAATTTGCTCATCGCTGGAGGCAACTGGTCGATCGATGGCATCGAATATAGGCCTTTGATGCTCGCTGCAAGAACAAGATCTTGCCAGTGGTGACTGCATTCGTGTTGCTTGGTAATAACTTTATTTATGAAGTGATTTGCTCCTTTTACTTTAACGACAGTTCGAAGGCTTAGGGAATCGTATACTTTTTGATGTTATCGGACTTGAACATTACTTTAAGGTATCTAAACTAGAAGTTTGATATCATCAGAGGTCCAGTTGTGAATATTTGAAGGAAAAATGTTGAGAATCCTGTGATCATTAGTAAATCTGCGTGCATCAGGTTATCTAAATACTCTTCGTTTATATCCAGCACCTCACTAGCAAGACGTTGCAAGCGGATAAGAAGATCAGGTTGCTATTGAACACTATCACCATACTATCAAGAGGCAATCATTTTTCTGTTTTAAATCCTCAAGAAGCCATCGCTTCCGCGCTAATCGCTAAAAAAATGTTTTCCAAATGAAGGATAAATGCTGGATAAATGTTCTGCTCGATCTGCAGTTCGCTCGTGAAGCTCGTGAATATTTGAGATAATGCCCATCGATGGTTGGGTATAAATAACGCGATAACACACACACGCACGCACAGTGCTGGCCGCTGGCTGATTTATTCTAAATTGACCGTCGTAATTACACGGTTTCGCACGGGTCGCCAGCGACGGGAACGGGCAACAAACAAATTGCCTCGCCTTCCTCACCGCCCGTGATATGGCATGCACTTCATTACGCGTATCAGCTGTTCGGCACGATAAATCGATAAAAATCCTGTTTCCTGTTTCTGGCCGCCTGTGTGCGAGTGTTCGGACCCCCCCGACGTGAGGTCGAAGAACCCACGAAGCACACCGCCGAAATCCGGTTTTTATCCTTGGCCCCTCACAGAACACACTCACACCAGGCATCGCCGGGACCGCTTATGTCATAATGTAATGGTTTTTGGTCAGTGCGTCCTCTGGTGAAGCAACGTGAATAAAAAAAAAGCCCAGAATTCGTGAGCCCGTCCCGACGATGCGTCGTGGATCGTAACGCACCAGCACGCGTTGATAACGACTCCGGCCAAGGCGTTTGGCCAATTTATCTGCCAGCATAATTTTCCCGAGAAACCGCCGCAACTCCCAGTCCGGGATCGTGTACATTCACTTGTTTCGCCAACGGCTACATTCGATCCGGCACTCGCGCCGGCGGTCCGTTACGTCGCCTCGTCCGGGCTCGTCCTTTCCTTTTTTTTTGGGGGCACCGCTCGATTGCTGGTCTTGTTCTGGAAGTACAATTAGAGGCTTCATGCAGTGCTTCTAAATTGTGCCATTTTTCATGTATTTCATTCAAACTTTTTTTTCGGGGAAAAGGAAGAGCATTTTGTGGGGTCCTTCTATAGCCCGGCCAACGTAAGCCACCCCATCTCCGGCTATAAGGGTTTAATACAAATGGCGTTTTGACTCCCATTTGGCATCCTAATAATATGGCTGCGAACTGCGGTTGATTGTCGAGCTGCTCTCGTCGCTCGTTTTCTTATTTTTGTAATCGAGAATCGAGAAACCGAAAGAAGTCGATCGAATGGTCGTAAGGATCAAAGCGGACCTTAATCGCCGTACCGGCCTCAGGTCGATTGTGTTACGCGAATACGCGATTCCCCTGATTCCCCGACAATAATCTCGATTGTCGATAGACGACGGCGGGAGCGGGAGTGAAACGCACCTCGTAAAGCCAGCGTTCGGTTTTCTCGAGAAATTGATTTCGGATTCGGACGCCCGATGAAGAACACGACGTACAAGGTACAATCCCGGATCCTCGATCGCACGGCGGTGACCGGCGTGCTGGGTTTTTGCTTTTCGCTCGCTTTCGTCTTTCCACCTTTCGATTCAAGGTTAATTTATTCATATGCAATATGTTGCTGTCGTCTTCTCGAGTCACTCCCCAAACCTTCGGGTCTTCTCCGCCTGTCCCCTTGTCTCTTTCGCTTGAATGTTCGATTCAATCGAGAATTTCGATTTCGGTTCACGATTTCATGGTCCGATGGTGCGCAGAAATCCAAGTGAGCATGCCAAATTCCTCACACGATGAAAAAAAAAGGCATCACCAAGAAGCATAAAGAAAGGGAAGAGAGAAGGGGGGTCCATAGGGGAGGAACTTTGGGAACTGGAAATCAAATCAACAAACATCCATTATGCAACAGGCGTAGAGTGGCCACTTCTGCGGGTTGCAAGAGTGAGCTGTGAGTTCACGAGCAGAGCAGCGTGAGCTGTGAGAATGAGAAGGAACACCGGTCAAGTGAATCGCAGGTAACCCTTGGTGACAGGTGACAGCGCGGGATAGGGCAGAGCGAGATGCCATGATTGAAAGCCGCTTGAACTCCCCCCCCTTTCTTTGCCACTTCTGTGGCCAAACGATTCAATCTTACTCTCAACTGCAACTGTTAATTGAAAGAAGCTTCCAGCGCACGCAATCAACTCGGCCAAAAAAGACGTAAGATCGAAACAGTAATTTGGGCGCTGTGTGAACGCGCACGCGCGACGACGCGATCGGTTTCCAAAAGCTAAGGGTCTCCAGCAAGGTCTGACAATGACAACAACATCAACAACAGCAATGGTTGAAGGGTGCCGAAGGACCGCGTACCTTTTCAGCTGTCGTCTGTCGCGCGGCGGTACTCGCGTGATCTACGACGCTAATCTATAAATAAACTGTCCCCCAAAGGGGACTGGCTTGACCAGTTTGACATGGCTTCGCTAGCCCTGGGTGGCATAATGGAAGGGCAGGCGACGGGGGTACCTATCTGACCCAGTGAGATCGCCAACAGTCTTCGGTGTCTTCGGAAATAACAAAAAAAAAAAATGAAAACGAATAACTGACTTAACCCTTTCGGTCCTGAGGTCAACAATAAATTTCATTTGGAAATGAAACGCTGAAGCCAAGCGCCGCCAAGGGTCAAGCGCCGGCTGTTCCGACCAACCGACCTCTCGTGGCTCTCATGGCGCTTATGCTTCAAGGTCTTGCCACGTGGAGAAGCAGCGCTGAATGCGCTTCTTCACGCGTGCGCTGGCCAATGAGGCTCCCCCTCGGGGTGGGGTGAGTGTTTTGTTTAATTTGGGTCTCGATTTGGTCGAAGGCCTGCGGCGAAGGCGCGCACTTTGCGTACTACCCCTTCTTCTTGGTGCGCGCGCGCGCGTGTGTCGCAATGGCGTCGCGCGGACAAGGTGGATCGGTTTTCACTTTTCACAGTAGCACGACCCCCTGACAGCGGCCGAGGGCCAAACGGAAGGCTTGATTTTTTCTTCTTCTCTTCATTAAATAATGCAAAGAAGAGAAAAATATCGATCTCAGGGTTGAAGATGAGATGTGAGACTCGACGCTCGACGCGCGCGCTCCTCAGCCTTATCTGGCCTCGCGCAGTTCCGCGACGAACGAGCTATACGCGGGGACAATTGAATACTAAACGATATGCATCGCACGAGCTGGCCATGGCCGGGCAAGGTTAGAGGGTGATAAAGGACACTGCAGTGAGCTGCAGAGCTCCGTCGTGAGGTGATTTATCGGCCCGAATTCCTGCACCAAAGACATCCTTCGAAAGACAAGCAGAAAGGAAGCAGCGGTCTAGGTATCGGGGGAACTGTCAACGGAATGTCACGTCACGTAGCAGCGGCTTACTTCGATCAGAACCTCGATCTGGTGTGTGGTGGGAAACCGGTAATAATGGGAATCCATCCATCCATCGATTCCGATGGTGATGGAACCGTTTGCATCGCCCCATCCCGTTCGTTGACAGTTCGATTAATGAATTGAATGCCGCGATGATGAAACAACGCAAAAAACCGTTCGCCCTGGTCCGTCCGTTCTCTGTCGGTTCTGGTGGATGCATGTCTCCGAAGCGCATGCCAAACACGCACACGAGAGGATCGCACCAAACTGGAAATGGAGGAAGAATCTTGCCAATCGCTCCGAAAACAGGGATGCACAGCACCGGGATCCACCAACCTGCCACAAGCACAAGCGAGGGGGTGGGGAGAAAAACGGCTTGGAAGAAATGCTTCAAAAAGCAACTACCACGACAACAACCAACTTGTTTACGTTCGTAAATCGTAAAACGCGTTGTTGCTGCGCGTCGAGCCCAAAACCCAAAAAGGAGCAGCAAAACCGAAGAAAAAGACACAGGATCTGGGGAGGCGGTGTTGAAGAGGTGAAAGAGGAGTAGGGGAAGACCTGGGGCAGAACTGCCGAAACGTGCCACCGAAACCTGCGCAGCACAAACAAGAACACAACGACGACGACAACCACGACGACACCGTGGTGTGTGGCGTTCGAAAAAGGGTGGAAGAAGCGCAATCGGTTAAGTAAACCGATATTTTTCAGCCAACCGGTTCCACGCGCAGTGCTACGAGGAGAGGCAGGCAACGGAAGGGGTGTGTGCTGGCAGGTATTCCGGCACCGCGCTGGCACCACCAGGCACCAGGATCCAGTTTAACGATCCGGCAACGATCCTTTTTTCGCGGGAGGTAAAACGCTGGAGGATGAGAGGATCGCCGCTGCCGCCGTCGTCGTCGTCGTCGCGTTTTTGGAGGTTTTGTTTTCCATTCTTTCTGCATTCATTATGCGTGGCCCTGGAGTAGAGGAGACGTCGATGGGGAGTGGGGTCCGTTGCCCGAAAAGATGATTTCGACAGAAGGAGCGTTGAAGCTGATGGTACACGTCGTACTCGGCGTCCCAACCGGAGGGGTTACGGTTAAAACAAAGCAACCAAGTCCTCAACGGTTCTCTCTCTCTCTCTCTGTCTCTCTCTCTCTGTCTGTCTCTCCTTTTTGCTTTGTGCTCCCAAGGCCCGGCCATGCCGCGCGGGGCATTCGTGCGCTCGTGCAAACGGAACATCCTTTCTTGTGAGGCGCTTGCTGCGATCGGATCGGAGGAAAATGGTCTGGTTTTTCTGGTTTTCTGGCTAATAATTTGAAGGAAGGTATTTGCCAGCGAACGGCGCAACGCAGCGAGGCCACGCCACGAGTATCGGCGCGTCAGCAAACGGCCGGCGAAAGGATGCCCGAAAATCTCGAAAGTTGCCAACCGAAACCACATTCCACTCGGTCCACGGGGCTCGGGGGTCTTCTGCGCTCTGCGGCTGATCCCCCGGCCACCGATGTTTCGCAATGGCACGGTTCTGGCGCAATTATGCGAAGGACAATACGCGGTGGTCGTGTTACACCAGGCCCCGGCCTGAACGTGGATTGCCCGATTGCAGCGATCAACATCGATGGAAGGATGTTGATGTTGGTACGGTGGTACCGCAACGACCCTCTGACCGCTATGTGGTCTGACACGGGCACGTGAACACGTTTGCAGCTCGTGGCATCAACACTTCTCTCGAGCTCAGAAGGACTGGAAAAGAAGTGTCCACGAGGAGGAGGAGCAAGAGTCCAAAGGGCTTCAATTAAAGGCAACAATGTGTCGATCCATCACTTAAACCACATCCCGTCGCAGGAGCACCGGTCTGATTGCATCCTCCGGTCGGTTGGTCGGTCGATGGACGATAATGTTGATGAAGATGATGCAATGGTCGCCTCAATTCATTTCGTTTCGTTTCGTTCGCTCGGCTCGCAGATGCTGATGACCAGACGCATCTCGGGACAGTTCGACTGCAGCAAACTGTCTTTCCTGTTCCGTCTGGTCTGGACCGTAGTGGTAATTAACTGCTGGACTGCTCACCGCTTTATAGCTGTCGCAGATCAAGCGACTCACTGCGGAAGATTCACTATTCGCATGCAGATCACGAAAGGGAGGAAGTCTGCCCAAATCGTAGCTGCTTAACTTTTTGGGACGAACGTCTAGTGAATGTGGAAAGTGATAGCAACAACAACAGCAACAAAAGTAACGTGTGCATGATCAATTCGCCATAAATTGAAGCTTTACAGCCGTAAATGTCAACCGGACCCGGGGTGATAGCGGCATAGGTCAGACCTGGGAACCATAATAGAATGTCAAGCGGGTTGTTGGGTAGTAAACGCAGTAACATGATTTAGAAAATCATAAAAAAAACCCGTCTTTTATGCCGTTTCAACCTGTCCTGTGTAGTGTGTTTGGTGTGTGGTGGTCGGTCGGCAGGGGCTTACAGACAAACCAGTCAATTCGCGCCGCCAAAAACGGCTGATAGGCTGATGTGTCCACCGTTGGTTCTTCTATTTAAATATTCATTTCTGCTTCGTTTTTTTTGTGTGTGTCGTTGATCGGATCCATTTAATGGAGCGATCTGAGATCCGAAACCTTAAATATGCGTCCTCTGATATGCGAACGCGCTCCGGGAGCGCTGCTACGGTGCTGGTGCTATTTCGTACTATTCGTTTCTCAGAGTCATTCTTAGGCTTATGGCAACCTTGAGCTATGGCGAGCACGTGTGAAGGATTTTTCGATCATCATCATCAGCCGCATGCTGGTGAATGGTTTGATCGAAATTGAGCAAGTTTCTAGGATGTTAAGTTCATAGGTCAACCATCGAGGGACTCCAATTTATCGCTTCTCAAGTTTGAATGCCCAAGGGGCTTAGAACGCAACTTGGTAACAACTTAAATGAACTTAAAAAACGCCCAACTAAACGGTTCTTGTAATCGCCCTCCACGTCGCTACCGTCCGGTTTGTTTTGCTTGTCGGCATCTACTCACTTGTCTATGGTGACCCTTGACTGACAGGACTGGAGCAGACAGTGATCTAGATTCTTCTGACGTACAATGTGATGAGCCTGTATACTTGAATATGTGCTTTGACGCGAGCAGCTCCAAAGCTCCAAATCGCTCGAGGCTAACTGCAAGTCAAATGTTATCAGCAGCACCGCTCGGATCGCTGGATGATGGGTGATAGCCGTTTGCCCTGATGTTGATGTTGACGTGAATATGCAATCGCGATGTTTTGTCAACAAATCGTCACGGTCGCCCCGTGAACGATTGGGAAGCGGCAAACACATGCGTTCTGATTTCCAATTTCGAAACCATTCTAGCGTTACGGATCGTGGTGAGGGAGAGAGAGAGACACTAAATTCCTCTAGGCAGCACACCAATTAAGCCGAAATGCAATCAGTCAGGCACGGTTTCTAATCCTGTTGCTGCCGGTGGAAGTGATAATTGGATCTTTTTCCTTTGCTTTTCTTTTTCTCTTAATCAAAATCGTTGCTTTTCAATGGGATAACCAACGATGTCGAGTGGAAATAGTAGACGGTTTGGACTTGTGTTAGTTAAACACACTACACACGGCTCTCTGGCCGACTGTTTGTGATAAGCCAAGCGTCAATCAATGGGAAACTACGATGTGGGAAACCTTGAATGGTCGCTACTTGACATGGGGTTTAGACTTGGCTCGGCTGAATCGTTATCACAACAAGCTGCTGGCCCGAGCGACGATGAGAGCATTCCAATCGATTTCCTTTAACCTCTCGAAAAGGCTGGCTAACATTGTTGCATTGAGCGAGAGTTGGAAAACATACTAGGGGTACGCAGAAGGTTTTGCTTCTTATTTTTGTGAAACAAGGCATTGAAGCTCTTACTCTTGAGGCTACTGGAGGTGTAGTTGTGTTTATTTTCCAAAAACACGATCATCAGGTTCTATACGCCTTTATGTTCGGTTAGAATCTAAAAAAACTCGACCTTTTTCCGAAGAAATCTACGTCAACGAAGTGCTTTTCTGCAAGTACATGATCTTTCTACGCTTGTTACTGACAGTCTGTCATAGCAAGATCTTTCGAATACAGCGAATAAAAACACGATACTCAGTCATGCTTTTAGTAATCCTTTTATTATGTTATCATGTTTTAATATCAATTTAGTGTGCCTTGAAGTCCATTGCCGTCTTTTATCCATTGCTGCATTATTGCAGTGCGCAACTTCATGTTGGAAGCGAAATGAGGAAAAGCATTAACGATCATTCCAGTTTCACTAGGTTTCAAGAATTGATCAGAAGGTCACCTGGTCCTACCACAAACAGATCATCACATTTCGAAGTGATTTGCACAGGACGAAGCGACATAAACAGGAAACCGCTAAGATTTATTTTGCATGGAATTTCCGAATCCTGAAGACCGATGACTATCCATTGCAAGATCGATTGCATTGCATTGGGCCGGGTGGAAAACGG
Source organism: Anopheles darlingi (assembly GCF_943734745.1). Taxonomy (NCBI): domain Eukaryota; kingdom Metazoa; phylum Arthropoda; class Insecta; order Diptera; family Culicidae; genus Anopheles; species Anopheles darlingi. The sequence continues at coordinate 26,970,415 of NC_064875.1, read as the reverse complement.
ATTTCAAAAATAGTTCAACAATGCACGATTTGCCTTTCTCTTAACTCGAAGAACAACTTTCTATTGTTGGTAAATGGCAGCTGATTGTTTCTTGCAATGTCTCCACAAACGACCGTTAAGTTTGAGTTTGGTTTTGGTAATCTTTTCAAAACTTCTGCAATGCCTCGTGTGTAGATGTACCATATATGAGGTGGATCACAAACCACTCAGCTTCACACATTATAAGCACCTCTTTTCGATTGCTTAATAAAAGTTCTAGATGTTCTTTGTGTTAATACCGTATAATTCTCTCACCAAATACTGAAGAGCGAAAGATGTGTGTCACAAATGTTGTTTTAAAGACTGCTAATTAGTCATGATCACTAAACGGCAAGCAAACACACAACAAACACAAAGCCAGTAGTTTGTGATGGAATCATTTTGCTTATATTTGTAGAAAAGTGTTCGACAACGAAAATGGTATAATCTTCAAAATTATTTCTCTCAAAAGCTATTCAAAATACGTCCTGCAGTTATTAAAATATCTTTTATTTGTTTTTTTACAAGTTTATTCTGAAGAAGAACTATCTAGACTCGTAAAATGATAGAGATCGATTGATTTTGATTTTATTAATAAACCAATGTAACACTTTTTCGAAAGGAGATGTTAATGTTAGAAATTCTTGCAAAAAATCGCGATTGTTTCATAAAAGACGTGATGGTTCCATGTCCCAACTCACGTTTACAGGGATGGTACCAACATAAACTCCCGAAGAAGATAAAGGAGAAGACACTCAAGGAACGAACTTGCCCCACTAACAATCTGAACATAGGCCATCGTTATCTCCTGCTCCTCCTCCTGCTGCTGATTGCATACCACGCGCCTCGAGCATATCTCTTGTCTGCCCTCCACCAGCCGATTGAAACGATTGAAAGAAGCAAAATACCCACATCTTGGAACTCATTATGCGCGAGGACGATGTTCACGATTTGGTTGTTGTTTCGGTTTTTTCGGAGGTTTTCCCCTCGCCCCAAACCCATCTCATGACGCCCCAATCCTTGTCTGAAACGTCCACGACTGCGGTTACGGTGTCCTCTTGGCCCCTTTTGGTCTTGAGCTTTTACGTTTGGCCGGTTAAAGCAGTTGGTGTTGGCACACGTATACACGCAGCCGCAGACGAAACAATTCCCGAAACTTCCCCATCCTTTCGAGGAATTACGATTACGGAGGTTGTGTTGAAGCCTGTTCGCCTTCCGCCGCTCCCGTCGCCCCAGATTCGTATCTGAACTTTGCTCCCGAACGACACAATCCGTGAAATTGGCACCTCGTACCGGGACGATCGAATCCTTGGACCACAATGGGAACCCCATTCAGCTGTTGATCATCGATCGCTCTAGCCCGCATAGTTATTCGCAACGACGACAACGACAACTGCGACTCCTCGAGATGCAGACGCTTCCCATGAAGGCCTCGATCGCTACGTCCCTTTCCACTCTTGGAATACATTAAGTCGAGCGCGTGGTGTGCGCCTTCGAGGCGTTTTGGGGGCTTCGCATCTTCGCATGGTAGAACGGCCGCAGGCGGTTCCAAAGGATCGGCACCATCATCGGAAGATTGTTGCATAATTTTTCCATTTTTTTTCTCCTCTCTTTCTTCTGTTGTGTGCTCTGATGTTGTATTGTGCGCGGGCCGAATAATTACTATAATTGAGATTGCGTTCGGTTCGAGTTTTTGTGGTTTGTCGTTCGGGGCTTTTGGGATGGTTGGTGGGTCCTGGGCGGGCAGGCAGGTTTTTGGGCAGGTAACCCTTTTCGGTAGATCTCCGACGACGACGATGATGGGGGCCTGTCACATAGATGCTGCTCAAGACGGGAACGAGACTGATCGCTTTTCGGTGTAGAGCCACCGAAAGCGTGCTGCGTGCTGCGTGCTGCTGCTTTTGAGGGATGTCTAGTCGCGATACACACCTTTCATTTGGTCGTGTCCCTTGGGCCTGCTGCTGCATTGAGCCACACACGCGTTTTGGGGCTGGCCTGATTCGGTACCCGATGTTGCCTTTCCTTTGCGGGGAAAGGCAGTTTGTAGCCCAAACGTCACCATTCTGTCGTCGTTTTGGGGTCCGTTGATGTATTCTGGTTGGGACCAACCGCTCCATAATGGCGGGTGGTCATGCCCGTAGTCGGGAGACATGATTGTTTCAGCACTGCAATGTCGATCGCGGTGGAACGAATCTCTAGTGAACGAGTTGACACATATTGACGTTTATAGTATCGCTCGAGGTTCATCGCGAGGCGCGGTTTTTCGATTGTTTTGAGACTGAGGTGAGGTTGCACCGTAGGGTTGGGTGGGGCCGCTGTGAGGTAATAGCAAGTTTGATCCTTTTGCTCTGGTGTATGATTAATGATTTTTTTTTTAATATATGCACAATGAAACTGATGCGTGATGTGAGAAAAAGTAGATAGTTTTTTTGGAATATTTTATATTTTTTGGAGCATGAGAATCTGTGAGGTAATCGGAGAAATGGAAGCCAAAAATGCTTTATTTTGAGTGCTTATCTTAGAGAAAGAAACAATTTACTTGATATAGATCGATTTCGATTTCGCTTAGAAGACCGAAGGAAGAAAATGTTCTATTAATCTTCTGTTTTCCAAAATAAAGTGCCACTTTCGTATCAACATAATATTATTCTAGTACTTATCTGGAGTACAGTTCAGCATTCTATCGGCTAAATATCCTTTCCACTACTCTCTTTTCCAACGCGGATAAGAATCCTGCATCATCTCTGGACAGTAAGACTCCTAGAAGATCAATTTTTCAAAGGAGTATATGGAAAATTTGTTTGTTCATTTCGATTGCTTCTACGATGCTGTTTTCACACAAGCACTGTTCAGGGAGGAATGATGGACGTCTTGCTGTTTCTTTTAGTAATGAAGAAATGATTATCCAAACAGTGCACTTCATGTCCTTTTTTTTCCTTTTCTACACAGCTGTCCATAGATTGTGGAAGAACATTTTCGGGCTGTAAATTTAACGCTTTCATTCATTGCAAATCTATGAGCAATCGGTCACTGAAAATCGCATTAATTTGAACAGAATTCTGCCGGTAAAGAAGCATGGTCTAAATTCTACGTAGTTTGAGTTTCGTTAGCTGGATTTTTTAATTAATTAGTTTACTCGCAATACATTAACTTAGTTGTACTAACATAATAAAGAGGATCATACAAAGGTGATCCATGGATTTTGATAATTAAAAATTAATTTAATTTAAAAGTTATTTCGTGTTGGTCTTGGCATTTGCAAAGCCACACAAAATGTTTAGTTTTTACTACAGTTTTTGGTATGTTAATAAAATCAAATCCAATTTATTAAAACCAACAAATCACTAAACGGGTTCGAATTTTTGAGTATTAACTGTTATTTACTGATTCGATTAATCCACTACTTTTGAAAACATTTAAAACAGATTTTAACGGAACATTCCCTCCCGAATATGGACATCCGTAACACTAAATCTTTTTCCTCCAAACAAAACGTGCTTGCAATGCTCTCTCTCTCTCTCTCCCTCTAGCATCACACTAAATCCCCCGAAATGTCACCAGCGATCACCACAAAACCTGTTCAATGAAACAAGCCGAAGGAACAGCCTTGCCTTTTTGACACTGCTTCGCCCCCCCCCCCCCCCCCCCTCTGGCCACCAATCCAATGGTTCTGAAGAGCATATTCTGCGTTTTCTAATTACGTGTCGCGGCTGGTTTCAAATGAAGAGATGAGATCATACCCAATCAACTGCCATCACAAGACAAGACGGGCCGGGCGCTTGACGAAGATAATGATCTTGTCAAATCATTTCTACCATAAAAGGCAATACGTGGACACTTAAGGGAAGGGGGGGTTATTATAACCCCGAGAGAGCCGCGGGCAACCGAGAACCATTCACGCGGACCGTCCTCCTCCACCTCGTCCACCGCTTCCCCGGGCTAATGAGAGACATATTTTGACTGGAGCCCATCAAAACGCGGTTTAAGGTAACGTTTAATGTAACGCCGTCGACCGACGCTGAGTAACGAGCAATCGTTTCTCGCTGGCTGTGGCCAGCTCGGTCTGCTTCGCTTCCGCAGGAGTAGTTGTCGGTCTTCTATTTGCCTAATGGCTCGATTGAGTCGCTGCCTGCGGCCCTTTTTCGGGGGTTCTTTAAAAGCCTGGAGTGAGGGATAGGGAAGGTCTAATTGATTCGCCATCTTGGTGCCATGCTACAGAACAGGGGTCCGTCGGCTCGGTACCAGCATCCCCAGCACCCCGCGAAGCCATTAGCGCGGGATCGAGTCGCCCCGTCTACAGGTTCCTGCGATTCCGCCAAAAATACCTCATCTCATCTCATTTCTGCCGAAGGTGAGGTCTGCGCCCATGAAGCAAAAGCTCATTATCGAATCGCGCGAGAAGATGCGAATGATGATGATGGTGGTGGCGACAACTTGTCACAAGAGAACGGTGGTCACGGTTCTTCGGGGGGTGGCGGGAATGTGGCAGGAGCGGAGGAATTATTACCAAAAAATGCAAATACCCCAAAAACCTCCGAAAACATCCGCCACAATGTCGATGACGACAGCGTCAGCAGGCAAGCGGTTGGCACAGCGTCCAGCGGCGCTGGACACGATCCTCTACAGCCTCTCGTCCGCCCCTCTGCCCCCCCGTTCGGTCACCACTGACGGTGACTGGTTTTATGAATGTTTTTAATTTAGATAAGAATACGCGATCGAGTTCAGGCGGTTCTCGCGGACTTGACCGCGACGATCGCATCGCATCGTGAGTGTTCTGCGAGCAATTTTTCTTTCTCGGTGTTTTTTTTGCTGCTGCTGCTGCTGCTGCTGCTCTGCGTTGCGTTGCGCTGTTATGGTCACAGTTCTTTTAGTTTTATGCTGCTGATGTTGGGACTTCGCTTCGCTTCGCACACACAAACACACCGAATCGTTATCTTTTCCACTCAATTATGCCACATGGTGATACTCGCCCTTTCTCCCCTTCCTGGTGACCACCGTCATGGCGTTGCTTTTTTGGCCTTTCGGTCGCGAGTTCGGTCGAACTGGTTTGGTAGCGCGAGCGACGGAGCGACCAAAGGACACCATGCCGGACATGATGGCGGTCACAGTGCTGGCCGGTGGCGAGCATAACAGTGGTGGCTGGTGGTGAGCGGAGAGCGACCGGCAGCGGCTCCTCTGTTGTCTCTTCCGATGCGCGCGCGATGGTGTGCGACAAACTTGGCCATTGATGATGAACGGAGGCAATCGTCGTCGTCGTCGTCGTCGTCGTCGTCAGTGCGGCTGCGCCAAACACGAACCACCACCGGCAGCACATGGCATCGGCCATTTGTGGGGCGTTCCGGCGCAGGCGTTCCTCTTTCGCTTCTTTTCTTTCAATTTTCTTTTATTATTTAATTTTATTTTTGTGACTTTTATCATCACTTCATCTCGCGCTCGCCTTCTCGCGTCTCTCGCGCGCCAGACACTTTGCAGCCGACCCGGCCTGGCCTGGCCTGGCCTGGTCTGGCCTTTGTTGCATAATGGATGGCGGTGTGCTGGCGAAAGGCGTTTCGTGGGGGTAAGAGTAGGAATTGGGGGCAGAATGGAGAAGGTTGCGGAGCGAGCGGTGGGGGTTTTTTTTTGGCGAGATTCAATTTATGCTCCGTTCGGTCATTTCGCGCGCGTGTTGCGAGATGAATTTCATGTTTTATCGATTAATGCTTATTGATGTCGCTAGATACCCTAGGAACGCTTCTGCTCTTCGCGAGTTTCCGAAAGATAGTTTGCTAATTAGCTAGCACTGCCGGTATTGGAGTGTTTAATCGGAATGGAATTTCGTTTCGCGTCGAATTGTTGGAACAGGGAACATGAAGAGCCCTAATAAATGGTTGTTCTTTATCAGGTGCTTTGCTTCGCGGACGGATATTCGGAGGTATAATGTCTGCGTGAGATCCAGCGTTTCAGATAACATTCAGATCGGGACGGATGGCGGCGTTATGTTGCATTATGTGTGATTGTGCTGCACTTGATTGATGGTGGATTTTGGTTGGTTTTCTACCACTTGGCCAACCTTCTGTAAGGTTTTATTTTAGGGGGCATTAGGGGTCAATTCTGTCGAAAAAGACTCATTTTTGAAAATCTTAGATTGAAGATCTAAGATGAACAAAACAATACTGTTTGGTTAGATTAGGTTTTTTTTGATATCCATTTCTGGGATTTTGTTTAATTTTCATTTTTTCTACTTTCGGTACCATATTCAGGTTGAAATTTTGATGCATCTTGTTGATTTTGCTGAAAGAACGAGTTTAACAAAAGTATTAAAAAAAACCTAAGCAAAACATTATTTACGAAAACTACATTGGTCTACATGAAAAATAGTGTGGTGATAAGGTGTTTAAAATTTTAGATGGTTTGGTGTACGTAGGTTGTTAAACGTAGGTTTTAGGAAACTCGCTTTGAAGTAGCGAGTTCATTACGAATCGTATATAAAGCGTGATTTTCCAAAGATTAATGTCTTTGCCAGTTTTTTTCAACTTCAATTGTTCCAAAAGAATAATATAAAAAGCAAAATAAATACCTGAACCTCATCCTAAACGGATTTTTAAATTGCTAAACATTTCTTTTTGTTTTTACTTTAAAAGAGACAAAAATGTTAAATAATTTGTTGGTCCTTCTGGTCAAACAGATGTAGCTGTTTTAGACATACTTAATGATATTTCTTTAACAATATACTCAAACGTTATTTCCAATTCCAAAGGCATGAAATACCAAACGAATAGTACATTTGGATACTGAATTCAATTCTTAGAGATGGAATGCACTTCTGTTATAGTCTAAAAGCAAGAAACAGTTAACCAATAAAAAACCTTAGTACGTTATAAAATAGAAGTTGCTGGAGAAAATGACTTAATTATACCTTGCGGTTAATATGCTATTCAGTGGGTTGATTGAAACTAAAATGTTGTTGACATAGAATCAACTGAAATACTGATATGCTGAAAACAGATAATGCTAACATTAATGTTGAACGGATGAACGAAAATGGATTTAACAGATTTCGAGAAATGTTTCAATCTTTTTGAGATTATGTTGTCCTATTGCTTGGGAAAACAAAGAGAATCTACAGTTTTGAGCAAAAATCGTAAAACGTTATCTAATCGGACCTACAAAAAACTAGAAATCCTAGATCCTTCGAGGTTCGTTTGTTCATAATAAATGTAAATTGTTATTATACTCCTATTCTTGCTGCCTCCAATGCCCGGAAAACAGACGATTTAGAGCGCTTCTTCGAAAAGACTTCATTTTCGTATCGCCTTCGATCGTTCAGAGCGATGGGGTACTTTAAAAAGATCCTTAAAACCTACGCAGCTTCCAAGCAACACATCCGATTAGCTCTTCAACCCTCAAACTCTACGTGAGTCCACCACAAAACGCACCTTCAACGTCGCTTCCGAGGTCGGAATCTGTCGGGGGAAAAAAAACGGTCGAAACGGGGAAAGCGACGCGACCAAAATGAAGCGATCAAGTGGATTCTAAATATTATTCATGTCCTTGTAAAACCATTCAAACGATCCATTAACCCAGCCGCCAGCCTTTCCGCCAGCCATCGCGTCCGGCCATTCGATTTAATCCCCGATCGAGCCAGCGAAGGCGAACGTGCCTACGTCATGGCCGATTCAATTCGAGTCCTCCCGATCCTCGGGATTTGGGGGTTTCGGGAAGCGAAGCATAACCCGAAATCCTGTCCAACCCGATCCTCGAGCCCGGGAGGGTTCGTGCCGAGCGAACGCTATCGGGCGTTGAGATCTTTCGTAATTAGAGGCAAACGCGAATGAACCAGCCAGAGGTTTGTGGGTTGAGGGGATGGACAAGAGAGACAGAGAGAGGAACTGAAACCCTCGAAAGGAACGCAAAAGCATGGAACGTAAATAAATAAATAAAATCAGAGGGATAACGATTTTTGCCTTTCTCCGCTGATCCTCGCGTCCTGTTTCCGAGTGGGCACGTCCGAGCGATTGGGCAACATGAAATCGAATATGCTCTGCACAGGGACAGAGGGCCAGAAGGTGGGAGAGGGGGGTAGGAGAAAGAAAATATTAAGTAAAATAATATTAGAGCCTCGGAAGAGGTCCGTAAAGCGGACCGGCGGTCCCCGGGGTGGGTTCCCGAAGGCAAATTGGGATAGAGAGACGACCCGCGGAGGCCAAGAAGGGTTCGCCTCAACAACAACAACAACGGGTTTCTTCCATTTTTTTTCTTCTTCTTCGCTCCTTCCCTTCTTGTTTATCCTCGTCACGTCTCACAAACGGTAATCGGAGATGGATGGATAATGAATTTGGCCCGGGCCCTGGACCTGAACCGGGGAGGAATCGTCGAGGAGATAAAAAAAGAAGCACGAAGAGAAAAAAAAAACAAGAGCCTTTACCATGGAGGGACCAATTCAAGGATCCAGAGCTGCGAGATTTACTTGAGGAATCTCCGAAAGGAAACGGTTCCGCCTGAAAGGCACTTGACTGGTCCTGGCTGGCTGGCTTGCTTGGATGGACGTTGAAGTCTGGATGGACGTTGAAGTCTAGGAAGAGGAACCGAAAGCCAAAAACCCAATCCTAGTCGCCGCTTGTCTGCACTTCTGGGTCATGCGTATCCGCGTGGTAATCGGTAAATTAGAATTCCCGACTTATTTACGATCACCAGGACCGACCAGTACCAGTGGTCCGGTGGCTGCGTACCGTGTGCCGTAGCAAGTGCATCCTCGAATCCCAGCCCCGGTATCGCGTTACGGCGTATGTTGCTTCGTTTTTTTTTTGTTTTTTATACACAATTTTCGTTCAAAAACCACTTTGCAGTTAAGGCGGTTAAACGGATTTGTTTCCAATACCACCGTTCGGTACCATACCGTCGAGGGATGTCATGTGATCATCATGTGTGGATCGAGGATCTTCTGTTTTTTTTCTTCTCCCTTCTCCCGTTGCGTCCCTCGGGTAATTGTGTGCAATGTGTTTGGTTTCGTGTTTGAACAATAAATTATCCAAATGGTGCTAAGGTATTAGCGTGCGTTCCTTTGCACGAACCTTTTGAACCGTTTTGTAGGATCCACTTGGTTTTATTTTGTTCGAGGTTATCGCGCTACAAATAACTCACTCGGAGGCTTTTTATGTCACGGGACGACTGCAAGAGGAATTAACAAGTTCCTAAAGAGTCTTAGGGGGTCGACCGCGCAGACAAATGACTTTCATTTCATCTCGGTAAATTATGAAGACAGCAAAGCGTGTGGCCTGTGTGACGTTCCGTATCAGAGAAGGAAACATTAGACCAAACGGTGCAATGAAGTACGATCTAAGCACACACAGACAGGCCCGTACGCACCGTTCACACAGCTGAACACAGCTGGCTGTGTAATTGTGCACCGCTGTGTGGTGTTACCGCGTTGTCAACTTACGACAGCGACGACCGCAAAACCGATAATGTCGGATCGCACCGATAACCGGTACACCGGTTATGTTCTCCCATGCTAACGGTCCATGCCACACGATCGACCGGTCGACCTACCATACCATCGCTGGTCGCTGGTCACCTACACTGCAAACTCGCGAACCTCGCGAGAGCAAAACCGTTGATTAACACGAGAAGGAGAAATGATCATATTAATTACTGGCGGCAGCGGCGGTCTTACGGGCAAAAACCACAAATTGACCACAGGGGCTCCGGTTCTCGGTTCAGTCACGACCGCGGAAGCCATGTTCACAGTTTCGGTGCGGAACATGTGCGGAGACAGAGAGAGAGAGATAAGTGTGCGCGTGCTTGTCCACTTCGGCAGTCGACAGGCTATCCCCGTTGGCTCCGTTACGTTCCGCGTGTGTGTAGAAAACAACAACAGCAACAAGGCTTGCCAACCCACCTGAAAACCCCCTATCCATGTCGAGGGGTCGACCATGTCGACTGCCTGCCTGCCTGCCTCCAATCGACTTCGAGATTGGTGCGGAGGAGACTGGACCCAGACCGCGAAGCAATGAAGTGTGCGGCGTGTTTGCGGACGATGGAGTTGCGCCATGTCCATCATTGGTTTTGCTTTGATTAATTATAAGTCCATGGTCAATGGTTCAGCCTAAATGTCTGGGATCACGGTCTGTACGGTGCAAGTTGTTAAATTTGAAACTTGATACCCCAGGATTGGACTTGCGAGTGAACTGCGGCGACTAAGGAACTACTATAATGAGCGGCTGAATCAAGGCTGTGGACACCTTTGTTAGTTAACGCAGGGGTGGAGAACTGTTAAGAGTTGCTAGATCTAAGTCTAGATTAAGTCTAGCTTGTGTTGAACACAGCCCTAGAGTAGAGGAGTTCCCCAAAAAGTTCGACAAACTGGATAGAATTCTAAATCGAACCAGGTTCTGAAGAAGTTCGATTAGATCTTGTATGGAACTTGGTGTGGCCCTCGCTTTAGTGTCTCCACAGTTCTCTACTCTTGGTACACACATTGCATGAACGCTGGGACAAGCAAATAGGGGGACAAGAATTTCTGGTTTTTCTCTGCACAGTTCGCCCAGCTTATGACTGAGTGAGGGAACAGCTGGTGTTGAGCTTCAAGCTGGCGAGCGCAGCTGCGATGGAGCCCAGCTTGCCCAACACATCATTGGCAAGACCCAGCAGGGAGGAAGGTACAGCGATTGCTGGATCACCACGATACTGTCGACGCCATTTATCGGACGCCGATGTCCGCGCACAACGTGTCCCGGATCGCGAACTACTCGCCGCCGCTGCCGCCGTAGTTCTTGCAGCAGCGGCGTGCAGCCAAAGGCCAACTTCCTGGCTCCGGTGCTCTTGGCGGGGGGTATTACGTTGGTAAAAAGCGAAAGTGCGCGAGCGGCGTGTGTTCACCCTGCCTGCCTGCCTGCCTGCCTGCCAGTCCGCTCCACAGGTCAGTCCGGCGGCCAGTTTAGCGAATTGCAATTTATGGGCTAGATTTACTTTTAATGCTTGCTCCGCCACGCATCGCGCACTCCATTCATGCGATCATGCTCTGGCTCTCGGGGACCCGACACGGCCCGGTCCGGCCCCGTCCAGCCCGGTCTCGGGACTGGATTGAAGTTTTTCCTGTTTTCTGTTGACGCCTGCCTTCGATTCCATTACTTGGCGCAGCGTGTCACCTCTCGCGGGGCATTCTTCGATTATTTCCCTCTGCAGCAGTGGACGCGATATGGCGGGATATTAATGTGCTTTCGGCATGCTAATGGGTTGCAGTTTTGGAAGATAGTGGCGTCGTTCGTCGTTCGTCGGCGTTGGCACACACACTACACGCAGCAGTGATGGTAATTATTTCCGCACGAGAGTGTTTCGCAGCTAATTGAAATCAAAAGCAAAGCTGACCGGTAAAGCGGCTGGTGGTAAGGTCGAACCTGTCCTGGTTGCTAGGATATGATGTAGAGGTAGCGTAAGATGCAGTAAGATGTGCAACTAATCGTTTTTGCACCTCTAGAATCACTTTAGTGTATGTGAGTGTTTTGAGATCATATTGTTGATTGAATAATTTGGTTTTGTAGAACTATTTGGTGAATTTGAGATCGAGAAGCAGAGAGCATTCTATTTTTAGGTTACACTCATCGGAAATGAAGTAAGGCTCCCTGATGGTCTCACTTGCAGCAATATTCTTTCTGTGACTATTCAAGCAACAAACCATTAGAAGAGTTTTTGGGCGTCTAGGAATACAGCCTGTCCAGATAGAATCTGGACACATATAAAAGGTCAGGAAAGAAGTGACATAAAAAGAAACGAAAGGCGTTATTTTGTAGGTTTTTTTTTAATTTCATTTAAGTAGAAATTATTAAATTATTATTGACACAAATTATTCGTTATTCGTGTGTTTCATTGTCCATCGAAATGCATGGTTTAAATTTAACCAACAGTTGGTTTTAGAACTTCCTTGCACCGAGTACTTCCTTGGGTATTTTTTGACATGATATGACCTTAAACCTTCTCACAAACATTACGCTTAGAGTTCCCAGGATTGTTAAGAACTGTTCGACTCACTTTTGTCTACAGAATCGGGCATTTGTTATGCTTTATCAGCTGCTTTATTTGACCAGATTCATCGTAAGAATCTTTCAGTACCGTTTAAAAATGATATTTTATTTGAGTTTGGAAAATTTAAGCATTCTGCGGTTTTTTCTTCAGCCAAATCGGTTCTTAATAGTGAGTTTTCAGATTGTCGGTTCGCATTCTATCGGCGAAAACGTCTGAAAGCGTGGTTCTCTTTTACAAAAAAATCAATTATAAAAAACCTATAGAATATTACGATCGAAATGCTGTAAACAGAGTGGCAAAGTGACCACTACGTGCGCTGCAGTGATTAAACAGGAGTGCCCAGATTGTAAGTGGCTTTATCCCTAAAAGACTAGCCAAATAATAACATTTTATCTGAAATCCAAAATTGGATTATTGCGATATACCAACATAACTGCTTTTCGTGTTGTCGCGTCCTCAGTGATCACAAAATCTCCAACAGTTACTCAACCGATCGGGCCACTTTGAACCTCCTGCCACGACGACGATGTGTGCGATGTGTCCCTCGGTGACAGACCGACAAGAACGTTGATGACGACGAATTGTCATCGGCCAAACCGGGACGCTGTTTATGCGGATCTCCTTCGGACTACGATCCACTGCTCCCTCTCCTCTTGCGGCAACAACTGCACAGCGAGTTGATCAGCTCTGTCATTCATGAACCATTGCGCCGAAGACTAGCGACATCCCGGAGAGTGCGTGAGCAGTTCTGCGTAGCGTTTTCATTTTTCTTCTCCTTTCTGGCGACTCTTCTTTTGCTTTTTATTTTTTATCCAACCATTTTTTGTTGTTACTCCTTTCCAGGGACAAGCCACCGCCGACACCGTCGCGTTGTTGGTCGCCGTGAACCCGGGAGAAGCCCCAGTGAAGTGATATTTATTTTCCCGGTTGAAGGGGTACCGATCCCGCGCAGAAGGGGCAACGCAGGGGGAGTACCATTCTTGCTTGCTCATCCTCGAAGACCGAGCGATCGGGTTCCTTCCTACCGGGGGACCTGCACGCTGCACGCTACACGCACTAGAGAGAGAGCGTATTTACTGATCTCGGTTAAGTTGCTTCGCTGAAAATAAACAGACGATGAAGAGGCCTCCTAACGAGTTCCAGCGTCGCCGGAGTGTGTGTGTGTGTGCGCTGTGCATTTGTAAAGAAGGGATAGGGGATGCTGCATCCTCCGGGACGCGATCGCGGTGGTAGATGGTTACCAAGAGCTGAGTGGGAGAGCATCTTTTTCAAAGAGGAAAAAAAAACGAAGGAAAATCAGCCACAATTGTGCAAGCTGGATAAAGAGATGGATTCGGCTGGTGGTACGCGTGTGGTACGTGGTTGTGGTTGAGGTAGATCGGGAACTTCTTCGAAATGCGATGCGGGAGGAGCTGGAGTCTGGGTATAAATGGATATTTTGGAAGGTTTCTTCAAGGCATTAGTTATATACATTATAAATGGAAACTTGTCTTAACTTCTTTTAGAAGTTTCTACAACTATTCGGCTTATATTTTACCTTGAAATAGTTTGTTACTTATAGACAAAGTACTATAATTTGCAGCAAATTGTTCGAGGATCCTTCACGCGCACCTCATCGTAGGTCAACCGGAGACAAGTGTTCAACCTTCACAGACGTAGTCCCTCTAACATTTGCTCTCAAAAAAGATTAAATTCCCTTCACCGAGGGCATAAGGAGTAGGTTTCATTATCGTTAATTTGGCCCAAAAACCATTTGGTAATAGAAACCCCTAGCGACCCCGTTCATCGCAGCACCGATCATCATCAAGTGAGAAACCGCACCGCGTTGGAAGAGGAATCTCGGAGCAGCAGCAGCAGCAGCAGCAGGAACCACGGCCCATTAGGTTTTTGAAGAGTATTTTTGGGCCTGTCTTGCAGCTTCTTCTGCTACTACTTACCTTCTCGAAACGTGTTAATGTTTGTTTCCATTTTGATGCCCGAATGCCGGTGAGTGTTTTGTGGTGATGCAACGCGTCGATACTGTGTGTTTTAAAACTTGAGCACTTACTTATACGACAATACTTGTATCTAACACTATCTGCAGATCCCTGTACCAGGCAAGTCTGAAGTTCTCGATCGATTGTCACGCAACCCGGTAACGAGAGGCCCATGATTAGACGATGCAGGAATGCATCATTAATTTACATTTTAACCTTCAAACAGTCCGGCAGACTGGCGATTCATTGCGGTAATTTCGGGACTCCGGGAGAAAGAAAAGTCATCATTCACTCTCCGTAGGTCCGTTGTTTGTTGGAGGGAAGGCTACCGAAATGCATTTTGGGATGCTGATGCTGCTGCTGCGCTGATTGGTTCCACATCATCTCTTCTACATTTTACGAACCGGAAAAGATGCCTCCCGGCCACAATTTGTCTTCACCGCCCGGCACCGCCCTTCCCTCTCTTCGGACAAACTTTTGCGCGAGACAAAGCGCGAGAGACCCGGCTGGAACCGTCTTTGTCGTTGTCGTCATCGTTGTCGTTGTCGCCGGCGTCGTTGTCGGGGTGAAGGGCAAATGAATTGCCTTTTTTGTTGCTGCTGTTGTTGCTGTTGTTGGTTCCTTCATCTCTTGGTCCTGGTCTGGTCTGGGGATAATTCTCTTCCTCTTTCCGCCGAAAAAGTTAACCCAAAAAGTGTAGACCCCGCTCGTGCCTGGCCACGGCCGCTACGACTTCTTCCTGAGTTCCCTCGCGGAGGAGTTCTTCTCGCGGAGCTGCTGCGGCTGCGTCTGGAGCTCGGAGTCGTTTCCTTATTATTTACCCGGCTAAAAGGAAAACTAAACATGAAAGGCGGCACTTTACCTCGACCTCGACGCCAGGCTCGACGGTCGGTGTGTGTGTGTGTGCGCAAGCGTTCTGTGCATTCGGAACCTGCACCAAGGCGAAGAAGATGGATGGAAGCAAGTGATGCATTTATTGCACCCATGCCATGAGTCGGCGACCGCCAAGAGCAGAACCCTTTTTTGGGGTAGGGTTGGGTGCGGGAATTTGTTGTTTTTTTTTGTTTTTGGCGAAGCGTCGATAATGTTGACGACGATGAGCTGTGAATGGGACGATGTTCCGGCTACGCCGATTTTTGGGAAGTTCTGTTTCGAGAGGAAGGATAGAAGCACAGGCCCGGGGGGTAGGGGCACATAAATAATTATGATTAATCAACTTTACTCCATGCTTATCTTGCGCGGCGAAAGAATGGGGGTTTTCGGTTGAGACAGGACACCTTTGTTCGACACAATAGAGCCGCAGACGATCCGCAAACCGCAGAGCAACAGCAAAAGACCGAACAGGATGTTGGTCGACGAAGACGACGACGACGACGACGAGGTGGCCTCCAGGCGACAGTTGGAACAAACAAAAAAAAAATGGAGATCCAAAAATTGCTTCACTTCTTGCGCCGTTGTTCCCCGAGACCAGACAATGGGCCTTTTAGATACCAAGAAGAGTCCAAGTCCTGCCGTAAGCAAAGAGGTACGATGCTGCAGACATTGTAAGAAGCTTCTACCGTTTGTATTGGTTGCGTCTAGAACTCAAGAAGGTATCCAGTATCTTCAGTACTTGCAGAGGACCACAGGGCTCTTAAGATCGAACGTATGGACCCATGGAATGGACGGACACACACACACAAAGTCGTTCTGTCCATTCCTGAAGCGAGTCGATCCGCTCAATTGACGAATTAATCAAGCGAATAAAACTAAACGAATCTTAGCGTGTGTTCCCCCTCCCCTCGAAGGCTGTCGTATCTGTCGTAGTAGTTGAAAAGTGGCCACTACCCTCCCCCACCCCTGGACACGAGGAGTCGAGGGGTCTGGTGCTAAATAAAGATCAATTTATTTTAAATTCGTGTTTTGCGAATGCGGGATCACAACGCTGGGCATACTGCAACCCAGCGCCTGCTTAGAGTCCCTCGGCATTCGCAACCATCGACCCATCAACCACCACCATCATCATCATCATCATCATCGTGGTCGTCGCGTGATGGACTACTTTGACTGTCTGGGCATGAAGGGAATGACCGATTTGTTCCCTTTTCCTCACCCTCGGTTTGGTCGATGCGAACGTTATGCGGTTATCAAAAGGACCCCTCGGCATCGGCTGATGCAAATGCGCCGCTGCACGCATCTCGGAGTCTTAATGCGAGTGCTAGACAGCGCCACCGCCACCGGCCAAGCACGTCATCTCCGAATTAGCCCGATTTCCCGACCGCCGGGCCGGACCGACGCCAACGACGATCCGGATTTATTTGTTTGCTTCTTCGGACCAATTTAGACTAATTTAAAAATATGAAACAATAACCACGCACCCGGGCATACGGACGGGCGGGCGGCCCCCTCCTTTTGGTCCGTTTTCTCACCATACCGGGTAACCGGGGGGGGGGGGGGGGGGGGAGGGATGACTTCGGAGTCGCCAGGAATCATGAGATCCATGGTTCTGGTTCTGCGGGATTGAGATGCGAGTTTTATGAATCACAAGTCGCTGAATGTGTGCTGGTGGCTTCTGTGCTGGTGTGTCCCTCACGGGAGTTCTTTTAATTATTCACAATTGGGCCTCAGGCCGAGTGGCGCTAGGAGCTCGAGCGGTTATGCTGCTTGAGATGCCGGTGACGAGATGACACGAGAATTGGCGTATTTTGCGATTGTGGCATTTAATGGTTCCGATTTCCGTGATCTTCGTCATCATCTGAAGTTTTTAATAAATGTTACGTTGCTTTCACTTACATTAGACTCATTAAATACTGCAGATCACCATTTGCATTTACACATACAAACAGAAGCAATTAGGCAAAGGGACGCGCTATGAGCACTGTTTTGGTTAGGGGATCTGTTGTCACTTCTCACTAAACTCCCAAATATGATCTTTCCGGTGTTAAATTGTGTTTAGTATATTATTTTTTCTGTTTAATAAAATTTTCAAGAATATTTCACGCAAATTGCTGAATCCATCGGAGTAAAACTAGCAAAGATATCGATTTATGAAAAATTGCGCTTCATACGCTGTTTCATGCATCTCGCTACTTTGAAGCGGTTCTCCAAAAACCAATGTTTTCATAGCCGCTGTTCATCGTTTCATAAAAACTACTGGACCTAACTATTGGCAATCATGAAGAAAACACTTTATCAACGCCTTTTCCTATCAGATTTCCGGTACAGGCCCTTCTCGGTTATTAAAAATGTTTATACTTCTTTAAAAAGCAAGTGAAATACATTTTCTTCAGTCAAAATCGTCAATCATTAAAATCATTATAGGCATCGCTTTGAAAAATGCAAATTTCGCAAAAAAAGAAAAAGACGGGTCTACCTGAATAAACTTATATTCTAATAATTAATATCGGTTTGTATACTTCAGATAATGACCAAATTTACTTCAAATGTTTCAAATTATTATGGCGTTTACAAAACAGGTGGATAGCTTTCTAAAACAAAGCTTCACAAATGATGTTTTTTACACGAATCAGCCTTTATCCCGCCCTTAACGCTAGTAACACGTTACTTTGAAGCAAACAATTAGTATTTAGAAAGAACATTATGTTTGATTTCAATATCAATCACCTATTGATTTTTTTTAACATATATAAGGACGGACGAGCCGTACGTTTATTACTTATTGATTGTTGTTATGGAAAGTTCTATAAGTATTCTGCATTACACCCTTTCCAAAAACCCTCACGAAAATCGTAAAAAATATATTATTTAAACACAAAATAGTCCATACATGAACGTTGTAAAAATGGATACATCTCCTGGACACGCTCTCCGTATAGATTGGCTTTAATACATCTCATTGTATAATCAATTTCGGTTTCATGGAACTGTTTCGTGTTAATTTCAAGATAGATAACCTTGGATGACGGCTATCATCGTCCAAATAGCCAACCTCTGAATGTTAAGCAATGTGCGTCCTGATAATCTCCTATTGAAGTGGATTTAAGGATTCATTATGCAAACTAACCTACTAAAGCAACGATTAATTTTAGATAACAACTAATTTGCTTTACAGCCGCCTGTATTGCCAAAGACACATGTACGCCCATGGCTCATCGACAATTTGTATTGAAGCTGCTTTGAGGAGTGAAGAAGTACTAAGACTCTTGGCAATTACAATAAGCCCTATCTAGCTGGTTTTCCCAAGAATTCCTTCATAGGAACTAGGTTTAATAGTGTATGCAAAGCAAGATGTAGAAATGTCATTCATCTGATCGTCATCGTTGGAAACAAAACATCATTTTACACCGCTCTGGCATTTGTTTCGCCCTCCACTCGAACCAAAATATGCTAATACCTAAGTCCTTTAAAACCCAAAAGCAAACGACGCAAACGTCCCGCCAAAAGGATCGCATCGCAAAACCTGGCGATGGCGATAAAATTGTTTACTGCTCCCGTTATCCAATCCCGCAAGTGATTGGCTTGGTTGGAAGCTGCTCATCATCTCGCTGCCACTCTCCACCTAAAGAGCACCCTCCCGAGAGCCTATTCCTGGCAAACGATGCACAGCGATGCCGATCGACTGCGCATCAACTGCGCGACAATCGAAAGTGTTCGTTGTTCATGCATATTCCTCTTTCTCGAGGAGTCAGCGATGGTTGGTGATGATGTCCCAAGAGTGGGGATCTCGGGTCATTCGGAAACATGAAAATGTAAACCCCATTCATGCAGCCCTCCTCAGGGAGTCTGCGTCTTTGCGTCTGTGCGATGAATAATATGTCTATCACGTCACGTATGGAAACGATTTCGAACTCGATTCGAACGTTATCCCGCGATCGACGCGAACGCGAGTGCGAGTGCGTCGTTCTAATCCGCAAGACAACGGTACGCTCTCCGGTGCGTTACCGATGGCCACGGTCGAACCGGTACCGGGTCGCTCACCGCAGGCCAGCGCCAGTTGTCGGTACTGTCGTATGCATAATTAATAATTTACAAATTGTCTTCGTTTTTTTTACTATTAATGCCGGCTTGTTTTTGTCCCGAGAGCCAGAGATGCTGCTGCTGCTGCTGCTGCAGACGAGGGAGGTCGTCGAAGAGACCTGAAGACCGGGGGGTCTGGACAGCGGTGAAGTCAAGGTAGAGCTCGTGGCGCGTCCCATGAATAATAATTACACCTCGAGAACCGCGATCGACGCGTCTGGTCGCGGTATCCGGTCGGTATTGGATTGGATTTTAACGCGCACACACGCACGCGCTGGAGGGGTCTGAGATCCATTTCGCTGACTGAGACCTCCAGACAAACCCGTCTGGGATTGCCAAACCAACCGGCCAGTATCAGATACGTGCCTATTCGAATATTCGGCCACCTTCTCTGTTCAGCCTCGGAACTGACCTCTGCGGGTTCTTCGATTTGGACTCAACCGCTGCTGCTGCTGCGTAGCTCTGTGGCCTGTCAGGCCTGTGAGACCCAAGGAGAAGCACGAGGCCTCACGATGAGGCCTTGAATCGGTCCGTCTGTCTGTCTGTCGGTCGGTCGGTTGGTCCGGCCCCCTGGTTTCGTACGCTGTTGCTTTGCGATCGCGCGACTATTTGACCAGTTCTCCGACCGGTCCGGGTCGTCCCGGTGGACTCCACGACGACGACGACGACGACGACTGAACAAACGAGCTGACATGCTGGGTTATGGATGGCCGTCGGCCCTCTCTGCATGTGTGTGTGCGCGCGCGCGTGTGTGTGTTTTTTTCTACCTTTTTGGCAAGAAAAACCTGTTCAAACATTGGCCTCCAATGCAATGCAATGGCCCCCGTCCCCGGCTCCGACTCCGAGTGTGACGTCGACAAGAGGGCACTAACGGCGCAGGGTCGAAGACACAAATTGTGCAAACATATTTGCCCAACATATATCCAAACCATATCGCGAGCTCAAGCTCTAGCGACAGGCGTATTGATATGGCGTGGCAGATCGTGGTGCCAAAGTCCGGAGAACCGCGTCTTGGCGTGGTAATGATCATCCATCCACTGGCGACAGACTCGACGGACAGGAAGTGCGTCGTGTTGTTGTTGTTGGCGCTCGCTCGCTGCCTCGCTGCCGGCTATCGCATCGCAGCGCATTATTGGTTTGTGTGGCCTAGCCGCGCAGAGAGCGTGTGAAGATGGTGGCGGCCACCGTGCTGGCATCTGCCTTGGAAACACGTGCGACGACGACAACGACGTCGACGACGACGACACGGGGATTTGGTGTCGGCTATTTACTTAAGTGTTTTTCATCCTTCATTTTTCGCTGCTGCGTGCTGTGTACCGGGACCGGGAGGTTCTGGAAAGGGCGAGGCCGAGGCCGAAGGCCCCATCGGCGTGGTCTATGGTGGCCTCTGGTAGAGGTTATCACGGTTCTAAAATAAAAAAAAAGCAAGCTTGGCCCGGCAAAGGCAAACATTTGATTGAAGCGAAGGCCTTAATGAGGTTAGGACGCTGTGGAAGATTATTTGGGGAGTGCGTGCGTGTGTGTGCGCGTGCGTGTGTGTGTGTGTGCGTGCTTGTGTGTATGGTGATGGTTTGTGTGGTTTGAGATTGGAAATTCCCAATCCATTGAAACGTGAGATGAAGGCAACCATTTTCAGTCGATACAAGACACGATCAGACACGACACTGCGTCCTCAGTAGCAGAAATGAGGGCAGAATTCCATGCGTGCAATTTGTCAATTGAAAAACCTGTTACTAAAGTTAAAAATCATTTATGATTGTTTTCTTTCAATGCAAAACCATCATGCTCTAATTTTTTTTCACAAAATCACTTGACAAGCCACCATTCATTCTTAAATACTTTCTCCATGAGAATAGGATATCAAGATCGTATCCTTGTAAATTAAGGTTTAAAATATAGAGTTTTATATTCCCTGGGGCATCGGACCTGAGACATTGGTACCATTTGTCCGAGAAAGTGAGGCTGGAACAAAGGTGAATATCACAAAACATGATGCCAGAATTCTTTTGCTGCTTTATTTTGTCCAGTAATCAAATGGCGTTTCACTCTAGCGATAGGCGAAGTCTTCATTTTTGCTCAACAGATACATGGAGGACATGAGATGTTCGCCTTTTCTAACACATAATCTCACTGGAATTCGATTCGTTTTTTTTATTTTAGCTATCTTACCACTACTGCAGTACGTATAGCTCGTGATAGGCCACCAACTGGTTTCCTTGGATACGGCACGTGAAGAATGTATAGTTTAAACAGGTGTACCGTTTGGAAGATGGCATCTGATAATCGCTGGAATTGTGCCATAATACTATTGGAAAAAAAAATCCAAGAACGCATATTGAAAATTATTGAACTTTTTTTGTTAGACATCCGAGTATCTCCTTTTCGCTGCTTCTCCAGCAGGAGTACAGAATTCTATTCATATTTTATGCCAAAAAAAATCGATTCTTCACATGAATATGATACAAACGCTTCAGGTTTGCCAAATACACAAAATCTTTCATTAAACATTAAGTTATGGGAAGACAAAAAAAACCAAAGAAAATGTTAGTTTTTTTTGTTCATTTCGAAAGAATCCTTCTAGTGTTGGCACCGCGGTTTCAATATTCCATAAATAACAACCGTTCATGTTACCGTACTGCACGGGTACGTTGTATAAGTACCACAAAAAGTTACAAAAAAAAAGTCAGCTCGAACCCACCCACGGCACTGCTATTACGGATGCTTTCACGAACAACTTAATCGCTAGCAGACAGTAGCCCCATACTGCTGCCTATACCTGCTACGTGAAGATGGTGGCTTGGTGGTTGCCCACAAAGACAAAGGATCATAATTCTGTTGTGGAACCGTGGCCGGCCACCGCGCGATCGTTCTAAAGAGATGCCACCGATGTGATCGGTACAATAAATTTAGAATATTTATGACACCCTGGCCTGGCCAGCTTGCGTACGTGTACGTCGGGCTGTAACACGGTGGCTGTTGTGTGCCGTAAAATGGTTTCCTGGCAGTGCGCAGCCCAACCGGGTCTGCGAATCCACCACCCATGGTCCCCTGTTGCGCCGCTACAAGCGCCACAGCGACGGCGGCGGAGCAATCAGAGCGTGACGCCGGCAAAGTACGCTTGGGACTGGGAGACTGGCGGCGAGCTTTCACTTTCATCGTTTCGCAAGGGTTGTTTGTGCGTGTGCGAGCGTGTGTGTGTGCAAGTGATCCGTTTTGGAGGATTTTCCTTCCCGGTTTGGCGGCATAATCGACTCTCAGGTACAGCTGGTCCCCCGCGTAGATTGAATCCTCCCTCAGCGATGAATAATGTATCGAAGCTCAGAGGAAATATCAAATCAAAAGTCAGACACTTGGACGACAGACACGTCGAGTCATTTTTGAAACCGTATTCCGCGTAGCAAAAAGGCGAGGAATTAAGTTACAGTTTTTTCTTTCTGCACCAACGCCATCGCCTGCATCACGACGACGACGGGCTTTATTAAACTTGGATAGCGAATTGCTGAATTGGGCCCCACTTCGGACATTACCGGGCGGATCGACCGTTCCGTAGATGCGTGAAATCCGCGCCAACGCCGCGCCATCATTGCAATTACATCACCTCCCGCGTGTGTGAGGCTCAATGAAGGCGAAAAAAAAGGCTTCGAACGGATTCGAAGCCTCAACATGGAACCACTGACAGCAACCGGAGGCGTCAATTCGGTGGCGGTTTAATGTGGAGTGGGTTTTGGCCATTGGGGTTTGGCTCCGAACCTGCAGCCGAACCTGCGTCAGTAGTAATGCACAACCGGTGGCGGTGGTGGTGGCGGCCACAGTCGGCGATCTGCGAGCGTAAGACGCGACGCGCGTTTACTGCTTTCCAAGCTCGCAGTGGCACTCCGTGTCGTAATCTCTTTGACCTACACTCGGGCATGTCCGCACCGTCGTCCGCCACGGTACGCATTGAACCGTGATTGGGTCGTACGGTTAGTTCCAGACTTCTTTTTGTTTTTATGTAATTGTTTAATGTTTTTAATGAGCCGTTAATTTGCACCTGGTCTAGTAGAGGTTGTGCAAAAAGGAGGGTCATATAAAAAAGACGTGAAAGCGCATAGGAAACGAAATGCAGAAAGGAGTCTTACGTTGGAAAGTTTATTCTGATTCATAATGGTTTCTAATGAATCTTATATACAGTATGCAAAAATCAGTGTATCTATCCCTGCAAGAAATTAACAATTTGGCTAATTGTTCATAGAAAACCTAATACTAAAAATTGAAGTTGCATATCATTCGCTTCATCCGTGTTTGTAGAGCTTCTCAACAAGTTTCAAAGCCGTACCTTCATGTAACTAATCAATGCTTGCGGTGAAAGTGTAGTTATAGCTCGATTTGTAAGGTACATGCTTTGAGTTTTCGGACATGAATTCGTTAATTCTATGAAGTTATCAACTCCTAGGAAGGTAATTTCGATGATTTGCAACAAAATGATCACTCAACATACGGCTTGCCCATTGTAATACATATTAGAAAAAAAAACAAAATGTTTACAAAAAATAAGCTTAAAAGCAAACAACACAAAACAACACAATAAAACAACAAAATATTTGGATTCATAAAAGGCACTTAGAGTGCTTAGTTTATAGTCAGTTGTTCTAACACAATTCTAACACAGCTTTTTTTCTAACGCGACTTTTTGGAAAACGCAAAAGGCAATTTGAGGTTTTTCGATTTAGGTTTTCCTCGAAAATCAGATAAATTGTCAATGTTTTGCAAGTGTGGATAAGCTGCTTTTGCATACTGGACATGTCTAATGTTAAACAGATTTAATATAGATTTCTATAAATATATCTCTTTAAGAAGTACTTTCAAGATCGATTTGAATAAAAGGTCTTTAGAAATTTAATTTGTTTGACTTATTTTCTTTCCAGAAGTACTTTCTACTTTTTTTTCAATAAAACTTCAATGCATTCGCTCCGTTGTACTTAAAAGAAAGTGCCATACAGTCCAAGCATCCGGCCAGACATTCTTATTGCCATCGCAACCCCCCCCCCCCCCCCCCCCCTTTCGTTCAGCCTACGTAATCCTTGCAACTTTCTGTGCATGTTGGGTAAGAGGCAAGCGCCAAAACAGCGCAAACAAAAAGCGCCGCCTACTCAACTCAACACCGTGGCGTGAAACTCCCAAACCCGATGCAGCTGTGCAGTGCGGTGGTCGGTAGTAGCAAAATGCGAAAAGGAAATGCCATCGCCATTGATCGAATTGCGTTCAGACGTTGCCGAACAGCAGAAAACCAAAAAAGAGAAGAAAGAAAAAACCATCCCCGGAAAACGGACACTCCAAATGTCGAACGCGCAATGGTTCAGCCCGAACGAACGAACGAACGCACCGCCGCGCACTATTACGACATCGACTTAACGAACTGCAAATTGAAACATTTGTTCCTCTTTCTATTTCGTCGCGATTTTGGAGCGATTACTTCCCCACCCCATGCCCTGCCCCCTGCCAAGGAAGTAGGAAGCGCATTGCGGGTGTCAGTACACTGAAAGTGCTCGAAATGCGCTTCTGTCATTTGTCTGCCGGAATGGAAGTTAAAGCGTACCGCGAACCCCGGATATTATCGAATGTACTTGCAGAGCGGAGATTTGGGACCAGAGAGGAGGGGCCATTAACTTTCCTTTGATGAAGCAATTTCCCCGCCATCATATGAGCACCTGCATCATAAGCGGTTGGCTGGAACAAACTACCGGAACATCCCCCAAAAACAATCATCATCGCTAAAAGGCGTACTCGAAAGCACGATTGTCACGTCGGTTTGTCACAATCTAATTCAATTTAACGACCATGTCCCCTCCAACGCGGGTCATCAGCGGTGCATACCTCCGATCCAGATCGTGGACGCAGATCGGAGCTATGGTCCGGTGGTCAGCTGCTGAACTGCGTTGTCGTGCCGAGTAATTACGCGCATTACCGGCTCCATATCAAGCGCAGCGCATGGGGAAGCGCATTTGCCACGAGATAGCCTGTGACTGCGACTGCGAGTCGTGTTCGCGTTTATGGCGTACTCGCGCATGATCGCGATTGAGCGGCCGAGCGCGCTCGTTCCTGGTGCAATGCTCGATCAGCACTTCCTTCCTTCCTTCCTCCACGGCCAAGCATTTCCAGACAGCTCGCTGCTCTCGTGTGCCCAACGTGACCACACGTGGCCTTTATTTTCCAAACACATCTTTATCAACCGTGGTCGTGGACCGGTTTCCGGATGAGCTACGGAGAGCGAGCGAGCAAGTCAATGATTAGACACCCCGCTCGTGTCACTTCTTGCCTTGTCAGACCTCAGGGAGGCAGGAAGTAAATTGTGGCGCAGTTGTGTCCGGTATGATTCATGCGCATACGGGCTGAGGTTTGTCTGGGCAGCATTGAGAGCCCTTCTTGGGTTCGCAACTTCTGCACAATATTCTAATTTTTGTGAAAGGTTTAACCACCGCTGAAGCGCTGATTGACACATGGAGGGGGAGAACGGTCAGCTTGTGGCTTTTTATCACGACAGGAAGTGCCCGGTGTCCACGGTTCTTTGCCCGGTGCCGAAGCAAGCGGAAGAGCGCCTAGCGCCCGTTGTATTGACAAATATTTATCGACTTCACCCCAGCCCAGCCTACTTCACGCACGAACTCTGGGCGCTGGGCACCTCCGAGGTTGTTTTTCTGCTGCCAACGCCATACCCGATAACGCGCCTAGAACTGCGCGCGTTTACGCGTCACGTACTGGACCATGCGGATTGGACATGCGAATTGGATATTTATTAGCATCGAACTGTGATTCGGATTGGGATTCAGGTTCAGGGACTTGGGTCTTGGAACTTGGGTGGAAAATTCTCGCACAATTTTCGTCTAGATTAGATGGACGACGTCCAGGCGCTAGGCGGCTACTAGCCATGAAGGTGGTCGAATGTGTCAAACGGGAATGACACGGCGGACCTCTGGACGGTTGTTGACACGTTGACTGATTGTGTCGAACGTCGATGGCTGTCAAAGACCGGACAGGCGGAACATGGTTCCTTCCTGGCATTCCAAGAAACAGTCGTCGTCGTCGTCGTCGCTCTGAAGCCAGCTCTGGGCAAAACGCAAAATGACGCGACAATCGGCATCGGACGACGTCAGGGGGCAATCATGCCGCTTCTTGTTTGCCACACGAAGGGTTCTCGGTTGTCATAGCTACCAAAGCCACCTGTATTTACTGTCAAAATCTGTTTGATTAAAGCCGGAGCCGGAGTTGGAGCCGGAGCTGGAGCCTCCTCTCCGTGTGACAGAGTTCGATGCCCTGCGCGGCGAGTAGTAAGGCGAGTAGATTGGCGTGCCTCTGAAGCACTGAACACGGAATGACCCTGAAGTGGCGGCTGTTTGTGCGGAACACACTTACGCACATGCGTCGTCTAACTGCCGGTCAAACGGTTGAGAGAACGAACCTCAGCCGTATTAGCACTGTACGCACTATACCGTGCCATGACCTGAGCAGCTGGTTGGTGAGTGGTGGACGTATGGACGCCGCCGTACTGTGTTCGATCAACAACAGCCGACGGCGTGTGTCGCCAACGATCGGACGTATCTGGCAATTGGCGGTCCGTTGATCACTCTAGCGAAGCGTCGTGTGTGTCAGATGATCGGCGGAGGTCTTACCGGTTGCCGTGGGTAAGCTTGAGTCGCTCGCACTGCTGACTGCCTGCGACCTTAACACACACTCTTCCGCGTTTCAGGCCCGGTGCTTGGCCTGGGGGCGGTAGGGTTTTTTCGCCTCCAGCACGATACCAACACGCTGACGTAGATGCCAACTGGCTTGGCTCCGGGGTCCGGCTACCGGGGAGGAGTAGCTAGGAAGGAATAAATATTGTCCATTATTTATCGCCACTGGAAATCATTCTCATCACCGGGGTAAATGTATTCCGTACTCCAAGCTGCGGACGGTTGGCGCTACTAAAGAGAGCTTCGAGGCGGTCTCGAGTGTCCTAGAGTGGAGTAGTAGTAGAGTTGGACACCGCATCGATGCGAGTGTTTGTGATACTGTTCTCGTGAGGTGTACTTACTGATCGTAGAGCTTCCATTTCCGCTGCTGCTGGATGCTGCTGCTGCTGTGATTGAAAATGACGGTGTCATCACACACTGACACGCAGTGGGGCTCATCTTCTGGGTAATTCCTTTGCTCTATAGAATCAAGCCCCGGTACTCAAACACCGGGCACTGCGTACTCGTGGTTCATTGTTTTGCTAGAGAGCTTCTAGAGGGTGGAGGAGGTATCGAAGAACCAGGAAGTGAGGAACACCAGGAAACCTGGCCCAGCAGCACACACCGGCAAAGACCGGCGAGCCGGAGGTGATTATACAAGACAGCGGCTAAGAAAGAGAGAGAAAGAGATGCAGAGAGGCCCATTTACAGAACCGGTTCCCGGGCGGTCCAAAAGTTTTGGAGTCTGCGCAGCGCAGATCCCTGCGTAGAGGCCCCCCTCCCGGGTGTTCCGCTCGTTCCACCACACCGCACGGTCCTTCCGAGAACGCCTCTTCGCGCCGAGACCTCTCAGCACCAGCAACAACCTCCTGGCACGAGTTTTCGGCGCGAGATGAAGATAATTATTTCGGAGAAGCATCCCCACCAGTCCTCAGTCCGGGCAGATCGCAAAACTTGCCGGCCCAAACCGGTGGAGGAGGAGAAGGTTAGCTCCGGGCAGGGCAGGTTTTGTTTCGATGATGCGCATACGCCGGTTCCTACCCCCCCTCTCTTGGCGTTAGGAGTAGATCATTCTCTCGGCTCTCGGTCGGTTGGTTGGTGCGTCGACGGGCAAGTTGAAGGTCGTGGTCGGATAGGATTTCCCGCTTATGATTTCAAGCGGAGCATTAGCGGCAGAGAGAGGGGGGGGGGGGGGGGGGTTGGGCACAATTATGACTCTGCAGACACTGGCCAACCGACTGTGCGGACCGGAGGATGATGCTGCTTCGATTGTGATCGCGATCTTGACCACGACCCCCAAACCCCGGCTACTTTTCCTGCAGTCCATGATAAATGGTATCCAGCAGATCGGCCAGCTGGCTGGTTAGATGGTGCTTTGTTTCGCGTCGTTTTGCCTCCAGGCGGTCTCTCGATCGGAGGATGCGCCTTACGGAGCAGAAGTTTTTGGCAAAACGGATCTGAAACACCTGAATTACTGCATCCGCTGGGTATGGGGAGGCTGTCTGTTGGACACCGGGCTTGGCAGTTCATAGGAAAAAAACGCAGTAGGCAACGCATTGCATTCGTGAACTATGGAGGCATCGTCCTACTTGATCTGTCTTTTGAAAATGATTTGCAAATCTAGAGCTACTACTTTCAACATGACCACTTGTTAACGCATTCTGCAAACATTCTAAATTCTTCCAGTACGTCCATGAACTTGGTGTGCAGGAGCTTCTGCAGAAGCATCTTAATTATCAAATTGGATAAATCTAATCGACTAAACCGGACCTCAGGGCTGGGCAGCAACCGCACACAGCGACGTTCTGATATTTGCGACTCGTCAATGACTCATCTGGCCGTTCCCTAGAAGCCTGATTGGCAGGAGAATAAGCGAAGTAATGAAGTAGCATCGGACGATAGGGGACCACCGCGAGACGGCGGAATGCGTGATGAAAATACAATCATCAGGCGCGCCAGCACGTCAATCGACAAGGCTGCTGACCTGGCTGCTGCCGCTGCTGCCGGTTCTGCGGCACATCGCGGACCGCGATTCGTTCCGAGCGATTACGGAACGCGTCAGCAAGATGAGCCGGTGGTGTGGCCAACACCGGTGGTACGCGATAGAGCATGAACACCCGAATACCCGCTGCCCCGAAATAGCCGCATTACCACATTAGGTGATCGCGCGAGGAAGCTGTGGTGCGTGTGTGCCGGTGTGTCTGCCAGGGGAGCCTCACCGTGGTGCTCCGGTTGGAAGGTGCCGCGCGGCATCGTGACTATTCAATTAGAGGGTGATAAAATGAGGAAATCGCATGTCTGCTGAATGAGCAACCCCCTTCCCTGTTTGATTCCTCTTCTTCTATACCCTGGGAAGTATCGTAGACGAGAGGAGAGGTGAATTCTGCGTGCGTACAAGTCCATCGAGCCGTCGCAGAGACGTCGTCGAGGTGTTGCCCTTTTTTTTTGGTCTCGGTTGCCTCACCATTTTGGAGCCTCCTCTATCACTATGGAACAGTAGGCTAGGTGGTGTTGGTTGCTGGGTGTGCGGATCTATTTTGCGTTTGCACCGAACATAAGGTCGTCGTTGTGGCGAAGGATCGACGCACGGTCTCGCCCGGACGCGCTTGGAAGTTATTCAAAACTGCCATAATGGCGTATGATTTATGGTATCGCAGGTCTTTATTGTTGTTCCGATGGCTAGTGTGTGCGCGCGCGCGCGCGCGTTCAGAAGCGCCGGCGGATGTAAGCGTTTACAGACTTCGGACCACGGTTCGAGTTCTGCGCGTTTTTTATGGTCGTCTAAGGGTTTTTTTTTGTATTTCTGAAGAAGCCATGTCTTCCTAATTAGATGGTCGCT